>NC_081568.1:143910859-144209097 GCF_022355385.1 Mustela nigripes
CAATTATCATATGGTTTCACTTATTTGTGGAGCATAACAAGTAACACTGAGGACATAGGGAGATGGAGAGGAGAAGGGAGTTGAGGGAAATTGGAAGGGGAGATGAACCATGAGAGACTATGGACTCTGAAAAACAATCTGAGAGTTTTGAAGGGGTGGGGGGGTAGGAAGTTGGTGGAGCCAGGTGGTGGGTATTAGGGAGGGGACAGTATGGCATGGAGCACTGGGTGTGGTGCATAAACAATTAATTCTGTTAAGCCAGGAAAAAAAAAAAAAGACAGTGATCAGCTTCACCTTCTCTGCTGACCTGCAAGATCTTATGAAGGATAATTAGAAGGCAGGCAAGCAGGGACAAGCCCCCACCCCCATCCTGACCCCACCCCAAGAGAAAACCACCCTTAAAAGGATTTTACACCACCCTGGAAGGAGCCCTCCAGCCTTTTGCATGTAACAAAAACCTGATTGGATGACAGGCACAGGGAGGGTTAATCAGATTAAAACAGCCAGCCAACAAGCCCATAAAAACCCCTATACTTAGACACTCCCTGGGCAACCCTCTTTGGTCCCCTATCTCATTAGGGGCTTTGTGCTCTCACCTTGGTATTGCTCAATAAATCTCGCTTTACTGCCCACCACTCTCTCTGGTCCACCTCTTAATTCTTTGAAGCAGGGTGAGCAAAAATCTGGTAGTATTTCCAGCACTTGGGAGATAGTCTTTGAGACGTTAGTCCACTGTCTTTCTGGGGCTGGCATCACTGAAATAAATCTGTTTCTCGTTTCTCTACCACTTTGTCTCTCTGCTGTTGGCTTCTGTCACTGGCCGTTAGCTAAACCTGGTCTGTTTGGGACCACCAAGCCAAGGGTTCTTGTGTCCCTGCAAAAGATCTGCTTTCTGGAATCTCAAAGTTCATTTCGAATACGGTCTCCATTTACAGAGTTTACCTGTGAGGTATGGTTGTCGAGTAAATTGCAGAATGTTGTAAATTCCTTGTCAAGGGATCATAAGTCTTGATATAGCAATAAACATTCTGGAGTAAGCCCTGTCCAGACCGAGGACATAGATGACACGCCTGGAGGGCATCTCCAGAGGCAAAGGGGATCGCAGAAGAGCCTTGAGGGATGGCAAAGGGAGGGAAGGGCGTAGCATAAGCCTCAATGGGAGAACCAGTAATGTGGGAGAAACCCCAAAGGTTACAGAGAGGAGCCCACCCAAGGTGGCATATTCCTAAATTAGTCAACGTGACTGATTTTGCCTATCCAGATTGAGGAAGCCAGGTTATTTTGTTATGTATTATGATAATAAGAAAAACCGCATGCCAGGAATTGCAAATTCAGATGGCCACAGGCACCGTGGTGATGACATGGTTATAAAGAATATTTCCCTTCCTTCTTAGCTCTCCCATAATAACTGCAGCCTTTTTATCACTGACAAAACTCTACAAAGGCGTCCCGTCTCACCCAATAAATGACAGATTTCTGTCAGTAATCTGGGAGACCGTATCCTACCTCTTCCATAGTATCTCTCCGATCTCTTATTTTATGTTTTCTGCTCCGAACCAGAGTTGCTTTTTGTTGAAGACATGGGGTAAGCTCCCCTGGGCGGGGAATCTGAATCTTTCTCCCCTACCTTTTTTCCAGGTGGGGCTGTTGCCTCTGACTAGAGCACTGTTCCCCAGGATGTGCACACGGCTCACCCCCCGCCCCCCCCCCCCGTTCAGGTTTCTTCCCAAAAGTCTCCTCTGACTGAGGGTCCCTGGCTCCATAGGTAACATATTAGCCCTGGATTGCTCTCTACTTCTTCCTGGACTTTTTTACTTGGTACTTATCTCATCCAATAAACTATATATTTTACTTATTACATTGTGTGATTCTGTCTCTTTCCAACCCCACTAAACAGAAACCGCACAAAACCTCGTGATGGTTAGGCATTTTTGCCTGTTGAGTCCCTGCTTTATCTCCAGTACTTAGAATGACGTACTGTACTAGGTCTGCCTGCACTAGGTTCTCAGTAGATGGACAAGTGTTAAGTGAATGACATGGAGCACGTTTTGAGTATTGGAAGAATAGTGAGTGGGAAACCTGCAGCAAAGCAGAAAGGGGGTGTGTGTCCCATTTCCTGTGATTTGAGGGCACATGAAAATCCAGATCAAATGATGCCAGACATTTGGATTTTCAGGAAAAGCTAAATGTCTCAAGTCATATATAAATGTTCCTAATTTTCAATTTTTCTATTTTATTGGGGTATTCTTGATGTATAATAAAGTGCATTTATTTAAGTGTTCAATTGATGAGCATTTTTAAAAGATTTTTTTAAAAGATTTTATGTATTTATCTGTCAGAGAGAGAGCGTGCATAATGCATTGGGAGCGGCAGATGGAGAGGGGGAAGCAGGTTCTCCACTGAACAGGGAGTCCAATGTGGGACTCAGTCTCAGAACCCTGGGATCCTGACCTGAGCCGAAGGCAGATGCTTAACTCACTAAGCCACCTAGGTGTCCAAAGATTTTATTTTTAAGTAATCTCTATACCAACGTGGGACTCAAACTTATACTCCCCAGATCAAGATTTGCACACTCCACCCCTCCATGAGTTTGGCTGTGTGTGTATGCAACCATCGTCACAAGTGAGAAACAGAATATTTCCATGGCCCCAAATGTTTTCTTGCGCAGCTCTGTGGTCCTTTCCTGCCACCTCTCCGTCCCTGAGCCACTGATCTGCTTTCTGTCAATGCATACTGGTTTGCATATCCTTGAACATTATACAGATGGAATCATGCAGTGTATGCTTTTGTTTTCTGGCCTCTTGCACTTAGCATAATGACCTAGAAAGTTAATCATAATGTGTATATAATTCTTTTTTTTTTAATTGTCAAGTAGTGCTTTCTGGGATGAATATGCCACAATTTGCGTATCTGTTCACCTGGTGATGGACATCCGGGTTGTTTCGGTTTGGGCAATGACAAAGCTGCTGTGAATATTCATGCACAAATGTTAGAGGGGAACTGGGTTTTCATTTCTCTGTAATTCTCCTGATTTTTAAATATTGGTCACTAGTGTAAAAACATTTTTTTTGAACCCAAGCAGGTCAATAATGAGTGGTTCAAACAAAACACAGCTGCCAGCCAGATCCAGCCTGTGGCTGGCTGATTTGCAGTAGGTACTAGTGTTGTATGCTTTTCTTTTCTTTTTTTTTTAAGATTTTATTAATTTATTTGAGAGAGCGTGAGAGAGCACAAGCAAGGGGAGGGGCAGAAGGAGAAGCAAACTCTCCATTGAGCAGGGAGCCTGATGTGGGACTCGATCCCAGGATCCTGGGATCATGATCTGAGCCAAAGGCAGACGCTTAACTGACTGAGCCACTCAGGCACCTCTATGCTTTGTTTTGGTGACACATATATCCTGTGGTTTTTTAATTACACTGGCTTGAGACTGTAGCCTAGATGTCCGCATTCACCATCCAGAGGTTAGGTCATGGGGATGCCATGAGAGGAGGCCATCATTTATGACCTTGGCAGTGCTCCTCTGCCTGGGAAGCCTCCACGGGGCCAGCTGTAAGGAGTTGATCCTTCCACAGGGTTCTAGGGACAGGACCCATCAGGACAGTTGTCATAAGTATGTTTGGGGTACTTACATGGGGTACCTCTGTCTGTCCCCTCACCATTCCACCCAAAAAGCAGCCTGGGAGTCAGACATGCCTCTTTCCTTTCTGTGTGGGTGACCTGCCAGTTCCTTAGCTCCGGCAGGTGGCCTCCTAAAGGCCAGCAGTGAGATTTCCAGGAAGGCCGAATACAGGGATCTTTTGTTCTCTTTGACATGAGGAGGAGGGAACATTGCAGGACTGGGCTGAACATGAAGCCCTGTTTATTTATTTTTTATTTCCTTTCTATCAGAGGTAGAAAGAGGGGAAAAGAGGTCACTCCCAGCTCTGGACGGTAGCAGAGTCCTCCGTGCAAAGGGAAAGTCAATAGAGGAAGGTCAGTTTGGGCAAAGATAGGGGATGGTGGCCTCGTGAGACCTTCAGTCCCTTGGCTGAGATGCTGTCAGGAACCCACCAGCAATAGGGCAGAGATCTCTGAGGACCACGTGAGGACAGCTTCCTGCTGGGGTACTGGCAGGGGACATTGCCACAGGGGAGGTGGCAAATGGGAGACCCCATGGTGGCCGAGACGGTGGTTTCAGGGTACACGCAGGACACCCCCTGCAGACTCCTCAGTGTGGGATGAACTTGAAGGGGCTGGATTCTGCAGATCAGGTGTGAATAGGCCCAGAGGAATATTGCTTTGTTATCAGTTTTATGCCTCTATCCTTGAAAATTAAAAAAAAAAAAAAAAAACAACACACACAATTTCACTTTCTTCTTTTATTATAACAATAGTACACACTTGTAAAAATTTCAAAACATTTAGAAAAGTATGAAGAATCATGTAAAAGTCATTGGAGTTTCCACTATGTAGAGATACCCATTGTTAAGTTCTGAAGAATATCTCCCTAGATTTTTCATTATTCAGGGAGCCAGGATATATCACATCTGCATTATAACATATATAGTATGTAATATGTAATACACTGTATATTGTATACACACATATATGTATACATGCATACACATACATAAGCATACACATATTTCATGATGAAAACGTCTTACTCTGTTCCCTTCCTCTCAGGGCTGGATGTGGGCTCACACCAAGCCTTCCTGGGAATCAGGCAGGAAAAAGGCTGAGGGAATCTAAGGGCTCACCACAGTACCTCTGAAGCCTTGAATAAAGCCAGCAAAAACTCAGTAAAGGCTTACGGGGACTGGAGTTACGGTGAAGGACTAAGTTTCACATTGGAGTTCGAGGTGAAGTAAGACCCCTGCACGTGGGTACAGAAGTGCAGTGGCAGGTGGAAGGGTAAAGTAAACCACCAGGAAGGAGCCAAACTCTCAAAGGCCTTGGCCTTGGTGTTAATCTAATCCACTGTCACCAGGTCCAAAGCCAGTTCAACCCCAGTGGGGCACTTAGCTACTAGGTGGCATTCTCTCTCTCTTCCCATGCATTTGTATATATTAATACCTGTGTATGAATATGTATCAGTACATACATATGTATGTGTCCACAAACATATATAGATATAGATGTCTATATAAAACTTTAAAAGGAGTTATCATACAATCTATTATGTAGAGTGATGTACTTTTTTAAAAAATTATTTTTATTAACATATAATGTATTATTTGCCCCAGGGGCACAGGTCTGTGAATCATCAGGCTTACACATCTTATAGCACTCACCATATGTGTTTTTTTTTTTTTAATTATCATGCAAGTTGTATCATGGGATTTTTTTCACTTAGCCTATCTTAAATAACTTTCTACAGAAACGAGAAATCTCCAGTTGCTGACTTTTTCATGGTAAAATGATATTCTACTATATGATTGGATCAAAATATGAACCCTTCTGTGATTGAACAGAAGATTATCTAGCTTATTAGATTATTTCAGTTTTTCACAATAAATGTTTGGCATATATATTGATGCATATTTTGTCTAATAATTTTTTAGGATACATTCCTAGAAGTAGGATTGTTGGGTCATGGAGTATGTCCCTTTTGAAGGCTTTGTGGTACAGATTACCAAAGGCCTCTCCCAAAAATGGTAGTAACTGTTTGCCAACTAATTCTGTATGTGGGCTCATTTTCCTAGATGTATGCTTATCAGTGGGTAAGGTGATTCTTTTTTTTTTAAATTTTTAATTTTTTATAAACATATATTTTTATCCCCAGGGGTACAGGTCTGTGAATCGCCAGGTTTACACACTTCACAGCACTCACCAAAGCACATACCCTCCCCAATGTCCATAATCCCACCCCCCTTCTCCCAATTCCCCTCCCCCCAGCAACCTTCAGTTTGTTTTGTGAGATTAAGAGTCACTTATGGTTTGTTCCCTCCCAATCCCATCTTGTTTCATTTATTCTTCTCCTACTGATTCTTAAATATTTTTAACAATCTGTTGGCTAAGAAATTTTAGAGGTTTTTTTTAAATCTATTTTTATTTTTATTATTATTTTTTAAGATTATTTATTTATTTATTTATTTATTTGACAGACAGATCACAAGTAGGCAGAGAGGCAGGCAGAGAGAGAGGAGGAAGCAGGCTCCCCACGGAGCAGAGAGCCTGATGCAGGGCTCCATCCCAGGACCCTGGGATCATGACCCGAGCTGAAGGCAGAGGCCTTAACCCCCTGAGCCACCCAGGTGCCCCTATTTTTATTTTTAAACTAAACTCTTTGCCCAGCATGAGGCTTAGACTCGTGACCCTGAGATCAAGAATTGCACGCTCTATGGACTGAGTCAGCCAGGTGCCCTGAATTTTAGGTCTTTTTAAAAAAATTGTTATACTTACCTGATTATGGAGAGGATGCATTTCCCCTGTTTTGAATTGGCTGACTGTTAAAATATAAATTCTTCATCACATATATTTTAAATATGTTCTTTCAGTTGTTGTTTTTTTAATTTTGACATTGCTTTATTGCACTTATTTTGGGCAGTATAAAAGTTTTTCCTTTTTGGGACGCCTGGGTGGCTCAGTTGGTTAAGCGGCTGCCTTTGGCTCAGGTCACGATCCCGGCGTCCTGGGATCGAGTCCCACATCGGGCTTGTTGCTTGGCGGGGAGCCTGCTTCTCCTTTCTGCCTCTGCCTGCCACTCTGTCTGCCTGTGCTTGTTCTCACTTCTCTCTCTATGACAAATAAATAAATAAAATCTTTAAAAAAAAAAAAAGTTTTTCCTTTTTGACCATATTTACGTATGATCTAATTTTTTAAAAATTTATTTGACACAGAGAGATCACAAGTAGGCAGAGAGGCAGGCAGAGAGATAGGAGGGAAGCAGGCTCCCCACTGAGCAGAGAGCCCAATGCAGGACTCGATCCCAGGACCCTGAGATCATGACCTGAGCAGAAGGCAGAGGCTTAACCCACTGAGCCACCCAGGTGCCCTGATCTAATGTTTCATGGTTCTGTCTGCTATTATGCTGCAAAGATCTTTATTTCCCCTACGAGTATAAAATTATCCACCTATTTCATGTTTTTTCTAGGACTTTTATATTATATTTTACACAAATATTTAAATAGACCTGATATATTTTTTCTTAGACCTTTAAGGAATGATTTAACTTTATTTTTCATATTTTGCAAATAGCTAGCCAGTTGCCATAGCACTTTTATTTCGTCTGACTTCCAATATCTAACTGATGACAGTCTTAATTTGGCCCCCATATTGGTGGTAACAGACAAGTATAACAAACACATTTGGAAGCTGCCTGTCCATGGGTAATGCTACCCTTATCCTATTCACGTTTTGCATTCCAGGAGCTGCATTCCACACTAACCCCTCTAGAACACTTGCTTGCTATTTTTATTATACCCCAGAGCAGCCTTGCTAAACTTTTGAGGATGCCAGCCATATACTCTATTCCCTTAGCAGCCAGAAGATCATGCCCAGTTTTTCTTCTGTTTTGTGATAAGGACTTCGAACATGAAAAATTATAAGACCTACATTGTTTGTTTTCTTGAGGCCAAAGGAAAAAAAAATTCACTTCCCTTTCTTCTAAGCCATAGAGAAGTTTCCTTCTCTGAACCAGCTTGTAAAAGACAAACCTTCTGGGGATACTGTTTCTGCTCTTGTCAGAGAGCCCTTAAGACTTGCTCCCAGGGGCTGAGCTCCAAGGCTCAGTCGGTAAAGCATCTGCCTTCAGCTCTGTTCGTGATCTTGGGGTCCTGGGATTGAGTCCCATGTTGGGCTCCCTGCTCCGCATGGAGTCTGCTTCTCCCTCTGCCTCTGTTGCTCCCCCTGCTTCTGCTCTCTTCCTCTCTCTCTGACAAATAAATAAAATTTTTCAAAAAAAAATATTTCGTTTCTAAGCATCTCAGATCTGGTTTTAGCCTGGGGACTGTACTAGAATCTCCATTCACTTGGGCCTCTGGGAAGGATATGTTTGGAGAATCTTTTTTGCTTGGATTTCAAGACTCTTGTTGTCAATCATGTCAACCACAAGTCCCCAGGGAAAAGGAGAGCCTTCTGTCTGAACACTGTTTACTAACTCATTTTATTCTGTCACACACACTCTTTATTTACCCAGGAGCTAGGTACTGATCAAATCTTTTTAGAAAATGGGAACTCGTGACTACACCCGACTTTATATTATAATGATTTGTATATGTTTCTCCCTTACTGAATTATGGAGAACTTGAGGGTAGATTCCTTGTTTTGTATATATTTGTCTCTTTCTGGGGCAAGATACAAGATAAAATAATGAATAGCATAGGAATGGACTTCATTCTCTTGGGACTTCTTTAAGATTAGGCAGGGTGACAAGAATGGCATGGCAACGGAATATAATATGAGATAGATAAATGAGAGATGGATAGGAGGGGCTCGGCGTTGCTCCATAAATGAATGCTAATAGAGAAAGGAAATGGGATTCTTCTTAAAAAGCATGCTTGATCACCCTTGAAAGAGAAGGAGAGGGGCGTTTGGGTGGCTCAGTTGGTTGGCTATCTGTCTTTGGCTCAGGTCATGATCTCCGTGTCCTGGAATCAAGCCCCACATCGGGCACCCTGCTTAGCATGAGAGTCCGTTTCTCCCTCTGCCTCTAACCCTCTGCCTGCTTGTGCACATGCTCTCTTGCTCTCAAATGAATAAATAAAATCTTTTAAAAAAAGAGAGAGAGGGGTGCCTGGGTTGCTCAGTGGTTAAGCATCTGCCTTCAGCTCAGCTCATGGTCTCAGCGTCCTGGATCGAGCCCCATATCGGGCTCCTTGCTCAGCTGAGAGCCTGCTTCTCCCTCTCCAACTCCCCCATGCTTGTGTTCCCTCTATCACTATCTCTCTCTGTCATAAATAAATAAAAATCTAAAAAAAAAGAGAGAGAGAGAGAGAGAGGGAGAGAAAGAGAAAAACATGAAGAAAGGAGATAAGAGGGCACCTGGGTGGCTCAGTGGGTTAAGCCGCTGCCTTCAGCTCAGGTCATGATCTCAGGGTCCTGGGATCGAGTCCCGCATCGGGCTCTCTGCTCAGCAGGGAGCCTGCTTCCTCCTCTCTCTCTCTGCCTGCCTCTCTGTGCCTGCCTCTCTGCCTACTTGTAATCTCTCTCTGTCAAATAGATAAATAAAAAATCTTAAAAAAAAAAAGAAAGGAGATAAGAAAGGAATCAAAAGAAATGGGATGTGTAGATGCATATGAAAATTGAGAGAGGAAGAAGAGAAGGGGGAGGTGAAGAATAGGCATGAGTTTAAGCCAGTGGGTTAGCTGAGGGATATTGAGAATATCAGCACTAGATTGTAGTAAAAGTGTAGTACAAGCGTCACTAGACTGTAGCTGGATACTTGTTCAGCAAATCTCACAGTAGAACCAACTCCCTTGCCACTGAATCCTGCAAGGCCCCTTTCCTGTCCTTCTCAGAATTTAGTGATGGGATGGGAAGGGACAGAAGCAGCTAAGGAGAGCTCAAGATAGTCATGATGACACCATTCATAGTAATAAGAGGTGGGCAAAGAAATTTGTTAGGACTTAGGTTGCTTTCACACTTGAGTTCCAGGTGTGAGCAGCTTGTCCAGATGGAAATAACTAGTGGAATGTACACTGGAGAAAAGGTCCCATTGGGAAGAAGCCATGAAATTGGATAATTCCTGAGGGAAAGGACAGAGAGGAAGATAAGTTAAAGAATTAATACTAAATTTGAGGGTCATCACCTCGGTGGTTCCTTCAGGTGGCAAGAGGAGGAAAAGGCACAGTCAAAGGAAACTGGAGTTGTCTGGGGAAGAAGAGCCCCAAAAATGTGGTGTCAGCCAACCCAAGAGAAGAAAATGTCAAGAGACGTGCAGTAGGTGACCAATGGTGATAAGAAGTTGAGGACAAAGATTGGATTTGGGGATAAGAAGATCAGTGGCCATGTTTAAGAACCATTTTAGTGAGGTAGAAACAATGGACATCCCCCAATAGGGAATGAGGGAACCATTGAGTGAAGATACTGGGGAGTCCTCTAGCATGGTTGTGTCCCCTGGGGCCTCAGTAGAAATGCAGATTCTCGGGCCTTAATGACTCAGAATCTGTGTACTAACATCATTGCCCAGGTGATCCACATGCACAATGGTTTTTGAGAAGCTGCAGGGGATTGGTTCAAGGTGATGGGTAGGGACCGAACATTGATAGTAGTATCTGGAGATGACGGCGTATTGTAAAGAAGCATTTTTCAGAATAGGGGAGAGATGCGCAGGTTTGGGGTCAGAAAGGAAGGGATGGGAGGTGGGGAATGTAGTCAAAGGAGAGACTTAAAGAAAGGAGATGGATGGATCCAGGAGCAGGAGGAGAGAAGCTTCTCTCTGCAGGAAGGAAGGAGGATGGAAGGGACATGGAAGGTGGAGAAAAGGTCATCATTTCTCATGTAATGCACAGCCTTGGGCCAGGGGCTGGCCTGGGTCGTCTGTCTTTGGACCATCCTAAGACATTGCTGTCCCTTAGTCATGATTCATGGAAGGAAAACCGGTGTGCAGAGCGAACCACGACAGAAGCAGAATTCCCCATTGTCATCGTTGCGATTCCGAGGGCATCGGAAGGAGACCCTTCCCCAGAGTTATTTCCTCAATCTTAATTTTTTTTGTTGTTGTTGAATGGCTTTATTGCATCTTAAGTGATATTTTATTTTTTTATTTATTTTTTAAAAAATGTTATTTATTTGACAGAGAGGTCACAAGCAGGCAGAGAGGCAGGCAGAGGGAGAGGGGGGAAGCAGGCTCCCCGCTGAGCAGAGAGCCCGATGCGGGACTCGATCCCAGGACCCTGAGATCATGACCTGAGCCGAAGACAGAGGCTTTAACCCACTGAGCCACCCAGGTGCCCCTAGAACCAGAACTTTTTAAAAAAGATCAAGAAGTTTCCTGTGTCTTCCTATTGGCCCATATTTTGATACAGGGAGTTGGAAGTGTGGGAGACTGTGATCATAGGAAGTATGTGGTGAGCAGGGAAGAGAACGTGCCAAAGGTGAAGGAAAATAAAGAGATATTGCATACCAAAGAGAAATTTCCCCCAGTTCACAAATGTTCTCGGAGTCTCCCTAAAATAAATTTCCCTCCAATTCATGTGGGGTTAGCATTCAAGTTATAGGAATAGCCCAGTACTTGTTTCCAAACGTGTTTTAAAAATAGTTCTCATATTTTAATCCACGGTATTCATTTCTACTAACATCAAAGTTCAACTTTTCTATACATCACTCAGTTAAGATTGAAAATATGCTCTACTCTTTCTTTTTCTTTTTTTTCAGCTGATTATGAAATAATGCAGAGATACAATGTACTCCATACACTAGGAAGGGTTTGAGGGTTTTAAATCCAGTGCAAAGAGTCAGTGGGTAGAAATATATCCAGATTCCTATATTCTTTGTCAAACATTCATGGCGTATCTGCTTCAAAGTCATCGTGCTCCCAGCTCGGTTCATTTTATAGCAAAACTGGTTTCATACAATTTCAAAGTTGGGATTTTTACATAAGGTGAAGTTGATAATTCTTTTCCTTTTTTGAAGATTTATTTGTTTGAGAGAAAGAGCATGAGTGGGGACACAGAGAGAGAGAATCTCAAGCAGACTTGGTCTTTGAGTGCTGAGCCCGTACCGGGGCTTGATCTCATGACCTAAGCCGAAACCACGAGCTGGACATTCAACCAACGAAGCCACTCAGGCACCCTGATGTTGAGAAATCTTAATTCATTCTCACCTACTTGGCTTCAGTTTAAAATCTTGTTATGGGGGTGCCTGGGTGGCTCAGTGGGTTAAAGCCTCTGCCAGGGGGCAGGGTCCTGGGATCGAGCTCCACATCGGGCTCTCTGCTCAGCAGGGAGCCTGCTTCCTCCTCTCTGTCTCTCTCTGCCTGCCTCTCTGCCTACTTGTGATCTGTCAAATAAATAAATAAACAATTGAAAAATAAAAATAATAATAAAATCTTTTTATGATTTAGGCAGAGGGTTGCAGAAACCAAAATACATCTACTGTAGAAATCAGGAGAGCTTGTTGCCATGACAATGTGCCTTTGCTTCCCCTGGCACGTTGGGAATGGCGCTCTCTCATCACCTCACTTCTGCTGCCGCTATCTTCCACCTCGGATTTTTTCCTCAGGTAGTTTCAGTGAATGGTTTGGGCCTCTCCCCAAGGTGGAAAATTCCTGTTGTTGACATAAGCCAGCAGGTAGGTGAGGTCCCTAAGACCTGTGACTGCTTGTTGTCTTGAAACTCTACTGATGCAGAAAAATGATGCCTGGCATACCCCAGATTTTATTTATTTATTATTTTTTTTCTTTTGCTCAAAAAAAAAGGGGGACTGGTGGAAAGTTAGAACATGTCTGGATAAGGATTGCAGAGTTTTAACACACTTCTGGGAATATCTGTCATTGTGCAAGAGAGCAGCCCCAGGGTATCTGTGTCCTGCCCCCTCCCCTACCCCCTACCCCTTTTAGCAGCCAGGTAAACAGCATTCGTCTCTGGAGTCCAGCTTCAAGGCCTTCCTTGCCTCCCTAGTGGAAATGACTTCACTGTCGTCTGGTGAGCTGACTTATTGCAACAGTCACCCAGCCTCTGAGTTACTGAGTAGAGGGAGGGTGGCAGCCTTTGAGGTCTCTCTGCAGGATTCCAGCCAAAGTTTGCAATCTCAACTGTTTACAGGGACAGATAGGTGATACAAATTGAGCAAGGCAGGTGCGTGGAGACGCAGAGAACCGCAGAGCTCTTGCCCAATAGGAAGACCTTGGCTTGGTTTAAAGTGGCCAGCGCCTCTTTGCTCCATGTAGTTTCTGTCTCCTGGGAATGTGACTCCATGTTGCAAGCTCTTCGGATTTGTCAAGAGAGGCCAGATATTTATGGAAAATCAATTCATCATAAACTGTTGGCACCAGAGTCATAAAATATTCATCAAAGGTTCAAAAACATGTTGCCTCCTTCAAGTCCTCGCTCAAATACCACCTTGTCAGTAAGGATCTCCCTGATTACTCATTTTTTTTCTTAAATTAATACAACGACCCATGAGATCATGACCTGAGCCAAAAGCATGAGTGAGAGACTCAACTGACTGAGCCACCCAGGTGCCCCCTGAGGACACTATTTTAAATGACACTCCTTGCCTTGCTCTGCATGTCCTTGTTCTCTTTCTGTCTCATCAGCAACTGTGTTTGGCCTACAGTAGGTACTTGGGAGTATTATTGAATAAATACAGGTCAGGTACACAGAGACAGGACTAGAGGAAGGTGAGTGAGGCCCCCAGGGTGCAGGGATCTTGCAGAACAGCAAAGGGAGCACCTCCCTAAATTTCGTGTCACAGCTGTCACCCCCTCCTCCCCTCAGCCATTGCCCTGCTGATGCACTGGCCACAGTGGTCCCTGACATGATTTTGAGGGTAGGATAAGAAACAGGAGAATGGATTGGAGCATTTAGGAATTCATATGCTGCTCTTGTTAAAAACATAATAGCCCCAATAAATCTCGAAAGTGCACAGGTGGTACTGGCTAGGAACAGTGCATGATCTCCAGCAGGAATGCATTTCTTCTGGGGATTGGGAATTGGAGTTTATGCTCTCTTCTGTATTTTTACATAGAAAAAACATAAAATCTGAGGAGCTCATGTGAAAATTTTCATCCGCGAGGAGAGACAGAATTGATTTCAAGGCTAGACCCAGTATGATGATGAGAGTTGAGAGTGCCTATGTTTTGAAAAGCACGAAACTGTGGAACAAATAGAAAAGAGAAGGAATGTCTGTGGCCGAGAATAGTATGACCAATTTCAAATAACCCATATAATCCGTTTCAAACTGAAGTCAAGGCAAAGCTTTGAATGAGAAGTAGTAATCATAGGAAAATTTTCAGATACTGCCACAGGGGCCAATCAGCATTTTTTATGTATAAGCTCTGCTGGCTGAAAGGGATGTCATTCTGCCCTCAGACCCACCAGAGGGCCATACTATAGGATTAATGTTGTGGGTTGGGTTGTTTTTTTTTTTTAAGATTTTATTTATTTATTTTAGAGAGAGAGAGCATGAGAGTAGAGAGGTCAGCAGGAGATGCAGACTCCCCGCCGAGCAGGGAGCCTGATGTGGGGCTCGATCCCGGGACTCCAGGATCATGACCTGAGCCGAAGGCAGTCGCTCAACCAACTGAGCGACCCAGGCGCCCTGTTGTGCATTGTTAAATGGGAGATTTGGACTGAGGTGCTGAGATAGGATAGCTACCAGGTAGCCACGGGGTTAATGAGGCCAATCAAAATGCAGACTGCTCAAGGAACCACTGGAGAACTGGTTTGTCCAACAGAGTGTGGGGCGGGGGTGGGGGGGGTGGGGGGGAGGAACCCATCAAGGGCACTTTGAAAGCACTCATGATAGTCTTCATAGAAGGATCATTTGTAGGCGTCCATCTTGCCAGACAGCGCAAAGCCTTTCAGGATGACTTCAGTCAAGAAAGAACTCTCTGTACTCCTTTGCCTTCTTCCCTCCAACCCCAGGGGTCTAGGAGTCTTGTTTAGCAGGTGGAGAGATGAAGAAATGCCCACTTCACTCCTTGACAGCTTACCCTTGCTCAGACTGTGAAAAGAACCAATGAATCACAGAAAGTTCTGCATATTGCATGGGACTCAGCCAGCTCATTATCAAACGAAAATTGCTTTGTGACCTAAAGGGACCCAGGACAGCCTATTTCCTAAGAGGGAGCAGGAAAGTCATAGAACAGGCTGGATTTTGTTAAGGAGGAGGGGAAACAAAACACATTTAAAGAGACAGTGGGAGACAAACCTTGCTTTAAAAAAAAAAAAAAAAAAAAAATCACATCTCACGAAAGTGCTTGTTTGGTGCCCTAATCAACCAGAGCTAAAGCAGACCCTGCAGTGATCCTATGACCAAGTCTCGGCCATTCTTGTTAAATTACCTAGAAAACTTGCTCTTAAGAAGGAAAACTAATGAGGATAGCTTAATAAGAGTGGGGGGGGGCGGTCAGGTGTGGCTATAAATGCATTTGTATGGCAGTCCCTGGGAGTTAAAGAAGTTTCTTAGCTCAGGCTGCTATAACCATTCAAAGAGTGGTTCGAAGAACAAATAGTTATTTTTCACAGTTGTGGAGACTGAGAAGTCTAAGATCAAGGCACTGGTAGATCTGGAGTTCTGGTACGGACGTTCTTTCTGGTTTGTAGATGACCGTCTCCTCTTTGTATCTTCACATAGCAGGGACAGCAGAGAGGAAGCTAGTTTTCTCATGTCTGTCCTTAAAAGGTCCCTGATCCCAACATAGGGTTCCACCCTCACAAAGGCCCCATCTCCAAATCAGATTGAGGATTAGGGTTTCAACCCAGGAGTTCTGGGGTCGGTAGGGAGGGCACAAACATTCAGTCTAGAGTAAGAAGCGAAGGAGCTCTCAGTAAAGGTCTTGGAAGGAAGAAAGGGGACCCCTGCAGTCCTGGGGAGCTTGGTGGTGGGGTTTTATCCCCTCATTAAAGATTTAACCCCTCACCAGTTCCAAAAGACGAGATTCTCCCTTGCAAAATAGAATCCATGTTCTTCATCCAGACTTTTTTTTTTTCATCCAGACTTTTCAATCCAGATGTAAAAGGAGATTTTGAATCACAATGAATTTTTTTTTATTTTAATTTTTTATTTTATAAACATATATTTTTATCCCCAGGGGTACAGGTCTGTGAATCACCAGGTTTACACACTTCACAGCACTCACCAAATCACATACCCTCCCCAATGTCCATAATCCCACCCCCTTCTCCCAAACCCCCTCCCCCCGGGAGAGATTAAGAGTCAAGCTCTAGTAACGAGAGAGCTAGCGATTTTATTGTCGAGTCACATAAGCAAGTGGAAGGAGGGCAATCTCAGAAGGCAGATCTCCTGCTTAAGGCTCTATGCGTCTCCGTTTTCTCCCCTGTAAAAAATAGGGACATTAAGACTGCTTTTAGGATTGTCAGGGTATGAAATGAGAACATAAATAGAAATAGAGTGTCTTGCACATTGTTGGATTGCAGCCAACATTCAATAAATGAGAGTTATCATTATTAAAGTAGAAGATGAGCCACCTACATTGAGAAGAAAGTCACTTACAGCATTACATTACTTATCTCTCAGGTCATCATTATTGTGCAATGGAAGTTTTATGAACATTCTCATGGAAATTTTATATAGGAAGAAATGTATGTATTGAGTGTAATCTGCTTGCCTTCCTTAGACTACAAGGAAGCATGTGACCAAAGACTTGTATAATGGCCAGAGAAAAGCTTCCACATGTATCCTCCTAGAAAATGGTCACTTTTATTTCACACCCTAAAGATATGTTTGGGGGGTTTCAACAATAACTTCCAAATGCTTTAGGAAGATTAGAAGAGCTGTTCCACAGTGAGTTTTTTAGAGGGAAAAGACTGAATTATTCACACTATTAGTTACACTATTACAGCTAAAGTGATGACTCTTTATGCAAATCGTTTCATGTTTTTTTTTTTTTCTTAAGCCAGATTGGTAAATATTTGTAGGACCTGACCAACCAAACTGGGATGAGTTCCCAGAGTCTCAGGGTAAAACTGTTAAAAGTTTTTGTCTGTAGTTTTTAGAAGTTTCAACAACATACAGCTTAAGTTATGGCTCATAGAACAAATATCGTTCCTCCCCATGCCAATATGGTTAGCAGTGTGCATGTCATCGGCCAATAAGAATGGATGATGAGATTCTGGCCCTTTCTTGACGAGTAAGAAGTTGTGACCTTGAGGCTGGTGACATAAATGATTGCACAGGCAGATATTTGAAGACTCCTATTAGTTCATGTATGGCTCACGTCTGTGCCCAAGTCCCTGATTTTCGATATGCCATCCCTTTGTCTACCTAAACTTTGTTGGGAACCATTCTCCCTCATCTGAGCTCAGGTCCTGGGACCCTCAGTGAAATGCTGGTGCACCTGTTAGCCCAGAGTAGGGCTCTTCTGCGGATGGGAAAATAGGATGTGCGATTTTGGAATTTCCTACTACCCAAATTTTTTTTTAAAAGATTTTATTTATTGGGGCGCCGGGGTGGCTCAGTGGGTTGGGCCACTGCCTTCGGCTCGGGTCATGATCCCAGGGTCCTGGGATCGAGCCCCACATTGGGATCTCTGCTCAGCGGGGAGCCTGCTTCCTCCCCTCTCTCTGCCTGCCTCTCTGCCTGCTTGTCATCTCTCTCTGTCAAATAAATAAATATAAAATCTTAAAAAAAAAAAAATAAAAGATTTTATTTATTTATTTAACAGAGAGATCACAAGTAGGCAGAGAGGCAGGCAGAGAGAGAGAGGAAGGGAAGCAGGCTCCCCACTGTGCACAGAACCTGATGCGGGGCTTGATCCCAGGACCCTGGGATCATGACCTGAGCTGAATGCAGAGGCTTTAACCCACTGAACCACCCAGGTGCCCCTCTACTACCCAAATTGCATCTTGATTGCAGTAGTACTTACATGTGTGTATCACACACACACACACACACACACACACACTTCAAAACTCACTGAACTGTGTACTTTAAAGGGATGCACTTAATTATATCTCAACACGACTGATTAAAAAACTGTAGAATAAAATAGTTATGCTACAATCAGATTATTATTCACTTCTCCATAAAGTAATCATTGACATTAAAAACAAAACCCTTTGAGTGCCTCGGTGGCTCAGTCATTGAGCGTCTGCCTTCAGCTCAGGTCATGATCCTGGACTCCTGGGATAGAGTCCCACATTGGGCTCCCTGCTTGGTGGCAAGCCTGCTTCTCCCTCTCCCCTGCTTGTGTTTCCTCTCTCTCTGTGTCTCTCTCTATCATATAAATAAAATCTTAAAACAAAAGCAAAAACAAAAAAAACCCTTCAGTGGCTCCCATTTATTTATAAGATTAAATTCACAGTGCTACAGTAGATATTTAAATCTCTCTTCTGTATGGTCTCAAGCTACCTTCAGCAAAGGTATTTAACCTGTTTTGTGTAACGGGTCTTTTGGTGGTCTGGTAAAAACTATGGACTCCTTCACAGAGTAACGTTCTTAAACACATAAAACAAAACACATAGGAGAACAAAGGAAACTGATTCTGTGGAAATGGTAGCAAAATACCTGTGCAGTTTGTGATAGAGTAGTATATGTTCTTTCTTATGACCTAACAAGATCTAGCATAAATCTCCTAACTACCATAATTTCTTTTTTTTTTTTTTTTAGATTTTATTTAGACAGAGATCACAAGTAGGCAGAGAGGCAGGCAGAGAGAGAGAGGAGGAAGCAGGCACCCCACTGAGCAGAGAGCCCGATGCGGGGCTCGATCCCAGAACCCTGGGATCATGACCTGAGCTGAAGGCAGCGGCTTTAACCCACTGAGCCACCCAGGCGCCCCCAACTACCATAATTTCAAAGTACCGACGAACCACCAGTGAGCATAAATCATAGTTTAAGATGTCTGCAACGTTCAGGTGAAAAGAAATAATCTGTGAGTGTTAATGTTGAAGGAGTAGCATATACTGCTAATAGTCTTATGGGTTTTTGTTGTTGTTGTTGTTCTTGTTGTTTTCCCCACATTCATGATGGAAGGAAATGCTAAATTTCAGTGAAAGGTCAATGAAAATAAAGGTGCATTTTTTCCCCCTATCACATTCAGCCTCCCTCCATACACACCATCCCCACCCTAACTCCTTCCCTGTCTTCTTTCCAGGTTAAAAATGCTTGCCTATTCCTGAGCTCCCTGACAGGCCCCAAGACACCCCTTGCTTGAGTGCTGAGGTCCCCATCCTAAAGACGCAGAGACAGCAGGTAACATGAATATGTTAACAGGTGGGAAAGCCAGGCAATGGAGGACAGGACCATAAAGACTGATACACAAAGCCTGTTTCTTTGCTCAGGGCATTCTCATAAAACTTTTCTTTCTCTTTCTTTCTTTTTTTCTTTCTTTCTTTTCTTTCTTTTTTCTTTTCTTTCTTTCTTTCTTTATACAGTAATGTACTCGCCAAATAAAGATTAGCCTGGAGTTGGCCAGTGTGTAACTACTGCTTAATCAACCAGAATGAACTGCCAGTTCTCTTCCCTCTGCCCTCCCCTGCCGCATCTCCAGAGAGTTTCCCTTCTGCACAAATTTCTTCCCTCTAATCTCTGTTAATCAAAACACAGCTAATTCAGAAGTTGGCATTTCCTGCTTCCCCTTGCTGGAAGTCATCTGGTCCTTGTTTGGGCTCCCAGAACACTGGGTTCGAATCTTTGTCTGTGTTCTGTTCTGTTTTGTTTTGTTTTTGTTTTTTTAAGGACAGGTCACATTTTGGCTTGTACTGTGTTGATTGATGTGCTCATTTCATCTGCTCCAATCCATCCCAAGCTCCTAGATGGCAGGACACAGCCCTGTTTCTCTTTGCAGCTCCCCCCTATGTACCCCCCTCCCCGACCTGCACTCTATGCACAGAGCTGAGCAGACATAGGAGTCAGGATAGTTGTATGAAGTCAGCCTCTGCCTCCCTGCCTCTTTCTGCCTCTGTCTCTGTCTCTTTTCTCCCACCACTAGAACTAAAGCCCTGATATAACCTTTCTTTCATGGAAGGGCTTACAGTGTAGCCACAAACCTCTCAGCCAGAAAAGTAATTGATGTTACTTAAAGCCTTCCTCCAGGAATGGATATTCCTTTACTAAATCACCCATTCTTATAACCCCTTAGAGATCAAGTGAGCACTTACTGTATGAAATACATCAGGTCGGATCACACCTTGATCCAAGTTTGTGAAACTGATTCTTAGTAGCCTGGAGACTTCTTCCTGAAGGGTACTCATTCCTCTTCTCATGAGGGGGACATGCCCGAAGACCGTTCTGCTACCATGGTTGGTCAGCAAGTGCCCAAGGTCCCCTTAAATCCCTATCTGTGTGGACTCCATGAAGTTTGTTTAAAGGCATGAAAAATGAAAAAATCTTACTTTGCATCCTGGTATTTATAATTATTTAGAGTGTGACCTTGAGTAAATTACTGAAGACCTCTAAGCCTCCATTCTGTCGTCTGTGATAACATCTACCCCCCAGGGGTTTGTGGGTTACATGAATTAGTACATGTACAGAGCCTAGAACAGAGCCTGGCATGTGGTAAGTGCTCAGTGAAGGTCACCAGCACTAGCTAAAACAAAACACCCCCAAATACCTGCTTCCTATCTAAGCACCTGCTGTGAGCTAGCCCCAGCTTAGCCATCAGGTTATATGAAGCTGAACAAAACATAGGAAGGAGTTCATAACGTAAATGGAATGGTTTTCAATCTGTAGACTAGAGATTCCTTGGGGAGACATTTTTCTGAGAATCTATTTGTTCATCAGATTGAATAAATCATCTGGCTCAGACCTATATGTTTTATTTTTTAAAGACATATGCAGTGACTTTGGGATTAATACATGTCAAAATCATTTAGAAGAATGCCTTATTTCATGTTTTGTCATTCTGTGTTACCTCAACCATAAATGTGATCATATGGTGGTTCCCAACACTTTTTTTGAGAGAGAATGAGAGAGAGAGAGAGAGAACACGAGAGGGGGGAGAGTCAGCAGGAGAACCAGACTCCCTGCTGAGTGGGGAGCCCAATGTGGACTCAATCCTGGGACTCCATCCTGGGACTCCAGGATCATGACCTGAACTGAAGGCAGTTACCTAACCAACTGAACCACCCAGGCACCCAGTTCCCAACATTTTTTGGAGGATACTAAAAATAGCTACTGGGACACCTGCATGGCTCAATCATTTTAAGCATTAAGCCTTCGGCTTAGGTCATGATCTCAGAGTCCTGGGATCAGGCCCCACATTGGGCTCCCTGCTCACCGGGGAGTCTTCTTCCCCCTCTCCCACTCCCCCTGCTTGTGTTCCCTCTCTTGCTGTGTCTCTCTTGGTCAAATAAATAAACAAAATCTTTAAAATAAATAAATAAAAATATAAAAAAATTAAAATAGCTTCTTATGGCTAAACTGTGTGGATCTATCAACTGAGTGGACGGTGTGGTGTGGTAGAAACCCGAAAAATCATGTCAGCTTAGGCAGAGGAAATTCTGCCCCTGAAGAGTGGCAGTCAGGACCCATATAATGCAGGATAGAGACCGACTTTCAAAGACTATTTCACCACAAGTCTTCAGGTGCTTCCCAAAAAAGTTGGGAACCCTTCACATAGAAGAAAGAAGTAGAGGGAATCTCTCCAAATGGCCACACACAGTGGGCTTCTGTTCAAGAGCAAACTCTTTCTTCAATCCAGCTGACAAGGAAGAAGGTCTCTCAGATTCCTGGCATCAGAGGGAGCCATTCGGGGTTGCTAATGCAGAGCTTCTGTGGGTGCCTCATGGCCATGGCTACTGATGGAGGGTCCCCCCTTAAGAGCCTAAGTTTGCAGAGAAGCATTTGAATCCCTTCCTCCTGCTGCTGTTCTGGTCCTCTGGGAACTTAGGAATTGTACATCCCCATGGGGTCAGTTGCTAATAAGCAGGTTTAAGTTCTTAGATCACCTCTTTTTATAATAGATGACACTATGTGGTGGGGGTGGGAGAAGCAGAAGAGAGTTGGATTCTGGTCCCCTTTGCAGTTTGAATTTTCTGTGTTGGCAGTCCTCCTAGGTAAAGTCTTTAAAAGACCGCAATGACTTTTCTGGCAAAATTACTGGGAACCGTTGCCAAGACTAAGAAACCCACAGTCAGAAACTCAGAGATTGGATATGAGCAAACCTCCTCCCTTTTTCTTTAAAGTCCCATGCCTGAAAAATAGTCATGGTGCTACTTTGTTGTGTAAAGAAGATCGTTAATATTTCCACCCTGATCCAGAGGAAAAGGTCAGTATGCTTTTATGCAGGCAGGTCTTGGTGACCCCTGGATAGTTACTTCATTCTCAAGGCACTTGGTGATCTCTATGGAAAAAGAAACCTCCCTGGTTTTGTGTTCTGTTTTGCTTTGTTTGATTTTTGTTTTTCTTGTCTGGGAACTAATGTCTTTGGTTACTCCCAGAAAAATTGTAATGAGGTACCAAGTATATTGGCTGGCAGAGAGCAGATACTCACTATAAGTCTACTGATTGACTAAAGAAAGGACTTTTTTCCCTTAATCACATTCCCATATGTGAGGTGTTTCCCTTCAAGCACTTACCTTCTTTCATTCAAAAAGCTGCTATAGGCCTGATGAACAAGTGGTATTGTTTTGTAGTTACGAGCATAAGCTTTGCAGCCAAATATACCAACCTATGAATTATGGTTCTGCAAATATCAAGATGGGTGATCTTGAACAAACAACTCTGGAGCCTCAGTTTCTTCTTTGTTAGCATGGGTTCATCAACAAAACTAACAGGCAGCTTACCAAATGGGAGAGGATATTTGCAAATGACATATGTGATAGAGGGTTAGTATCCAAAGTATATAAAGAACTTCTACAATTCAACATCCCCCAAAACAAATAATCCAATTAAAAATTGGACAGAAGACATGAAGAGACATTTCTCTAGAGAAGACATCCAGATGGCCAATGGACACATGAAAAGATGCTCCATGTGACCATCAGGGAAATGCAAATCAAAACTACAATGAGATATCACCTCACATTTGTCAGAATGGCTAAAGTCAACAAAATAAGAAACAATGGGTATTAGCAAGGACGTGGAGAAAAAGGAGCCCTCATGCACTGTTGGTAGGAAGGCAAACTGACAAAGCCACTGTGGAAAATAGTATGGTGCTTCCTCAAAAAGTTAAAAATACAGGGCTGTCTAGCTGGCTCAGTCAAGCGCAATATACATCTCGATCTCAGGGCTGTATGTTCAAGCCCCACAATGGGTATAGAGAATACTTAAAAATAAGATCTTTAAAAAAAAAAAAAAGAGTTAAAAAAATAAATTAAAAAGAGTTTAAAAAAAAAAGGTAAAACTACCTCATGATCCAGCAATATACTATGAGGTATATGCCCAAAGAATATAAGAACATGAATTCAAAGAAATAAAGTGCACCTCTATGTTTATAGCAATATTATTTACAGTAGCCAAGATATGGGAGCAGCTAAGGGTCCATCAGCAGATGAATGGATAATGAAGATGTGATATCTCTCTCTCTCTCTCTCTATATATATATATATATATAAAGGAATACTCAGCCACCAAGAAGAATGAAATCTTGCCATTTGCAATGACAGGGATAGAGCTAGCATGTATAAAACTAAGCAAAATAATTCAGTCAGAGAAAGACAAATACCATATGATTTCACCCGTGGAATTTAAGAAATAAAACAAACTAGCAAAGAGAAAGAAATGAGAGAGAGAGTGAGACCAAGCAAGAAACAGATTCTTAACTGTGGAGAACAAACCGATAGTTACCAGAACGGAGGTGGGTGGGGAATGGGGAAACAGGTGATGGGGATGGCATGTGCTGGTGACGAGCCCGGGGGGATGTAGGGAAGTGTTGAATCACTATATTGTACACCTGAAACTGATATGATGCTGATTGGAGTAAAAGAAACACTTAATGGAAAAAAATCCCATGTGTTCAATAAAACCTACCTTATAAATTTGTTGGAAGGATTAAATGAGATAGAGCAGGTTTGTCCAAATTTCAGTCCCTTGCAATTTGCCTGTGCGTTTTTTGCTGTGTTCAAATATCACCTATCATTATTCCCTAATGTTTTCTTTAAGCTAATTCAATTTTTTAAAATACAGATCAATTTCAAAAGGTAAATGGACACTTATCACCTCCCTGGTGATAGAATTTAAGTGTAAATATAAACATAATGGAGACTAAACAGTAGTATTAAGTTCGGCCTGGTTATTTTTGCCAGTCGGCTCTCTTTGTCTGAAAGAAAGACTATTGTCAAGTGTTAAAGCTCTATCAGCCCTGACCTGATACTTTCTTTTGTATTTAACCCAAAGAACTGTAAAGTGATCAAAAGGAACTTTTTCACTATTTGATTAGAAGTAACTTAATACTGTGCTTTTGTGTGGCACGTAATACTGTCTCACGTATCACCAATGACCCGGGCATCACATTTTAGAAAACTGGGACAAAATTTATGAAGACTTTGTGTTTCTTAGTAAAGATCCCATGTCGGAAAAATTCCGCTGAGAAAGGGCAGTTTGACATAGAACAGAGGGAAGGAGACACCGGTCTGGAACCCCTCCAATGATCCCTGAGCTGCCACACTGGACCTAGAGGGCAGTTCCTAACCTGACAGTGGGTTCTCAACCTTGGAAGTCACTCCTGGCCTCAGGGGAGACTGGGAACCTTCAGGCATTTACAGACTTCTCCGCTGCAGGGGTTTTCTGCAGATAATAGAAGGAATCTGAAGGAGTAGAAGCACCTTTCAGGTTTTCAAAACTCAAAATCCATCCTGGTCTCCATCTCCCTACAGGCCATCTTGGGTTGAACACCCCCACCCAGTACCTCATGTCGTGACTGTGTGTGAAGATAGGTCTTTGCAAAGTTCATTTAGGTAAAGTGAGGTCATCAGAGTGGGTCCTACTCTAATAGAAGTTGTGTCTTCTAAGAAAGGATTAGGACAGGGAAGGGGTTCACCAGCAGGCCAAGGAGAGAGGCAAGAAACCAAGCTTGCAGACATCTGACTTTGGACTTTGAGCTTCCAGAAATTTCTGTCATGGAAGCCCTGCCCCCACCCCCAGTCTGGGGCACTTAGTGACAGCAGCCACAGTGAACTGTTGTATAGAATGCGTGCGTCCCATCTGAATAAAGGGGATACGTGCTAAATAGTGCATTGTCCCCCGGCAGTGACCGGTGTGTCACCCACAGGCTGGTGTGTGTGAGAGTCAGGACTGTCCACCTTCATACATATGTTCTTCCATTTACCATCTCCTAAATCTGCCCATCCAAATTCTTCCGTGCCAAGAAAATAAAAGATGGGTGGGTGGGTGTCCAGAAAGACTTGGTCATTCTTTCTGCTGGGAGCACAGATTTTCGGGACGTTTTATGTAATCCTGGCAAGAGATTGGTAAATTGGATTATTTTACACGCCACGACAGAAATCTGTCTCCTAGCCCACTCGAGTCCCAAATAAGCATGTTTTTCCCTCCGTTGACCTTTCCCTCCCTTGCATTTCTTAAGCACAAAAAGAGCATTTCCACTTTGCTATAGATCTGTCCTGTGCCTAAGTCCCAAGGTGACAGCCGTATACCATCTCTGTGTTCTTCCCTCTTCCCTGCTTTTTCCTCCCCCTCCTTTGTGTCAGTTGAAGCTGACCCTCGTCTCCTCTCCTCACTTTCGTGCCTTTCCGAGCATCTAGAGCGTGCACGAAGCTCTGGTCAAGGACCAGTTAATATTTAAGCCCATTGAGCTCATTATATATTCTTTCTGCTCATGGTGTACCCAAAGAATGCGGCACAGCCAGAAATCTCAAAGGCTTTGGGAAATCTCAGACTCAAAATCTGGAGTTAAGGGGACATTCTCTTGGGGACGTTCTCTTGGGGACCATGTAACCTTTGCAGCTCGCCTCAGGAATTCGAACTGTCCCCAGTTAGGTCTGTGACATCTTGGCCGTGGTACATTCCGTTTCTTGAGAAAAGTTCTCCTAGCCCCGTGCATTCAAATAAATTTCAAACACGACTTCTTTGAATATCATCTGTAATCCCGAACGTTGGCCAGAGAAGCCCAGCCCTCGAGGAGGTTCTCAATGCTTCTGGGCTCCCTACTCGGTTAGCTGGGAGAGGAAGATGTTTGAGTATTTGACCCAGGCAGGTGTTTTGAGGCCTTCCGTCCAACCAGTTCATCCAGGAGTATATGGGAGCATGTTAGAAATAAACAATGAATACTGTTACACTGAAAAGAAAGAAAGAAAGAAAAAAGAAATGTATGTATATATATATATATATATATATATATATATATATATATATATATATATAAAAGAAATAAGCAGTTTAGCTCATCCTCAGTCACCCAGTAGGGACAGGAGAAAAAGGAAGAAGATTAAGGAAAAGGAACAAGATTTAAAAAAAAAAAATACCCTCAGAGCAGCAGATAAACAGTGGATCAGTCAATCCCAGGAGCCTCTTCCTAATTTAGTGCGCTCTGCCAGGGACTCAGAGGGCAAGGATTGCACGTTAGAACCCCCAACCCCACCCCACCCCGGGTGCTAAACAGCAGCTTCGCATCATGGGTGGGAAGGCCACAGGGGTTACTCACTGCTGCTTTTGTTTTTTGTTTTCTATGGCCACTGTTTCTCTTTGGGAATCAGTCCCTCCCTCTGAGAGTGTTTCCTGGCCTGATGGAGGAGCCTCTCTCTTAGTTATACAATGTGTTCTGATTCATAGGTTTTTGTGAAGGCTCCGCCTTTGAAGAGATCCTTTATCCAGTTTGCAAGTTTCTGTGCACTTGGAGTGTAGAAAATCTGCGGAGCTCTGTTCTCTGTGTTTGGTCTCAAGCACCTTGGGTTGCTGTGCCAGAACAATCCAGTGTTTTCCTTCTTAATGAGCTCCTCATCCCTCTCCTTCATAATTCTGCAATTTATGGAAAGTGTTGCTGGACATGCCTTTCCTGATTGCCATATCTTCTCCCATGCACACACACTTGCACACGGACACGCTGACAGCCAGGACTTTTGAACATCAGACTGTGTCTAGTTTGTCAACCGAGCTGTGCCTCGTGTTTGTGTGCTTTTTTTCTTATTTGTTTATTGGAGAGAGAGAGATCACAAGTAGACAGAGAGGCAGGCAGAGAGAAAAAATTCCCTTGTCATTTCAATCTGTCTTTCCTCTTCTTTTCTCTCTCTCTTTTTTTAAAAATATTTTGTTTATTTATTTGTCAGAGAGGGAGAGAGAGAGCACACCCAAGCAGGGGGAACCCAGTGTAGGACTCAGTCCCAGGACCCTGCATTATCTGAGCTGAAGGCAGAAGCTTAACTGACAGAGACACCCAAGCATCCCAAAGATTTAATTAATTAATTAATTAATGTTATTATTTGACAGAGAGAGATCACAAGTAGGCAGAGAGGCAGGCAGAGAGACGGGGGGGCGGGGGGGGGTGCGGGAAGCAGGCGCCCTGCTGAGCAGGACCCTGAGATCATGACCTGAGCCAAAGGCAGATGTTTAACCCACTGAGCCACTCAGGTGCCCCACATTTCTAAAATTTCTGAAGAGCAGAGCCAGCCACAGCAACCCGGGCACCTGGGCATCAGGCCCATCTGAGAGCAGATTGGGTTTCTGTCCACCGAAAAAGATATCCTCACGCAAGGTTTTTTTCCCTCCTCCCTTATCTACTGGCTCAATTTTCTAAACAATTCCTCGCCATGACCTTCTGTCATAGAAAACAGATGAGTTAACTAGGAGTGAGTAGTAGTGAAGAGCCAGGCTTTACCCATCACAATAAAGGCAAGCCTGTCTCTTAGCCTCATGCCCGCCTGTCATGTTTTTTTCCCTTTCTTTACAACAGGCGTGAAACCAGAGCCATTCAGTCATTCATTCATGCGGAGATATTAGTCAAGGAGGGGACACTTTTAGGCTCAAGATGTCTCTAGAGCAGGTAGGCTGGGGCCTGTTATCTCACCCGCTTACACACTGGGTGCACTTAAAAGCTCTCCCTGACCTCATGGGGTTCCCTCCAAGAGGCTCCTGTGGCAGATGGGCTGACGTGGTCCCCAGCAAACCCATCTTCTGGAGCTCATGTCCTCAGCTCGCATGTGGTTGGGCCTATAACCTCTAGCAAAGGTAATGGAATGTCCCTGTGGGGATTAGGGTAGGATATACAAGATTCTGTCTTGCTGTCATCCTCACTTTAGAAACCTCCTAACTGACTTTGAAGAGGTAATTATATTACAAGAATTCCATTCTTTCATTCATGAAGCTCCTAACTGCCCATGTGTAGGCAGCTGAGGGCAGTTGTCTGCCAACAGCAGTCAAACAGCCGGGGTCCTTGGGCCTGCAGCTGTCTGGCGCTGAATTCTGCCGGCCACCTGATGTGAGCCAGGAGGTGGAGCTTTCCCCGGTCAGGCCTCCAGATGGGAATGCAGGCTGCCCCAAACTCTAACTCTAGCCTTGTGAGATCCAGATAAGCCATTCCTAGGATCCTGACTCACAGAAACTGTGAGATAATATATAAATGTTGTTTTAAGCTGCTAGGTTTGTGGTCATTTGCTAAGTAGCAAACTCCTAGGACAAAAAGAGTCACCTGGCCCAGCATGACCCCACAGACTCCAAGAGCTGGTTAGGTTGGCTTCCTCTATTCATCTCTCCTATCTCCCTTAGGATCCTTGGTATGCAGAGCTGTAACCCTTCCACATAACCTCCCTGAGCTGGGCAAATGTGTTTACTCTTCAAAATCAGAGAAATGACGGATTTCTCAAACTCTTTAAAATCACAGAAATGATGGATCAGAGTTGTTTGAAGCAAGACCATAAAGAGGGATAGGGTTGAGCGCTGAAAAACTATATAGATTGAGCGCTGCATCACGGAAGGGGTTTAAGACATGTCCTCTCCCATCTGCCCCCCACTCCCAAGTACCTATCCAGAACCCATATTCCCACTGTTGTAAGACTTGTCTCAGGGTAGTCCATTTAATTATATTACAAGAATTCCATTCTTTCATTCATGAAGCTCAACAGATTTCATTTCCTCATTTGTAAAATGTCATAATAGTGCTTGCTTCATCTAGTTGTGAGAGGAAATGAATTAATTTATATAAATTGTATAATAATTGCTTAACACCTTGTAAATACTATCTAAATGGACATTATTATGATAATGTTATTATTATTGATGTCGTTCATGGTGTCGTTTATTATTATTGCCAGGCGGGGACGTAGACACAAGGAATGTAGATAAGAATAAGACATGACTCTACTCTGTAGCAGGTTCCTTACCTGTTAGTGAGCTAAGTTCTGAAAAGAGAGGTAAACAGGACAGGAAGTTTATGAAATAGGGGCTTGAAATTAGCAATATAAATTCCAAAACCAGGGGCACTTGGGTAGCTCAGTCAGTTAAGTGTCTGCCTTCAGCTCAGGTCATGATCCTGGGGTCCTGGGATTGAGCCTTGTGTCGGGCTCCCTGCTCAGTGGGAAGCCTGTTTCACTCTCTCCCACTCCCCTTGCTTATGTTTCCTCTCTTGCCACGTCTGTCTCTGTCAAATAAATACATCAAATCTTTTCTAAAAAAAAAATGAAAAACAGGGGCACCTGGGAGGCTCAGTGGGTTAAGTCTCTGCCTTCGGCTCAGGTCATGATCTCAGGGTCCTGGGATGGAGCCCCATATCAGGCTCCTTGCTCAGTGGGGAGCCTGCTCCCCACCCCCGTTGCCCCCACCACCTGCCTCTCTGTCTGTCAAACAAATAAATAAAATCTTTTTTTAAAAAAATCGAAAACAAACAAAAAAACCGAAAACCAAATTCCAGAACCACATAAGGCATCCTGAGAAAACACATTCTAGGAGGGCTGGAGCCTAGAAGTGGGAGTTACAAAAAATGCATCCAGTAGCATCCTATGTACTCTTGGTTTCTTAGAAGTCAGTCAATGCTGAAAGAGAAGAGATTGATGAGAGAATGTCATCCATGTTATCATTTTCACAGGGTCAGTATGGCTAATGCAAAAAGAAAAGAAATTTAAAAATTTAAAAATAAAAAAAGAATTAGGGGCGCCTGGGTGGCTCAGTGGTTGGGCCGCTGCCTTCGGCTCAGGTCATGATCTCAGGGTCCTGGGATCAAGCCCCACATCAGGCTCTCTGCTCAGCAGGGAGCCTGCTTCCTCCTCTCTCTCTGCCTGCCTCTCTGCCTGCTTGTGATCTCTCTCTGTCAAATAAATAAATAAAATATTAAAAAAAAATTAAATCGCAAAAACCATAGTCGTGGGATTATAACTCATAGCAAATTATATATGTGGTTATATGAATAAATATTAGATATATTTATATATAAATATTATATATTGTTATATTAATTAATTATATGGTATAATATTAAATATTCTATATAAAAATATTAGAGTAAGTGTAATGATAATATTAATAATAAATAATATGTAATATACAAATATAATTATTATTTATTCAATTACAGGTTAAGTATCAGGAAAGTTAGAGTTGCTGGCTATTGTTTCCAGAAAGCTCATGGAGAGTCTCAGGGTCAACAGTCTTTGCTGGTAGGCAGGAGCAGAGTGCTGGTGCCACAGTCTGTTCCTGTTCTCTGGGAGCGTAGTTGTTCCTTTTCACGAATGGAACATGAGGAACCCTAGGGGACATGAGCTGCCCTGCCCTGCATGGGACAGTTGTGAAAAATGAATCCCTTGCGGCCAAGACTTGGCCTCCAAACAAAGAAGATATTCAGAGGTTAATCCGTGTTTTCCTTGGGGTTTCTTGATCAAGGTCTCATCCAGGATGAGAATAAAAAGGAGACTGTATCCTTACGAGATCGTGTCATGTCATAATTGGCTGCTGGTGAGTGTGTCTCAGCCTGTGCTTGACCCTTGTATTGCTTCATTTTACCTCTGTTCCTAGCATGCTGTCTGTAAATAGCCAGATAGTCTATCTGTATTTACAAATAATGAGTCACTGGATTAATAGAACTAGACAGGAACAGTTAAACATGCAGAAGAGGCGCAAAACAACTCATTATGCAATAGTTCTATAGTTCTCCTTTCCATTTGTGGGCTCCCACACCGAGGGTACATTTTGGCCAATTTAGATATGATCCTGCTAGGGACATACTTTCAATCTAGAAGTGAGAGGCCATTTTCAAATATTGCGTCTCCAGCAATAACCGGTTTCTTGAGACCTTCCCGAGACTTTACCCTAACTACTTCATCCAACTAGTGCTTTGTTTTTCTGGCTCAGAAAAGATGAAAAAGAATTCTCCAGTGCTTTTCTCCTAAACTGCAACTCTGCCAGGTTTTATAAATATTTGTGTACCGAGCGAAACTAGGTGTTTTGATTTCCTCCCCTGGTCTGTCACAAGAGGACAGGATAGTCACCATTGGGGTTCTTGAGAGCTTGAAATCTTGTTATAAAAGTTCCTGTCACAGTCTCCTATGCTGAGGGGACTGTGTTGAGGCCCAAGTGGCGAAACGTTGTATCTGGGTGTGTCTGAGAGGCTGTTTCTGGAAGAGCTTAGCGTTTGAATGGGTAGACTGAGCCAAGAGAACCTTCACCGGTGTGGTCAGGCCCCGTCCAAGTGAGGGCCTGAATAGAACAAAATGGTGGAGGAAAGATTTGCTCATTTTGCTTGAGCTGGGACATTCACCTTCTGCCCTCAGACATTGGTGCTCCTGGTTCTCCCAGAGTGTGGGCATTTAGACTCTGTCTGTGATTTATGTCATCAGCCCCCATGAATCTCAGGTCTTTGGATTTGGACTGAATGACACCACTGGCATTCCTGATTCCCCGGTTTGCTGATTTTTTTTTTCATGCATATTGTGTATCTCCAAGACAGCTTGAGCCAGTCCCTATAATGAGTCTTCTCTTGTGTATCTGTAACTATCTATCTCCTATTGGTTCTGTTTCTCTGGAGAACCCTGACTCATACACACTTCTTCACAGATCAGCAAGTGTACACATAGCTTTGCTGTATAAAGATCTGAACTTGAATTAGCTTTGCGGTTTATTTCTTGGAGTGGAGGTAACATGAAAATGAAGTGCCACATGGAGGTAGGGTTTGGAATGATTAAAAAGAGGGCCTTGTGATGGAGTCTAAGCTCTACTGTTTATGCTCTTGAATGGGGTAAACTTTCTAAGTCTCTTCTTCCTCTAAAATGAGAATACAACTACTTCATTGAGATCCTCCAATTCGATGAGATGGTTTATGTGAAAATAGCATAGAAGTAAAGCAATCAGTAACTACTAACTCTTCCTGTGTTTTTTTTTTAAATATTTTATTTATTTGACAGACAGAGATCACCAGTAGGCAGAGAGGCATGCAGAGAGAGGAGGAAGCAGGCTCCCCGCTGAGCAGAGAGTCTGATGTGGGGCTCAATCCCAGGACCCTGAGATAATGACCTGAGCTGAAGGCAGAGGCTTTAACGTACTAAGCCACCCAGGAGCCCCTTCCTGTGGTGTTTTGATTGGGAGTCAGGACAAGGAAAGAGGAGGAAAGGTTAGGAACTCAGGTGCTGTCTGACACTAATGGAGGGAGGGGGTGTAGGAGGCAGTGTTTTAAAAATGGTGACATGAGGAGCACCTGGGTGGTGTTTTTGTAGCAATATGAAACTAACACATGAAGGTAAAGATGAAAGTTTCATTTAATTCCATTTATGCATTTATTTGCTCATTTATTACATTATTTTTTTAAGCAATCATGAGCAGCTCTAGTGAACGAGAGCACTGAACCCATTGCTTGTAATAAAAGCACGAGTAATACCCAGTCCCGACTGTCAGCATATTCAGAAAGTCGGTGGGAAGACTAGAAAAATGTTTCAGACTTCCTAAACTACTTGCTGTGCCTTAATTCTCTGAACTACTCAACCTCTCCTCTTGCCTACAATTTTCAAAACAATTAGTCACAGTGGGGGTGTGTTATGTTTTGCAAACTCGTTGGCATGATTGTAGTATAGGCAAGTTCAAGAAAAGCTAATGGATTTTTCCCCGTTGGTCTAGGTCCAATGAGATCATGCCTTTGGTGCCCTTAGTTGTAGGGCTGTGACCGTTTGAACAATACCCACATCACACTCCCGCTGCCCACTGACACAGTGGCATCTTCCCTGCTCGGAAGACCTACCTGCAGAGGGTTGCCTAGAACAGGGCTTTCCAAAACCCTGGCATGCCTAAAAATCATCTGGGGCATATTAAAACACAGAGTCCTGGGCCCCAACCCCAGAGAATCCAGTTCAGTAGCTTTGGGTTGGGCCTGAGCATCTGAATATCTAATAATTGCCCAGATTGGGCTGCCTGTCCACTGCGCATGCTCTGAGACTCTTTGGTGGACCCCTCCTTATTTATTGAGAAATATGGCTCATGGAGCTAGGAGGGGCAGAAGCAGACAAACTCAAAACCATGTCGCATATTGGCCCCATACTTTGGAATACCTGCACCCTGACAGTCCTCCATCCTGGTACCTTCCGTTTTTGTCCCCAGACAGAACTTCTTTGCCCTTCTGTGGTAGTCTGGGATGCCCTGTAGCTTGCCAAAAACTCAGAAGGAAGGGAGAGGAAGGGAGAATGAGTGGTGTTTCCAGACACCAGGGACCTGGTGCCCTTGCCATCATAGCCAGCATCCTATCCTCACTGATGAGGTCAAAACAAAATAAAATGTTGAAATCTCTGATTGGGCAATTTGGCCTAAGAACAGAGTGAGTGTCCCACTGAGGGGTAAGCACTGTGATTGCACAGTGTGCTCTGTGTTCACAGGAGGCATCACGTGATATGGCCGCCTCTCCCGTCCCCATCTTCTAATATCCACTCACCCAATGCTGTTGTCCTTTTTTTCCCCTCACTGCTATCCTTCCGTGAACTCTTTAAAGCCAAAAGGCACACCGGGATGTGCTGACACCCACTGCTTGGTCCTCTGGCATGGTCCTTTGACAGATCTTTGATGCGAGCCATGACATGGCCATAAGCCTCCACATGGCAATTTCAGGTGATAATCTTAAACCCCTCCATTGAGTACATGCACCTGTCACATCCCTTTGATTGGCATTATGGATCCCAGGTCCTCTTTTTTAAGATTCAGGAAGATAAAAGGGAGTTGGGGTCCACTGTTTGGAGAAATCCAATTGGAGTTCCAAAGTATCCTCTCCATCATTTGAAAGACTATTTATATATTTTTGTTTTGTTTTTTAAATTTTTTTTTTTAAGATTTTATTTATTTATTTGACAGACAGAGATCACAAGTAGGCAGAGAGGCAGGCAGAGAGAGAGGAGGAAGCAGGCTCCCTGCTGAGCAGAGAGCCCGATGTGGGACTCGATCCCAGGACCCTGAGATCATGACCTGAGCCGAAGGCAGCAGCTTAACCCACTGAGCCACCCAGGCGCCCGACTATTTATATTTTGACACTATTTTTCTATAGTGTCATAAATCAAAACTTTGTCAAGTACTGCTTGCTTGATTAAAAGGAAAAATATCATCCTTGTTGTCAAAAATGGTTTTTGCTGAGGTCCTCTTCTAAACGAAAGATCCTTCTAGAGCTTGAGGAAGATGGTGTATCTTGATGACTATGGTGAAATTATTTCCTTTCTGGCAGGTCTCTGCAAAATGAAAAAAATACTTGTTTGGTGTGTGAACTTTTCCACATCTATAAATCTTTTTTCTTTTAATGAGTAAAAGACTTTCGCTCTAAAGTTCTAAAATAAAGAGACATCTTATTCCCTTCCAGGTATATGGTCTCCATGAATCCATAACCATTCTTGGAGATCATTGGATCATGGGTTGAGAAAATCTGCCTAAAACACCACTGGCTTTATTTTATTTTATTTTACTGAAGTTTATTTACTTATTTACTTACTAATCTCTATACTCAGCTTGGGGCTGAAACTCACAACCCTAAGATCAAGGTCGTGTGCTCTTCCAACTGGGCCAGCCAGGTGTAAAGCACCTCAACTTTAATGTCTCCTTTCCCTCTGAGCTTCCTTTCATCAACTTTCAATTTCAATGAATTCAAGAAAAAGATTTCTGTGAATCAGCCAGCCTGGGAGAAGTGAAAGTATAATGGATCATATCACATGATGCCTTCTTGTGGGGAACATTCCAAAGCTTCCAATGCAATTCCAGAAAGTATAAGGATCAAAGTACAAGAATCAAAACTCCCTCATGCAGTTTTAATTATTCAGACAACAAATTGATCCAATGTCTTTGAAAATTTTCTAAACAACATTGAAATATATATACTAAATGTGAAAAAAAAAAAAAAAAAGAAATTTATTCTCCCTGCCCCCACCTTCCACTCTCTTGCCCAGAGGGGAATCTCTGTTGACAATGAATTTATGTGATATATGCTTTATAGTTCTCTATATGTCAATGGGAGCCTGGGTGCATTATTATACTTCTCTAGTTATTACTGAGAAAAAAGAAAGTATTCAGTTTACTTGAGCAAGTTTAATATTTGATGGTTCAGGCCCCCCAAAAGAGAATAATTCTGTTTTCTCTCACATGCTCCAAATCCCAGGGAAGCTTTCTCAGAACTCCCCTGGGTCAGATACATTCCTGGTACAGTCAGCTGGCTGGGATGGGTGTCATGTTGATCCAGCTAATTCACGGGCGCTTCTGCCACAACCATGTACATATGTGGGTTGAGCAATTTTCTTTTTCAAGAAGAACTGAGCAGGTGCCTCCACTTTAGAAGGCTGGTAGTGTTTGTCCTCAGCCTAAAACAGAGTGGAGAGTCGTACAGGAAATGAGAGCACTTTCTTTGTATGATGAACAAGGATTCATTCTTTTTCTTCAATATATTTTTTTCTGAATAACAAGAAATGCACAAGAAACAGAATTGGGGGAATTTTTGTAAGTGCAAATGCAGTAAAATGTCTCCCATCTTTTTACGATAAGCCCCGCCAACTATGGGGGCTAGCTTTTCTTCTTGCCTTTGTCCTTTGGCCCTTTGGGTTTAAATGTCTAAGTCAGTGGTAATTACCCTTGATTACCTATTAGAATCACCTGGGGAATTCCTAAAACTACTCATGCCTGGGTCCCCTCCTGGAGATTCTGGTGCAATTGATTTTGGATGTGACTGGTCATTGCATTTTTTTTTTTAAACTCTTTAGGCGATTCTTATATCTAGACAAAGCTGAGAACCACTGAACTAGGCTGTTCTGCAACTCTTTTTATGTATGCAAGTAATGCACAAATACGTTCTTTTTCTTTTCCAAACATGGTTCTTAGTATTTAAAACAATTTTCAAAGTCCATGGAGAAAGGGTTCTTAAACTCTGATGTGCAGCAGAATTACCTGGGAGCATAGACAACAGGCTCATTTCCATCCTTGATCAGATTCATTAAGTATGAGGTAGGATCCATAAATGTGTATTTTTTACAAGGTTCTCATTTTCTCTTTCTTAAAAGTCTTTAATTTGAAATAAGTTTGTTCATTTATTTATTTACTTACTTATTTAAGTCCTCACTATACCCAGCGTGGGACTTGAACTCACAACCTGAAGATCGAAAGCTGCTTGCTCTTCAAACTGAGCCAGCCAGGGTCCCCCTGAAATAAGTTTATGTTTACATAAGAGTGGCAGAGAATTCCCCTCTATCCTGCCTCTGGCTTCAAACATCTTATATAACCATGGTATACTTAATCAAAACTAAGAAATTAACATTAATGCAATTAAATAAACTACAGACTGTATTTGGATTTTACATTTTTTTAAAAGATTTTATTTATTGGGGCACCTGGGTGCCTCAGTGGGTTAAAGCCTCTACCTTCGGCTCAGGCCATGATCCCAGTGTGCGGGGATTGAGCCCCGATTCCGGTTCTCTGCTCAGCGGGGAGCCTGATTCCTCCTCTCTCTCTGCCTGCCTCTCTGCCTACTTGTGATCTCTGTCTGTCAAATAAATAAATAAAATATTTTTTTAAAAAAAGATATTATTTATTTACTTGAGAGAGAGAGTGAGAGAGCACAAGCAGGGGGAACAGCAGAGGGAGAACCAGACTCCCCGCTGAGCAAGAAGCCTGATGTAGGGCTGGATCCCCAAGACTCTGGAATCGGGACCTGAGCCAAAGGCAGACGCTTAACCCAGGCACCCTTTACTATGGAATTGAAAAAGAAATTTTCTTTTACACTTAGCCTCAAATTTTAGTACCCTCCTTTGAGATAACTACTCATAACTCTTCTCTATCCTTCCAGGTTTTTTCCTAGTTAAAAACATGCACATACCAACACATACATTATATAACAATATAAATATTGTTGAGTACCTTGCTTTTAGTCATGCAACAATTTGATAGGGCGATTTTTTAAATGATAGAATGTAGACCATCTAATTTAGCATTTATATAACTTGGGAAAGATAAAGTGTGTTCTTTTTTTTTTTTTTTAAGATTTTATTTATTTATTTGACAGGCAGAGATTACAAGTAGGCAGAGAGAGAAGGAAGCAGGCTCCCTGGAGCAGAGAACAGGATGCGGGGCTCAATCCCAGGACCCTGGGATCATGACCTGAGCCGAAGGCAGAGGCTTTAACCCACTGAGCCACCCAGGCGCCCTGATAAAGTGTATTCTAAACAGAAAACCTTCTGTAGTTGATGTTCAAATCAACAAACCAAAATCCTGGGGCATGGTAAGGCAGAGAAGACATTCTCCTGATTTTGTTTCATAATGCTTCTACAAACCTGGAAATGAATAGAAGGGAGGTACATAGCAAATGGAAATGGTAATAGTCTTTTGAACTTTACTGTCCGAACATGTATTTTAAATGCAAACAACAAGAGAAAGAAAACAACAGGCTAGAAATGAAGTCTTATTGCTCTGGGTGCTGAGAGGAACTGAGAGATAGAAATCCTTTGTTCATCTTTGAAACTGTTTCTGGGCAAGTTATTCAAACTTGCTCCCTTTCTTTCTTGTGTTTAGTGGAATTCACTAACCGCACAACACTGTTGTGAGAAAAGGTTCCCACATCTTTTTTTATGCAAAGGCTTTGAATACACATAAATATGAACTTGAAAAATCTTCATCTGCTGAAAACAGAGGAAGTAGCATTTTAGCGTGTGTTGATGGTGGAAGCAGAAATAGATGTGGTCTCCAAAAGAAGGTAAAACTGCCTTGTGGTCATGTATGCTTATGATTTTAAAACAAATGAATTTTTTCCAATTCTGTCTCGCTGACGTTGGAATGCTTGTTTGTCTGGAGCTTTTGGTATTTGGAGAGAGATCTGATAACATAAAATAAGGTCCACTCCTGGTGGGTGATACATTGAACAGCCTCACCTGTCACTGGAAAAGTTGTCTGGTCAGCAATGAAGCCGAACATTTGAGGCAAAGAGAGTTCCTCTGGGCTAACTCATGGTATTCTGAATTCTCATATTCAGACCTTGAAACAAATATATACATATAATTTATTTAAAGAACAGAAAGCTTTATTTTAAAAAGGGGGAGGTCTTGGGGCATCTGAGTGGCTTAGTCGGTTAAGTATCTGACTTTGGCTCAGGTCATGATCCCGGGGTCCTGGGATCAAGTCCTGCATCGGGGTCTGTACTTAAGACATGAACAGACACTTATCCAATGAAGACATACAAATGGCTATCAGACACGTGAAAAAATGTTCATCATCACTAGCCATCAGGGAGATTCAAATTAAAACCACATTGAGATACCACCTTACACCAGTTAGAATGGCCAAAATTAGCAAGACAGGAAACAACATGTGTTGGAGAGGATGTGGAGAAAGGGGAATCCTCTTACACTGTTGGTGGGAATGCAAGTTGGTGCAGCCACTTTGGAGAACAGTGTGGAGATTCCTCAAGAAATTAAAAATAGAGCTTCCCTATGACCCTGAAATTGCACTCCTGGGTATTTACCCCAAAGATACAGACATAGTGAAAAGAAGGGCCATCTGTACCCCAATGTTTATAGCAGCAATGACCATGGTCGCCAAACTGTGGAAAGAACCAAGATGCCCTTCAATGGACGAATGGATAAGGAAGATGTGGTCCATATACACTATGGAGTCTTATGCCTCCATCAGAAAGGATGAATACCCAACTTTGGTAGCAACATGGACGGGACTGGTAGAGATTATTCTGAGTGAAATAAGTCAAGCAGAGAAAGTCAATTATCATATGGTTTCACTTATTTGTGGAGCATGACAAATAGCATGGAGGACAAGGGGAGATGGAGAAGAGAAGGGAGTTGAGGGGAGGTGAACCATGAGAGACTATGGACTCTAAAAAACAATCTGAGGGTTTTAAAGGGGGGGGGTTGGGGTACCAGGTGTGGGTATTGGAGAGGGCACGGATTGCATGGAGCACTGGGTGTGGTGCAAAAACAATGAATACTGTTAGGCTGAAATAAATAAATAAATAAAAATAATGGAGTCCGCTTGTCCCTCTCCCTCAGCCCCTCCCACCACCCCACATGTGCTTTCTCTCGCTGTCCAATAAATAAATAAATAAAATATTTAAAAATTAAAATGAAATTTTAAAAACTTTATAAAAAGGGTCTTGGTCTAGGCTCATCACTTCGGATCCATATTGTTCACCATGGTGGTCTTACGGGGATCAAGTTCATAGATCCGATTTTTTAAATGGCTTCAGTCAGCTTTCTCTCTTCTTTTTTTAATGAACACATAGTATATGATTAGTTTCCGAGGTAGAGTTCAGTGATTCATCAGTTGTACTTAACACCCAGAGCTCATAACATCACATGCCCATCACCCAGTTACCCCATCCTTCCACCTCCCTCCCCTCCAGCAACCCTCAGTTTGTTTCCTATGATCCAGTCAGCTTTCTCTATGGAAATATTACATTCATAATAATTTACCTGCATATAATTAACCTACAAAGGTCATGTGTTTTTTATTTGAGAGGTTTTTTCTCCCATAATATGAGATTGACAATAGGATGGCTATCACTATCATATAGAGATAATTTTAAATATAGCTCTGCATGATCCACAATTCACATACAACACATATTCTTAATCATTTGTAGTAGTATTCATTTTTATAAATTCCGGGAACAAATTTTTGGCATGTCCTAGAAGCCTCCTGGGAAACCCCCAAAGTAGACAAAATAACATTTTTATTCAAGATCCAGAGTGATGAACCCAGACCAAGACCTTTTTTTTTTTTAAATGAAGCATTTTTCCCCTTAAATAAATGACGTATATCTGTTCCAAGGTCAGAATATGAGAACTAGGAACGCCATGAGTTAGCACAGTGGAGTTCTCTTTACCCCAAAAGACAAAATAACATCCTTAGACAAAATAATATCTTAGCATTTTCATTATGCAATATTTGGAGCCAAGATTTGGGAAAATCAGTATCAAAAATCATTATCAGAACATTTCATAGCAGGTAAGTTATTGGTTTCTAAAGAAAATAATCATTAGTTTTACCCATACAAATAATCAGAAAGAACAATTGAGTCACAGAAGTAAAGTAACAATTGATAGATTTAAAAAAAAAAAGATCTTATTTTTTTATTTGAGGGAGAGAGAGAGTAAGAGAAAGAGAAAGAGAGAGTGCACAGAAGTGGAGTAGGAGTGGTAGGGAGGAGGGGCAGAGGGAGGGGGAGAAGCAGGCTTCCCCACTGAGCAGGGAGCCAGACTCTGGTGTGGATCCCAGGACCCTGGGGTCATGACCTGAACTGAAGGCAGACACTTAACTGTCTGAGCCACCCAGGCTCCCCCAATTGATAGACTTTTAACCTTTTTTCAGAAATGAGATTTTGTAGTTAAAAAGTGAATCAAGGGGTGCCTGGGTGGCTCAGTTGGTTAAGCATCTGCCTTTAGCTCAGGTCATGATTCCAGGGTCTTGGGATCCAGGCCTGCATCAGGCTCCTTGCTCGGCGGGGAGCCTACTTCTCCCTCTCCCTCCGTCCCTCCCCCCACTCCTGTGCGTGCATGCGCGCAGTCTCTCTCTCTCTCAAACAAATAAATAAAATCTTTTAAAAAAAAGTGAATCAAGAAATCAGCAGGAAACCACAAAGATTTAGAAGCCTCTCCAGAAGTTCTCTCTCTATGAGATAAAGAAAGTTTTGTTCTTCATAAAAGCCACAAAAGAAGACGTATTTTTTTTTTTCTTAAAGAACAGACTAAATATTCAGGAAGCATTTCCCCCTCAGCTGTTGTTTTTTTCCTCTTTATTATTCATAAGATTCTGTTTTCACATTTCTAATATAACTCTCCATGCAGGTTTAAACATACACAAATACATATAAACAAGATGAATATTTTAAAGCTTTAATTTTGGTGTCCAGATATATTAACTGTGTCTTTGACTTATATAAGATTGGGAATGCACAATACCATGTTTTTATTTATTTTTTATTTTAATTTTAGATAGTGAACATACAGTGCGCTATTGGTTTCTGGACTAGGAGTCAGTGATTCATCACTTACATGTTAACACCCAGTGCTCATCACAAGTGCCCTCCTTACTGCCCATCCCCCATCTAGCCCATCCCCCACCCACCTCCCTCCAGCAACCCTCAGTTTGTTTTCTACCATCAAGAGTCTCTTATGGTTTGTTTCCCTCTCTCCTTTTCTTCTTTTCCCTCTTCCCATGTGTTCATCCGTTTTCTTTCTTAAATTCTGTGTATGACTGAGATCATAAGTTATTTGTCTTTCTCTGACTTATTTAACTTACATAATACACTCTAGCTCCATCCACATCATTGCAAATGGCAAGATTTCTCTTTTTTGATGGCTATTATATTCTGAGATATATATATATATATATTCTCTTTTTTGATGGCTATTATATTCCACTATATATCTATACCACATCTTCTTTATGCATTCATCAGTTGATGGACATTTGGTATCTTTTCCATAATTTGGTTATTGTTGATAATGCTGCTATAAACATCAGGGTGCATGTACCCCTTCGAATCTATATTTTTATATCCTTTGGTTTGTCATATTAATCACACCTTTACCAAGACCAAATATAAATTACTTTTGTGTACTGCTTTTGTGCTTTTTAGGTTTATAACTTTTAATCTCTAGAAGTAACCAAAGATTTCAGATAACTAAAGTTTATCTGTAAGTTAATTTCGTATTAGTCCAAGCTTTAAGGATCTTGGTAACATATTTGAGTTGGGACGGTGTAGAGTAATAGAATTGTAGTTGGTCTTAACATTTAGATGGATGGTATTTAAAAGTTTTCAGTAAGTGAAACATTTAAGTCAAAATTATCTGCACTATTGTCTGATATTTATAAGACACAATCCTTTTATGTGCTCGCTTCGGCAGCACATATATAAGACACAATCCTTTTAAAATATAATAATTATTACGATTTAATTTAGTCAAACACTTACATTTATATCTTTGTGACCTTAACTATTTTATGGAAGAAACAACTTATCTGATCCACTAAATCATAAGAAATTTTAGAAAGTTTAATCAGTCTTCTTTAAAAGTAACCAAATCCTAAGTCCTACAGAAAGGAGAATGTACATTTTAACCTTGTTTCACATTTTATTGCAATTAAATCCGCAAGAGAATATTCAGTTTTCTTTAACATCTTTATTCAGATTCAATTCATGTAACATATAGTTCTCTAGTTGAAAGCTTATCATTCAGTGGTTTGTAATATATTCACAGATATGCGTAACCATCATCATAGCCAATTTTAGAATATTTTCATTATTTTAAAATGAAACCCCAACCCTTTATTTATTCATTCATTCATTCATCACTCATTCATTTATTTATGAGAGAGAGAGTAAGCAGTGTTGGAGAGGGGCAGAGAGAGGGAGAGAGAGAGAATCTTAAGCAGGCTCCACGCCCAGCGCAGAGCCTGACATAGGGCTCAGTCCTTCGACCCTGAGATCAAAATCAAGAGTTGTATACTTAACCAACTGAGCCACCCAGGAACCCCTAAACCCCAAACCCTTTAGTTACCTCCCTGCCTGCTGCCATCACTCATTATTCCCAAGATCTAAGCAACCACTAATCTACTTCATGTCTCTATGGATTTTCCCATTCTGGACTTTTTGGATAATTAGAATTATAAAATATGTGGTCTTTTGTGGTTGATTTATTTCTCTTAGCCTAAGTTTTTTGAAAATCTTTATTTTTTTAAAGATTTTATTTATTTATTTGACAGACAGAGATCATAAGTAGGCAGAGAGGCAGGCAGGGAGAGACGAGGGGAAGCTGGCTCCCCGTGGAGTGGAGAGCCCGATGTGGTGCTCGATCCCAGGATCCTGGGATCATGACCTGAGCTGAAGGCAAAGGCTTTAACCCACTGAGCCACCCAGGTGCCCCCAAATCTTTATTTTTTAGAGACGATTTAGTTCATGGAAAAATTGAAAGGGAATTACAGAGATTTCCCATATATGCCCTGTACCTACCTACATATCCTTCACTGCCACCAACATCTGCCACCAGAGTGGAACATTTGTCATAACTGATGAACCTACATCGACACCTTATTTTCATGCCAAATTTCATAGTTTATTTACAATTAGGGTTTTCTCTTGATGTACATTCTATGGGTTTGGACAAATGGATGATGACATCTATCCATCAGTACAGTATCATACGAAGCATCAGTCCCCTAGAAATCCTTTGTGTTCTCCCATTCATCCCTCTCTCCAACCTAACTACTGACAACCATTTATCTTTTTATTTTCTTTGTAGTTTTGCTTTTTCAAGAGTGTCAGATAATTGGAATCCTATAGCCTATAGGTTTTTCAGATTGATTTTTTTCCATGTAGTAATATACATTTTTTTAAAGATTTTACTTATTTATTTAAAAAGAGAGCTCCATCAGGGGGAGAGGCAAAAGGAGAGGGAGGAAGAATTCCAAGCAGACTCGGTACTGAGCATTGAGCCCAATGCGGGGTTCAGTCTCACGACCCTGAGATCCTGGCCTGAGGCAAAATTAAGAGTCCGATGTTTAACCCACTGAGCCACCCACATGTCCCAGTGATATACATTTAATTTTCCCTCATGTCTCCTTGTGACTTGATAGCTCATTTCTTTTAATGGCTGAATGATATTTCATTGTCTGGGTGTACCACAGTTTATCTGTCCATTCACCATTGAAGAGCATCTAGGTTGCGTCCAAGTCCTGGAAATTCTGAGTAAAACTGCTAGACACAATCATGTGCAGGTGACTGTATGGACATGTCTGTGACTCCTTTGGGTAAACACCAAGGAGCATGATTGCTGGATCATATGATAAGAGGATATTTAGTTTTGTAGGAAACTACCTGTCTTCCAAAAAGGCTGTAACAATTTGCATTCCCACCAGCAAATGAATGAAACTTCCTATTTCTCCACATTCTCACCCTCATTTGGTGTTGTCAGTGTCTTCGACTTTACTTTTTCTAGTAAATGTGGCATAATGTTTTCAAGGTTAATTCATATTATAGAATGTACCCATATTTTGTTCATTTTTTTAATAGATTGTATTTATTTATTTGACAGAGAGGGAGATCACAAGTAGGCAGAAAGTCAGGCCGAGCAGAGAGCCTGATGCGGGGCTCGATCCCAAGATCCTGAGATCATGAGTAATGTTACAGTGGACATTCATGTATAAGTGTTTATATGGACACGTGTTTTGATTTCTCTTTGGCATATACCTAGGAGGAGAATTTCTGTGTCATGAGGTGATTCTATGTTTAACTATTTGTGGACGTGCCAAATTGTTTCCAAAGTGGCTGCACCATTTTTCATCTGATGTAGTCAAAGAAACAGACAATAAAGTAAGTCAATAATAAATGCAATGGAGAAAAAAATGAAGAGACATGGAAGGCTAGACCATGACTGGGTCTTGTTGAAGTGAGAGGACCATTCTGTGTATAAGCTGAACTACACATAGTATTATCTCAGTCTAAAAGAATGAGACTGAGAGTTTGATCATCGTGAGGGTACCTAGATTCACAGAGGTTAGACTTTGTGCCCAAGATTACAGGGTGGGTAAAGGGTGAGCTGGAACTTCAATCCAGATTGCTCTGACGTCACAACTCAAGCTCTTCTCACTCTACCACATTTTCCGAAGTGTTTTCTAGAGGAAGAACTTATTCCTTAAAATGGAAGCATAATACATTTGGGACAAAACTGACAGTTCATGTTTGGAGCTCATTTTCCTTAAGAAATAGTCTCAGTGGAAAATAAGAACATACTCAAAAAGAGTATGTTTTTTGACCTGATTGATGCATAACTAAGATCATAAATATGACGTAGCCTAGAGAAACGTCTCTCCTACTATCTCCAGGAGCCTCTTCTGAGGTACAACATTGCATATAAATCTTGAGGAGTTCCTACACTGTCACATTTCTAGCTGAAAAATAAAAATGTCCTCATTTTAACAAAATATCATCATGTAGCCAGATTTAATACTTTTGAATCCTGACATAGCTTCAGGCCATGCAGTTGAGGAGGCCTGAATTTCATAGGGCAGGAGGCTGTTAGGCTGGAGACCCAGGGAAGAGGTGATGTTGCAGTCTTGAACTAAAGGCAGTGTAGAGGCAGAATTCTTTCTCAGTTCTTTTTTTTTTTTTTTATAAGGCCTTCAACTGATTGGATGAGGCCCACCTTTACCATGGAATGGAGGATAATCTGCTTTATTCATAGTTCACTGATTTAAATGTTAATCACATCTCAAAAATGCCCTCCGAGCAACATCTAGACCAGCGTTTGACCAAACACTTGGGCACCATAGTCTAGCGATGCCAACACATAAAATTAACCATCCTATTTCCTTACCCTAGGAAACCAACCTGATTCCACCTGGGGTATATCCACTTCAGTTTGGAGAATTTTCTGGATTGCTTGAGTAGGGCTTTAATGATTCAGCAATCTGTGGGTCAACTCTAAACAAGGTGTGCCTGTGTGAGTTTAGTGAGAATGACCGGCAAGTGGGGAAATAATGATTTTCTGAACCCCTCCTCTAGGCCCTGAGACTGTAGTCATGAATGAGACAGATGATACCTTACAGAATTTATTTTGCAGCAGGTAAAATTAAAAAAAGAAAAAAAAATCTACCTACATAACACAAAATCATCTATGTGCCATGGGAAAGGAAAAAACAAAAGGGTGGCATCTGGGCCAGGCTTTGAAGAACAGATATGCTTTTAACAAATGAGAATGGAGAAGAGGTGTGGGAAGTATAAATTGGATACTGAATGAATGCTGTTGAATTACTTTCTAGGAAACAACAGCAACAAAAATTCTTCAGAATCATCCTATGTGATCATTTCCCTTTTTATTCTGAGCCAGTGGAGGAGCCACTGTTGGTAAACCCTAGATTAAAAATATGAGATTATTCCACATGCTGGACATGGAAATCATGGTGGATTGACTTGGTTGGAAATGGAAATTTCCATCCAAATGGAAATGGAAATCATGAATAGGAAATGGATGAATAGGAAATGGAAACGGATTTCCATGGAAATGGAAATCATGAATAAGAGTGCTTTTTCTGTATCCAGAATTCTCCAAATGAGCTGGTACCTCAGTTAAAAAGTTAGCCCACAGATGTTTTAGAGCCCTCATATCCCCCTTCTTAAAGACACACTGTGTTTGCTGTGTCCATGCATCCAGTTCCCAAACCCTTTTAAGAAATAAATGTTCTGATCCAGTTGTTTCTGCACAAAAGTTCTCTCACTGCCTTGAGCAACACTTTTTCTCTATCAGCTTCTCAGAGTGGCTGGTTACTGACTAACCATTGACTTCTTCAGGGCTTGGGTTGGGAATTATGTAATTAAAAAAAACATCAAGCACAGCCAAACCCAGGCCCGATAGCCGGAGGGCAGGCAGGCAGAACAAGTAGGTTCTGAGGACTTTAGTATGGCAAAAAGTTGTACATTAAGCAACTAGAACACTGACGGTCAGTATGCAGCCAAGCATCTGGTTTGAGTTCTGCCACAGTTTGCCTTTAGTTAAAAATAGATGTGATGTTTGCCAGTAACTCTCCCTGAGGGATGAAAGTGGCATGCTTCACATGGAAGGAGGAAATACCAAGCCATCTCAACATGTATATTTTCATCGTATAAGACTGTATAAGCGTGGTATCTAGTATTTTAGAACAACATTAAAAATGAGAGCTTTTTTTTTCACATTTTCGTAGGACATCAGCAACTCTTGCCTCAAGTTTTCTTTTCTTTCCTTTTTTTTTTTTTTTAAGGTTTTATTTATTTGACACAGAGAGAGAAAGAGAGAACAAGCAGGGAGAGCAGCAGGCAGAGGCAGAAGGAAAAGCAGGCTTCCTGTGGGAGCAAGGAGCCTGATGTGGGACTGGATCCCAGCACCTGGGATCATGACCTGAGCCAAAGGCAGTCATTTAATCAACTGAGCCACCCAGGCGCCCTGTCAGCTTGTCTTTAAAACTATTTTTGTGGGTGACAGGCATTTGCAGTTGTCCTCATTACATCACTGAAACCAGACGTTGTCAGTCAAGGTCAGATCAACCCATCATGGACGCTGTGATGGTCAGCTCACCAAACGACAAACTGTTGGACAAGAAAAGGACATTACTGAGATGAGTGCCAGAGTGTCCAGCTCTCAGTTGCAGACTGTTTTGATGTTTTTGCCTCTGCTGCCCTGGCTTATCCCTCTCGCCTCCAGGCTGTTAGCTCAGGAGGACAGCTTTGAAATATCACACCTCTTTGCTTGTACCTTCTTTTGTGAACACTCTACTTTTTTCTTATGAGTCCATCTTGTCCTGTTTGGTAGAAGTTTTCTGAAGGCATTATTTAGCTCCAAGAGCAAGAATGCCCAGTATGAGACACCTGGGTTGCTCAGTCAATTAAGCATCTATCTTCAGCTCAGGTCATGATCCTGGGGTATTGGGATTGAGTCCTGCATCGGGCTCCTTGTTTAGTGGGGAGCCCTCCTTTAGCCTGCCATTTCCCCTGCTTGTGTGCTCTCTCTCTCTCTGATAAGTAAATAAATAATATCTTAAAAAAAAAAAAGAGTGCCCAGTGTTTGGACCATTTCCCAATGCTGAAGATTTTAGGACCCTCTATATATGGTCACCATTATATCCAAATGCCTGGTGGAGTTCCTGACACATCACAAACACTTAGTAGTATTTGTTAAGTTAATAAATATAACACACAAGGGTGTGTGTGTGTGTATTTAATCCAGGCTGCTGATACAGCTTTTAGAAAGTAAAGCTTTTCCAATCCCATCCATGCTGAGTGAAATAAGTTAAGCAGAGAGAGTCAATTATCATATGGTTTCACTTATTTGTGGAGCATAACAAATAGCATGGAGGACATGGGGAGATAGAGAGGAGAAGGGAGTTGGGGGAAATTGGAAGGGGAGGTGAACCATGAGAGACTATGGACTCTGAAAAACAATCTGAGGGTTTTGAAGGGGCGGGGGGTGGGAGGTCGGGGTGCCAGGTGGTGGGTATTAGAGAGGGCATGGATTGCATGGAGCACTGGGTGTGGTGCAAAAACAATGAATACTGTTATGCTGAAAATAAATTAAAAATAAATTTAAAAAAAAGAAAAAGAAAAAGAAAGTAAAGCTTTCCCCCAATACACATATTCTTTATTCCACTTCTTTAAGATTTTTTTTTTAACCTCTTTTAGAAAGACAAATAGTAAAGATGGTCATGATCATGTTGCTCTATTCCCTACAATAGTGGAACAACTCAGAGAACAAAAAAGTCTTTCTCCTTAAGTTTCACTTGTATTACAGACTGTGTAGGTCTTCTCTTTTCACTTGGAAATACATGTTTCCCAGGCAATGAGAAGAAATGGTTCAGTTTTGGAGCATCCTGGAGTTGTTTTCTCTTGTGGATAGGTAGGGGAAAAAAAATAGGCATCAGTATTGTGTGTTGGATTCTAGACCCCAGTTCCCCTGATGGAGAACTGAATGATGACATGTTAAAGCTGGCAAGGCACTGAGAAAGCTTTGTGTCCAGGCTTGTGGTTTTAATGAGGAAGAAACAAGCAGTTGCGAGAGACGAGGAATTTCCCAGTTAGCCATGACAGGCCCATTGATGGAAATTGAGTCCCTTGTCCCAAAATAGGTGGTGCAAGGCTCTTCCTTCCCATTTCCTGTCTCAGCAGTCCTCATGTGAATGCTCTCCAATTTCTGTTCCAATCTAAGGTTTCAAATGCTGGTGGAATCAGTGTTCTAAACTTTCAGATTTCTGGAGTTGTGGGTGGAGTTGTTGTTTCTTCTGGATTATAAGAGAGTGGAAAAGCTGAATGATTGGAGAAACAGTAACATAACTATGTGTTTACAGCCATGGCAAGACATTAGGTCAAAACAGCAAGTTGCAGAAAAATAGATAGCAATCAAGGCCATTTTGCACATGTGGAGTTTAAAAAGAAATCTGAGCTAAAATTGTTAAAAATGGTTACTTTGGGGAGCATAAATGAGATCAGATAGTGGGGCTTGAAAAGGAGTTCCCTATTTTTCTGGTAGATGCTGTTCTGTTGTATTACTTTTGCAGTGAAAAAGTAATCATGTATTTCATGAGTAACATGCTAGAAGTTACTTGAACTCAACAAAGGACTAGTATCTAGAACACATAAAGCACTCTGAAAAGTCAACAGTAAAAGCAATAACCAGTCCAGTTAGAAAATACACAAAAGGCATGATAGACCTTTTGCTGCCATTCAGATGACAGTAACACATGAAAAGGTATCCGATGGGGGCGCCTGGGTGGCTCAGTGGCTTAAACCTCTGCCTTTGGCTCAGGTCATGATCTCAGGGTCCTGGGATCGAGCCCCGCATTGGGCTCTCTGCTCCGTGGGGAGCCTGCTTCCTCCTCTCTCTCTCTCTCTGCCCGCCTCTCTGCCTACTTGTGATCTCTGTCAAATAAATAAATGAAATCTTAAAAAAAAAAAAAAAGGTATCCAATGTCATTAGACATAAGAAAAATAAAAATTAAAACTGCAGCTCAATGTCCTTAGACAACTCTCAGAGTGGCTAAAATAAAGAAGAATGAAAATTTCGACAAGGATGTGGTATAATTGGGCTCCTTTGCTGGTGGGAATATAAAACAGCTACACTGGAAAATAATTTAGTGATGTCTTATGACACTGAACCTTATGATCCAGGAATTGTACTTTTTTTTTAAAGATTTTATTCATTTATTTATTTGTGTGTGTGTGTGTGTGAGAGAGAGAGAGAGAGAGAGATCACACAAGCGGGCAGAGTGGCAGGCAGAGGCGGAGAGAGAAGCAGGCTCCCTGCTGGGTAAGGAGCCCGATGCAGGACTCAATCCCAGAACCCTGGGATCATGACCTGAGCTGAAGGCAGCAGCTTAACCTACTTAACAGCAGCTTAACCTGAGCCACCCAGGCACCCCTGCAGCACTTGTACTCTCGAGTATTTATTCCAAATACATGAAAACTTAATGCTCGCAAAAAACCGAATGCTCCTAGCAGCCCTGTTCGTAAGAACTAAGATGTGGAAGGAGTCCAGAGATTCCTCAGTGGGTGAAGAGCTCAATGTGATGAAGTTCTTGAACCTAGGTGAGGTTTGGTGGGCTGAGGTCTGGAGCCAATGACCAAGAAAGAATTCTTGAGACATCTTTGGTGCAAAATGGTGGTTTATTAGAGCACGGGGACAGGACCCGTGGGCAGAAAGAGCTGCTGCCCGGGGGATGTGAGGAGTGGCTGGTTATATACACAGGAGTTGGGTAGGTGAGGACAAAGGGGTGTTCAGAAGGGCTATTGGGGTAAAGAAGACTGTCAGGATGTTGAAGGCCTAGTTACTATCAAGCCAAGGCCGCTTTCCCTCCAATGAGGCACTAACATAAAGACAATTGGGAGTCTCCTGGCGGAATGTTACATTCCTGCTATCAAGCATCCTTGTTAATGAGATTTAGGTTTAGAAGAAATTTAACTTTATTTACTTTTCCTTCTACTTCCACCTCCTTCATTTTTTTTTTATGGAGGGGAGGGTGACATTAGGGCTTGAGGAACTGAGTTGTGGGCCTCTGGAAATTGGGCTATTGATAAGGTAACTTCTTTGCTGTAAATCTCAAGGACATTTGTAAAACCAAGGGAGACTCCTGCCTTGCAGGATTGTGATCTCTGCAAGTTAACTATTTGTTTTTCTTTTAGGGCAGTCAGGGGTGCCTGAGGAATGTCACACATATTACCAAGGGCAGTGGGTGGAGAGGGGGTGCAAGGTGCCAGCTTTTGCTTTGTCCTCAGCCAGCCTCCTGCTCCCTCATCAAATGCACTGTGGCGTGCGTGTACCATGGAACACTAACTATTGACACATGTGACAACTTGGATGCCTCCAGGGAATTACACTGATGAGAAGAGTCAATGCCAAGAGGTTACATAATGGATGACTCCATTTATAGATGATCTTGAAATGACAAAGTTTTAGAAATGGAGAACAGCCTAGCGGTTGCCAGGAGTGAGGAGTAGAAAGGGCTGCGGGGGTGTGGATGGGATCGCCAAAGGGGGCTACATGGGGATCCTTCTAGGAGTAGAAGGGTTTTGCTCGTTGACTGTGGTCAGACACATGAATTTACATGTGATACAGTTGGATACAGCTGACACACACAGTACAAGGAAACCTGGGGAGATGTGAATAAGAGTGGCAGATTACAGATTGGTGTACAGATTATAGATCGGTGTATCTACACTGATATCCTGATGGTGGTTTTAGGTACTATAGTGTTGCAAGATGTTCTCTTGGAGGAAAACTAGGTAAAGGTTTCATGGAATCGCCCTGCTTCATTTCTTACAACTGCATGGGAACCCATAATGATCTCAGTGAAACTTTCAATTAAAAAAAAAAAAGAATTGTGGGGCACCAGGGTGGCTCAGTGGGTTAAAGCCTCTGCCTTAGGCTCAGGTCCTGATCCCAGGGTCCTGGGATTGAGCCCCGCATCGGGCTCTCTGCTCAGCAGGGAGCCTGCTTCCTGCCTGTCTCTCTGCCTACTTGTGATCTCTCTCTGTCAATAAATAAATACAATCTTTAAAAAAAGAAAAGAATTGTTACATGTTGAATCATTTAAATACATGAGTCAACTCCTTCCTGTAGAGCTTTGGGCAGACAGTGGCATAAGCCCCTTCTACCTCCCCAGCAGGTACAGTCTTCCCAAACACGTCTCCCTCATTCTTTCCCCAAGCACAAGTGGGAAAACAGGAATGGCTATCACTTCAGTGCACTGCTTTCTATGACTGTAAAATCTGATCTGATAGTGGCCTAGGTCTACATCAGAGGCTGTTGGCCTTGGCTACGGATTAGAATCCCCCGTGGCAATTTAATGTGGTTCAGTAACTTACCCCTGCCAACACCCCACCCCAGACTGATTAAATCTGAGTCTTGGGGATTAGATCCTGGCATAGTTTTTTGTTTGGTGTTTAAGCTGCTGATAGTAACATGCTTCCAGGACTGAGAACCACCCCTCCTGGTCAGAGTGGTTGTTGCTATCATGGTATTTAAAACACCACCCCATGTTCCCATTTCTCACTATCCCAGACTATATGCTACTGGGGTCAGAAGGCTCTGTTTTCTGGGGTTCACCTCCCCTCTGCAGTGAAAGCTGACACTGAGGAAAACTCAGGAAGAGGGGTGCTCGGGGAAGCCAGATGAGGGCAGGCCGGGGTGGGGGGTGAGTTCTAGAACACACATAGGCATGCTTAGTACTCTCCAGGCTGTGTACTTGGCTGAGTTCCTCCACGCACTACTGAAACTTTGCCGGTTTTCTCTGCTGGCTGCTTCTGAGGCTGTTGAGAGACTGAGCAGATTGTGGGCAGACCCCCGAGGAATGGGAAGGATAAAAGAGGCAGAGGTCATTGGAACGACAAAGGCTTCTTGGACCTAGCTCAGCCTCCAGCTGAAAGTCCCTAGTCATGCCACAGAAGACTGGTACCTCTCTCCGGGTCTGGCTGGCGTCAGGGACGTAAATGGAGCCTGGGGATTAACCTCGGTGCCCCCAGAGTAGAAAAGAGATTGCAGATTTAGTGCTCCCCCTTCCCCCCGGGGCATACTTTTTTTTTTTTTTTTTTAAAGATTTTATTTATTTATTTGACAGACAGAGATCACATGTAGGCAGAGAAACAGGCAGAGAGAGAGGAGGAAGCAGGCTCACTGCTGAGCAGAGAGCCCGATGCGGGGCTCGATCCAGGAACCCTGGGATCATGACCTGAGCTGAAGGCAGAGGCTTTAACCCACTGAGCCACCCAGGCACCCCCGGAGCATACTCCTTGACAGGGTACCCGCTTCCAAACACCCCCAGAGACCAAGGGGAAAGGAAACCGCATTTAAAATGGCCTGTATGCACGTGGCATCCAGCGGTCATTAGCATCTGGAAGGCATGCAGAGCTATGAAAAACCCTGCCTGACTTTATCAGAAGTACCTCAAGAATCTCTCCAGTAACCCAAATGCATTCCACAGACTCTGCTAAAAGCCAAGTCGAGCAAGAAGAGCTCTCTGGCCCTTTGTGCTCCCCTGCCCAACCCCATCGTTCTGTACGAATTCCAGACATTTTCTGGATTGTCTCAGAGGACAGCAACGTTAGTTTCTCCCTCCATCCAACTGTGTCGCCTTTTTCACACTCATCACCATTCCCATTCCGTTCCTAGGCTGCCGATAAGGATCCATTCATCAGGTTCCAAAAAAGCCGCACTCTGCTTGACCCAGGATTCATTGTGTTTACAGAATCCCAAGGGCAACTATTGAAACAGATGCTGTTCATCTGTGTGCCATGGTCGTTTAATTCAGTCCTCTCCTATGTCCACCCTCCGTGTCTCGTGGCGAGCAAGGAAGAAAATAAAGTCTTCTCTCTCATCTCTCTTCTTTGTTTGCAACTGCCGACACTCCTGCAGAAAGACCTCTCTGAGAAGTCATTGTCAAGAGAAACGGAAGATTGAAAAGGCAAAGCCACTAGCACCTGACCCATCGGTACTAGCATCTGGGCTGAGGGCGTGCTGTCAGGTTTTGAGAGCACCGCTGCCTGGGACCTTCACGGACTCAATTCCTAATTTCTTCATCTTTCCTCTCTCTGGTCTTGACTGAAAGTGAGGAGACCATTTATGTTTTCCATAAAGCAGCTCCAAACCTACATGAAAAATCCACTGAGTCTTTAGCAGATTTCTGGGGGTTCTTTTTCCTCTTTAGATCAAAGGCACTCAGCTCTTAAGATAAAACTTAAAAGGTCAGCCACTCTGGCACTCAACTCCAGTTCATTCGTGGACTTCTCCTGGACTCTGTCCCAGGCACCTCTTGTCTTAGCTGACTCTACTGTGTATCCTTTTGTTGGAACAAACCATAACCAGAAATAAAACAGCCTCCGGTGAATTCCATGAGTCCTTCCAGGGAACTGTCAAACCTGAGACCACTGAACTTGCAGTTGCCATCAGAAGTGGTTTTGGGGGGACACGTGGGTGGCTCAGGGGGTTAAGCATCTACCTTCAGCTCAGTTCATGATCCCAGGGTCCTGGGATCGAGTCCCACATTGGTCTCCTTGCTCAGTGGAGAGACTGCTTCCTCTGCCTGCTGCTCTCTCTCTGAAAAATAAATATATAAAATCTAAAAAATAAAAAGGAAGTGGTCTTGGGGGACTTCCTTAATTGTGCAGTTCCCATGAATAATTCTGGGAAAGTAAGGGGCACCTGGGTGGCTCAGTGGGTTAAGCCTCTGCCTTTGGCTCAGGTCATGATCTCAGGGTCCTGGAATGGAGCCCCCCATTGGGCTCTCTGCTCGGCGGGGAGCCTGCTTCCTCCTCTCTCTCTGCCTTCTTGTGATCTCTGCCTGTCAAATAAATAAATACAATCTTAAAAAAAAAAATTTCCAGAAAAGTCAGATGACTTTTCTGGTCTTTCATGAACTCACTGGAAAGTGGGGACATGATTTTATCTGACCTTCTAGCCTTCATATAAAGAATAAGACAACTAAACCAACAGATCTGAAAGCACTTTGTGAACCGTGAGGCAGTTTGTAAATGACAAGGATTATTATCACCACAGCCGCAGGCTGTCTCAAAGAGTTCCCCGTGAGAGGTGACATAGCTGTAGAGGTTAATGGTTCAGGCTTTGGAGTCACCTAGGTTTGGCTTTGATTGTCATGTCCACCAACTACCAAGGCTGCTTACTCTCTACATTTCACACTCTTCATCTACAACACGGAGGTTTATTTAGTTCATACACTTATATTAACAACTTAAAAAGACTCTAAGGACTCAGCACCTGTATAGATGGCCTTCAACGAAGCAATGGCTTGACTCACGGGTTTTCGCCTGTACGATGGGGCGAGAACCATACACATTTAATAGAAACCATACTTGAGATTTTGAGTTTTGATCTTTTCCTGGGCTAGCGATATGCGAACGATATTCCCTCATGATGCTGGGCAGCAGCAGTGAACCAAGGCTCCCAGGCAGCTACCCAAACACAAGGGCAGACAACCAATACACTTACAACCATCCTGCACCATAAAACCGTTTATTTGTCATTTTCAGTCCAGTATCCAATAAATTACAGAAGGTATTCAACCCTTTATGGTAAAATGGGCTTTGTGTTAGATGCTGTTGCCTAACTGTAGACCAACGCAAGTGCTCAGAGCATGTTTAAGTTAAGTTGGGCTAAGCTATGATGTTTGGTAGATTAGGTGTATTAAATGTATTTTGACATTCAATATTTTCAACTTATGATGGGTTTATCAGGGTAGAACCTCATCGTGAATCAAGGAACAGATTTATTATTGTTGCTGTGATTGTTTTTGCTTATTTTTGCTTATTCTGTGGCTAACCGGCTGCGGATGTGGATACAGGATGATGGGGATACATTTCCATATTTTTGTGTAAAACTCAACATGTTCTTCCTCTTTGCTTCATAGTATTAGCCTGGTATTGGTTAGTAAGTTATTGCTTTAGAATATGAAGTAGCTACTGATATTAATATAGTAATATAACTTCAAACCTCTAACTTACTACTAAGGTATAATCAAGATTGGATTTTATATGCCATTTTGGTTTTATTGAAGGATGTATATTAATTGGCTTGTTGTGGGTTGGTTGATTAGTGTACTAATTAATATTCTTCTTTACTATATTAGTAATCAGGAGTGGGTCTTAACAAGAACTCATAAAAACATATAATAAAAACAGGCATAGGGATTAGAATAAGGTTGGGGGAAATAGTGCAAGGCCAACGTGTTTAAGAATAGCTTTAGGGGCACCTGTGTGGCTCAGTTCATTAAAGTCTGATTTCAGCTCCCGTCATGATCCCAGGGTCCTGGGATAGAACACCGGGTCTGTCACGCTCCCTGCTCAGTGGGGAGCCTGCTTCTCCATCTCCTTCTGCCCCTCCCCCTGCTTGTGCATGCTCTCTCTCTCTCAAATAAATAAATAAACATCTTTTAAAAAGAGAGAGAGAATGGCTTTAAAACTGGGACTTGTGGGTGGCTCAGTTGGTTCAGCACCCACCTCTTGACTTCGGCTCAGGTCCTAGAGCATCGGGCTCCGTGCTTAGTGTAGAGTCGGCTTGGGATTCCCTCTCTCCCTCTGCCCCTCCCCAAACTCTCTCTCTCTCTCAAATAAATAAGTAAAATATTTAAATTAAAAAAAAAAAGAATAGCTTTAAAACTGTTTCAGGACTTTACCAATGTTTCCTTTCTTGGCTTGAAAACATGATTTCTTTTCCTGACCTCTGTCCCTCCTTGAAGGACAACATACGGTTTCCTTCTTGCCTAGAATGATTTCTGTCAGAGCTTCCTTGTGCTCTTCCCCTTTTGTCCAGGCCTGACCCCCTGCTGAGGGCTTGGCATCGTGCCATGCCAGGCAGCGCTCTCATCTTCCTCCAAAGGATACCCGAAATATGCTTTTGAACATCCAGGGGTCCACTGATAAGGATGTGGCTTTACTGCCTTGAAACTGGAATGGGAGGTGACATTTTGATTATCACTGCCAGGGCAGCCTTATCCAAAGGTGGGCCAAAAACATAAAGTTTTTTTTTTTTGTTTTTGTTTTCTAGTGATGAAGCTGTGTGTGATGCAGAGCTCAGTGAGTGTGTCAAAGAGATGTGTTTGCACACATCTCTTCTCTTCACCAGTTCCGACTTCGGTCGCTGTCTCTCCACCCCCGAGCCCCACCCCGTCTCTGAGATTCACATGCCCCCATCTCTGAGCCTCCTTGTTTCTTACTCTCAACTTACAGCCATCAGGAGCTAGGGTGGCACGCTGCACCCCTTTAAAAAAACGAACACTGGAGGGGTGCCTAGGTGGCTCAGTCAGTTAAGCATCTGCCTTCGGCTCAGGCCATGATCTCAGGGTCCTGGGATCGAGTCCCACATCAGGCTCCTTCCTTGGCAGTGAGTCTGCTTCTCCCTCCCCTGGCTCATGCTCTCTCTTTCACTCATTCTCTCTCTTCCAAATATGTAAAATCTTAAGAAAAAAAAAAGACCACTGGAAAAGGCACACACCTCTTTTTTATGTTCCATGAACCACACTGGAGTGACATGACTACATCTAACCGCGAAAGCCTGTATTCAAGAAACTGTGCCCACCTTCTGCCACTACCACTTTGCCTGGCTTATAGTGATTTGCAACATCCTTGTAAAATATTTTGGTTTGTTCCCTAGCATTTTACACCATTTTTCTTTCTTTTTTTTTTTTTTTTAAGATTTTATTTATTTATTTGACAGAGAGAGAGAGATCACAAGTAGGTGGAGAGGCAGGCAGAGAGAGAGGAGGAAGCAGGCTCCCTGCTGAGCAGAAAGCTCGATGAGATCATGACCCGAGCCGAAGGCAGAGGCCTAACCCACTGAGACACCCAGGTGCCTGACCATTTTTATTTCTTGATGATCAAAGCCATATGGCTGTGGTAGAAAATTGGGAAGTACCTCATGCTGCTAAGAGGCAGTAAAAATCTTAGCCACAATCCCATCATCCAAGAGGAACATTCATTCATAGTCATAGTCATAGTCATATTATACTCATATTCATATTAAATATTCATATTCATATTAAAGTTCTTTCCAGAACTTTCTGTCCGTTCCTTTTCTATACCTAGTGCAGATGAAATCGCAAATGCAATTTGTGCTTCAAGTTGTGTTCTCATTTGTGAGTAATGGTATTATCCAATTGGGTTGGGTTTTCGCTTAAATTAAGCAGTGTCTCTGATTCCTAGGAGAGGAAGATAGTACTTCAGTCCTCAGAGCCTGGAAGAGGGAAGTGAAGTTGATAGAACTGTTGTTCTGAATACTTAAGATGGCAGCCACCCATTCTCATTGTAATCTAAACAAACTGGTAGGAGCTGGGCCCTGGGGAAATGACTGTGAGCATGAATAATTCAAAAAAAGAGCAAGGCTAAGCCCAGACCCTTGATAAGTGGACATCAGAGATCTTGGAACCAAAAGACTGTAGGCAAAGGTGGAAGGAACCATGGCCCATGACTTTGTGCAGGAACAGAGTTCGAGGGACTTGTGGATGAGATCCAGGTGTCTGCATAAGATTTGAGTCGATGAGTGGACGAGGACGTGTCAGTTTACCAGATGTCAAACGCCAACATTCAGGCAGTTAGAAGTCTTAGCCAAAATAGAACAGCAAAACAGGACAGAGGAGACTTTTCCAGTTTCCTGATGAATCTACCAAGGGTAGGTGATGGGCAGGACACAGTAGAAGAAGGGCGTTCTCGCAGTAGAAACCAGACCTCAAAGGGAGCTTTGCAGAACAAGTGTTCACAGGTCCCTCCAGCACCGAGTGCTGAGGGCTAGCTACCACATGGGACCCCAGTCACAAAGAGGACAGGTTTGAGGGCAAGCTGGCATCATAATGGACCTCCCCAAAATAACAGTAAGTGCAACCCATCCTCTTCCAGACCACTCTACCCAATGGGCAGTGATAAAATACTTAGAAAGGAGTAACTTTAAGTTATGATATCAGATCCATATTCTCAAACTTTTCTTACCTTTAATCAACTCTGTTTTGATAAGGGAGCCCCTTGTTTACCTACAACTACTTCCCCCTGGGAAAAGAACTTGGGGATTACAAAGCATTAAAAGAAAGCCAAGATTATAATGAACATGGTCTTATTGCAGTAATCAGGGAAAAATAACAAAATGATCAACAAAAGTAAAACATTCATAATTCTACCAATCTATGATTAATATAAACCTTAAAAATTAATTGAAACCCTTGGCCCATGCAAGCCAACATTGATGATGTGATCAAGTGTGTCTCATCTAAAAACTGTGGTAATCTCAACTCTGTGTAAAAAGCTTTGGAACTAAAGAATCACCACTAAGCATTTGGTATAAATGTAAATTACCAAATACTGTGCTTAATAGAAACCCTTGTCCTCAATTCCTAGTTGTATCCCTGACCCTCCCAGGAATCCCTGATTCTGGCCTAGCTCTTGCTTCTCAAATCCCACCCCCATTCTTGAGCCTCACGGTAGCCCTAAGCCCCCATTTAATAACTCGATCACCTTGAAAAGGTCAAAGTAGAATCTTCTTTTTAGCATCACGAGCCAGGAAATGAATGTAAAACATCACGTGTTCACGACTTCAGTGGCTTACTATGCCCAGTCCTGTGTTACTTAATGAAAGGTCATCTTTAGATGCAGACTCCAGCCCAATAATTCAGACATTGTAATAACAGAGACCCAAATGTGAGAAGCATGAAAAAAAAAAAATCTACCTTCAAGTATTATCTATGCCGGCAAGAGCTAAGGAAATTGATCATTCAGCCGATGGAATCAGTGGCATTAGGATGGTTTTATGCACCCTAACGTGAACAGCTTGCAGAATTAGAATTGGACATCTGTTGGGATGACTGGGTGGCTCAGTTGGTTAAGCGTCTGCCTTCGGCTCAGGTCATGATCCTGGGGTCCTGGGATCGAGCTCTGCATTGGGCTCTCTGCTCCATAGGTGGCCTGCTTCTCCCACTCCCACTGCCTGCCGCTCCCCTGGCTCATTTTCTCTCTCTCTCTCTCTCTCTCTCTCTCTCTGACAAATAAATAAAACCTTTAAGAAAATAAAAATAATTTGGGGGGGTTTCCTTTTTTTCTAATTTAAATTCCATTAATTAATGTATAGTGTTAGTTTCAGAGGTAGAATTTAGTGATTCATCAGTTGCACAGAACACCCACTGCCCCTTCCATCAATTGCCCCCCTTAATTTCCATCACCCCATTACCCCATCCTCCAACCTGCCTCCCCTCCGGCAACCCGCAGTTTGTTTCCTGGGCTTAAGAGTCTCTTATGGTTTATCTCCCTTTTAAAGAAAATTTAAAAAATTTTTAAAAGATTCACTTATTATGAAAAAGAATTGGGCATCTGTCATTATACAGGCATCAGTTTGGTAAATACAGTGTGACTCAAAGCAGAGTCAACAGTGTTGACCAGGGATATTCTTGCACACCCATAAGTCACCTCAAGTCATCTGGGAAGCAGATGCTGATGCAATTCCAGAGATTTGCTGGGGGAAGTAAGTGCCTGTGATGGCTAAAAGGGAAAGGGAGGTAGAGGATGCAGGGAGAGACTCCAGGCTGCAGGGCAGGTCCAGCACCTGTGACAGGAGACAGGGAAGGAAGATGAGGAGGAAGAGTCTTGGACTGGGGCCCAGCATTCAGAAAATCAGCTCTAGACAGGAAGGTTCCCCATTAGATGAGTCCTGCATCAGGCAGAAGTAGACCCTCTCTATTACCACACTATGCCCAGTCACTTCCTGGTGCAGCCTGGGGAGAGCGTTGCCCCAGCATGGACAGTTAGAAACACCTGCCACAGCAGGTTTTCATGAAGGATGATCTGAGAGGCGCATCTTCATAAATGCCCCAGTCCACCGCCTAGTGCTGCTCAGATCCTCTGCTCTTATATTCGAGGATCTGTGGACCTCTCTTCTTGAGGGAAAGTCTTACTGACTTACTTGGTGCTCTGACTCAAACCCTCATTTCTGCCGGGTTTGAGCCCTTGGTAATCGTACCCGATTCAAGCCGGGGTTGCTACACATGTCCATTCACTGTTTCAACCAGGCAAGTTCTGCTAAGAAGTACCAGAATGGATTACCTCAGCTGTACCTTATTCTGCACTGCTCTGCTGTATGAGCAGGAGATGGGCAGTCCTACCTCATGCATCTGCTGGCTGGGCTCAGTTATCCCTGCCCTGATGGTGACTCTTCATCTCACCTGCTGGAACATGGTCATGGGGAATCCAGGGTTCCCTGCCAATAGCCATAGCATATAGTTCAATGGAACCCTGGCTGTGTGCCCTGGTAAGAGTGTGCCCCCACTGGATACGAGGACCTCTAACCCCTGTGATCCCAGAGTTGCCCAGGAAGCACCTAGTCCCTGAAGGGTCACTGAGAGTAATGATAAGTGAGGCCTCTCTTGCTTCCACTTCTTGGGTCTCAGATACTTCTATGTTTCCTGTAGAAGACACATCACTACACAAAGTTCTCTGACTCTATGTCTCTAGTGCATCCCAAAGGAAAGCACCCCATATTGCCAGCAAGATAGCACCTCAGTTGCACCTCTGGAAGGCCACTTCTGTCAGATGGTTCTGGATATGATATAAGGAGATGCTATGGTCATGGCCCACTGCCACATCTCCTTTGCTCTGAAATGGGTCCCCTGGCTGGCTGCAGTGATGTGTGAGATTATATGCCGGTGAATCAGGCATTCTGCAAGTCCCTAGATAGTAGTGTTGGCTGAGGCTCTGTGAACGAGAAAAACAAGCCCATTCCCCAGACAGTTATCGTTCCCTCTGAAGATGAACCACTGGCTCTTCCAGCATGAAAGGGGCCCAATAGAGTTTACTTGCCATAAAGTGATAGACTGGCCTCCTCAAAGAATTGTGCCATTTAAGGGATTCAGTTGGGTCTGTTGCTGGCAGGTCAGAACTTCAGAGGGCGTGGTAGCTCAATCAGCCTTGGTAATGGGCATGTATCCTGTTGAGTTCATGGGCAGCCTCTATCTCTGCCCCTGTCTAGCCCATTCCATTCATATGCACAATGTATCAATTCTGGGATGAAGGTTAATATCAGCTGGCTACATCCTTGTGTCTAGTTGGGTGTTGAGTATCTTCTATGGATGGTTTCTGATGGACGTTAGTATGTGATCTGAAAGTCTTCACACTTGATGCCCATACCATCCAGTGCTGTTACCCCAGACCTCCTTGACTCTAACCCTCCAGTTGTTGTTGTTTTTTCCTTCCAGATCCCTGGAACTGCATCCTCAGAATCTATATATTCTCACCTGGGCTACATTTCCTTCCACACAAAGTCAGTGACAGGGTGCCCTCTTCCAGCTTTGCACATTGGAAGATTTTTGTCTCCAGTGTCTTTCAAGGCCAACTCTAAATGTGGCCATACTGTAGCCACTGTCCATTTTCGGCTTGCGTTCACAGGCCAGGTCAACTCATGGCAAAGTCTGGCTTCTTCCTCCTCCTTCATCCACTTATATGAGATTCCCACATAGGTGATCATATGTACAAGCTGAAGGAGGGTCACTGGTGTGACCAGGGTGCATGACATAGGTGTCTGGGCTAGTGGTCATGCAGCTTATTCACGGCTTCCGGTCTTGCTTGGCCTCAATCCCAGACATTCCATTTCCATCTTCCTGTGGACTTCTGCTGGACCTGTTTCACTTTAGGACTTGGTGGGATTAACAAAAGCCACCTCATAATGGGCCTTTGTGTATGCACAGTCACTCGGTGCCCTATGGTCAAGCATTCTGGCTCTAATAGGGTCTAGGAACATGCCAGCAGCTATTTCTCAAAGGACAAAGGCAAATAATTCTCTGCAGCCTAGATTCGCTACAGAGCTCTCCCACACAACTCCCCTCCAGCCACCCTCAGTTTGTTTCCTAGAGTTAAGAGTCTCTCATGGGGGCGCCTGGGTGGCTCAGTGGATTAAGCTTCTGCCTTCAGCTCAGGCCATGATCCCATGGTCTTGGGATCAAGCCCCACACTGGGCTCTCTGCTCAGCCGGGATCCTACTTCCTCCTTTCTCACTGCCTGCGTCTCTGCCTACTTATGATCTCTGTCTGTCAAGTAAATAAATAAAATCTTAAAAAAAAAAAAGGAGTCTCTCATGGTTTGTCTCCTCTCTGATGACTTTCCATTCAGTTTTCTCTCCCTTCCCCTATGGTCTTCTGTTTCTTACCTTCCACAGGTGAGTGAAACCATATGATAATTGTCTTTCTCTGTTTGACTTATTTCACTCAGCATTATTTCCCCCAGTTCCATCCACAGCAATGTAAGTGGTAAGTAGTCATCTTTTCTGATGGCTGTGTAATATACCATTGTATATATGAACCACATCTTCTTTATTCCATCTGTCAACGGAATCTTGGCTCTTTCCACAGTTTAACCACTGTGGACATTTTTGCTGTGAACATTGGGGTGCAGGTGCCCCCTTCAGATCACTACATTTGTATCTTTGGGGTAAATACCTAGTAGTGCAATTGCTGGGTCATAGGGTAGCTCTATTTTTAACTTCTTGAGGAACCTCCATGCTGTTTTCCAGAGTGGCTGCACCAGATTGCATTTCCACCAACAGTGTAAGAGGGTCCCCTTTAGCCGCATCTTCACCAACATTTGTTCTTTCCTGACTTGTTAATTTTAGCCATTCTGACTGGTGTGAGCTGGTATCTCATTGTGGATTTGATTTGTATTTCCCTGATGGCTAGTGATGTGGAACATTTTTTCATGTGTCTGTTTTGTATGTCTTCTTTGCCATTTGCATGTCTTCTTTGGAAAAATGTCTGATCATGTCTTCTTCTCATTTCTTGATTGGATGATTTGTTCTTTGGATATTGAGTTTGATAAGTTCTTTATAAGTTCTTTATAGATTTTGGTTACTAGCCCTTTATCTGATAGATCATTTGCAAATATCTTCTCCCAATCTGTAGGTTGCCTTTTAGTTTTGTTGACTATTTCCTTTGCTGGGCAAAAAGCTTTTATCTTGATGAAGCCTCAAGAGTTCATTTTTGCTTTTATTTCCCTTGACTTTGTAGATGTGTCTAGCAAGAAATTGCTATAGCCAAGGCCGAAGAGGTTGCTATCTGTATTCTCCTCAAGGATTTTGATGGATTTCTATCTCATCTTTAGGTCTTTCATCCATTTTGAGTTTATCTTTGTGTATGGTGTAAGAAAATGGTCCTGTTTCATTCTTCTGCATGTGGCTGTCCAGTTTTCCCAGCACCACTTATTTAAGAGGCTGTGCTTTTTCCACTGGATGTTCTTTCCTGCTTTGTTGAAGATTAGTTGACCATATAATTGAGGATCTATTTCTGATTTCTTTATTCTGTTCCATTGATCTATATATCTCTTTCTGTGACAGTACCATACTGTCTTGATGATTACAGCTTTGTAATAGATCTTGGAGCCCAGCATTGTGATGCCATCAGTTTGGGGTTTGGTGTTTTTTTTTTCCCCCAACATTTCTCTAGATATTCAGGGTCTTTGCTGGTGTTATACAAATTTTAGGATTATCTTTTCCATCTCAGTGAAAAATGTCTATAGTATTTTGATAGGGATTACATTGAATATATAGATTGCTCTGGGTAGTAGAGAGAGGGGAAAGCAGGCTCCATGTGGGCCTCGATCGCAGGACCCTGAGATCATGACCTGAGCCAAAGGCTGAGGCTTAACCCACTGAGCCACCTAGGTGCCCTAGTATAAACATTTTAACAATACTTATTCTTCCAATCCATGAGCATAGAATGTTTTTGCATTTCCTTGTGTATTCCTCAACTTCTTTCATGAGTGTTTTATAGTTTTCTGAGTACAGATCCTTTGCTTCTTTGGTGAGGTTTATTCCTGGGTATCTTATGGTTTTTAGTGCAGTTGAAATGGGATTGATTCCTTAATTTCTCTTTTTTCTGTCTTATTGGTAGTGTATAGAAATAGAACTTATGTCTTGCACTGATTGTATATCCTGCCTAGTTGCTGAATTGCTGCATGAACTCTAACAATTTTGGGGTGGAGTCTTTTGGGTTTTCCACATAAAGTATCATGTCATCTGCAGAGAGTGAGAGTTTGACTTGCTCTTTGCCAATTAGAATATTTTTTATTTATTTTTGTTGTCTGATTCCTGAGGCTAGGACTTCTAGCCCTGTGTTGAAAAACAGCAGTGAGAATAGACATCCCTGTCATGTTCTTGACCTTAAGGTAAAAGCTCTCAGTTTTCCCCACTGAGAATGACATTTGCTGTGGGCTTTTCATAGATGGCTTCTATAATACTGAAGTATGTACCCTCTTTCCCTACACTGTGAGAGTTTTAATCAAGAAAGGATGCTGTACTTTGTCAAATGCCTTTTCTACATCAGTTGAGAGGATCCTATGGTTCTTGTCCTTTCTTTTAGTAATGTGATGTGTCATGATTGACTTGCAAATGTTAAAGCACCCTTGCAGCCCAGGAATAAATCCCACTTGGTCATGGTCAATAATCTTTTTAATGTACTCTTGTATCTTATTGGCTAGTATCTTGGTGAAAATTTTTGTATCCGCATTCATCAGGGATACTGGTCTGCAGTTCTCCTTTTTAGTGGGGTCTTTGTTGGCTTGGGGATCAAGGTAATGCTAGTCTCTTAGAACAAGTTTCAAAGTTTTCCTTCTATTTCTATTTTTTGAAACAGCTTCAGAAGAATAGTATTAATTCCTCTTTAAATATTCGGTAGAATTCCTCTGGGAAGCCCTCCATTACTGCTTCAGTTTCCTTGGTGGCTCTAGGTTTGTCCAGGTCTTCTATTTCTTCTTATTTCAATTTTGATAGTTTTTAAGTTTCCAGGAATACATCTGTTTCTTTCAGATTGCCTAATTTATTGGCAATATAATTGCTCATAATACATTCTTAAAATTGTTTATACTTCCTTGGTATTGGTCATGGTCTCTCCTCTTTCATTCATAATTTTATTAATTTGGCTCCTTTTTCTTTTCTTTTTGATAAGTCTGGCTAGGGGTTTATCAATCTGCTTAGTTCTTTCAAAGAACCAACTTCTAGTTTCATTGATCTGTTCTACTGTTTTTTTTGTTTGTTTGTTTGTTTCTATTTCATTGATTTCTGCTTTGATCTTTATTACTTCTCTTCTCCAGCTTGGTTTAGGCTTTATTTGCTGTTCTTTGTCCAGCTCCTATAGAAAAGAAATCTCCTTTTGAGATTTTTCTAATTTTTTGAGAAAGGCTTATATTGCTATATATGTCCCTCTTAGGACCACCTTTGCTGCATCCTAAAAGTTTTGAACTGTTTGTTTTCATTTTTATTTGTTGCATGAATTTCTTAAAATCTTTAATTTCCTGGTTGACCAATTCATTCTTTAGTAGGATGCTCTTTAACCTCCAAGTGTTTGAACTTCTTCCAAATTTTCTATTGTGATTGAGTTCAAGTTTCAAAGCACTGTAGTCTGAAAATAAGCAGGGAATAATCCCAATCTTTGGGTACTGGTTGAGACCTGATTTGTGACCCAGGATGTGATCTATTCTGGGGAATGTTCCATGTGCACTAGAGAAGAATGTGTATTCCATTACTTTAGGATGGAATGCTCTGAATATATCTGTGAAGTCCGTGTGGTCCAGAGTGTTATTCAAAGTCCTTGTTTCCTTGTTGATTTTCTGCTTAGGTCATCTGTCCATTGCTGTGAGTAGGGTGTTGTAGTCCCCTGCTATTATTGTATTATTATCAATATGATTCTTTAATTTTGCTATTAATTGGTTTATATAATTGACTCTTCCCCAGTTAAGAGCATAAATACTTATAGTTGTTAAACTTCTGGTTTGATGCCATTTTAATCTTCTTTATAAATTTTAATGCTGTAACTTCGGAGAGGTTCTTTGTATTTTGCCTTATTTTTTTTCTCATTGTTAAAATAATATGTTAATTTTTTTAAATGTGGAAAATTATATAACTTAGTAAAGAAGTACTTAGAAATATTATCCCAAATCTTACCATCCTTGGACAAATCATTCTAGTGTTCTGGTGTATTTTCCATTAAGCTTTTCTCTTACTTTTTTCCCTTTAAAAAAAAAAAAAAACTGATGTCAAAGTATGCCATTTTTTTTTTTTGCATAATTTTTTCCCTCCCCAAATGTTTCATTTAATGGGGTAGTATTACCCTTTAAAAAAAGTGTCACTCCCTTAGAAAAATGAAATTGATGTGGGCCTAGGAGCTACAGAGGTAAGATTACCGCCAGGTCAGAGTGCAGAGAGAAATGGTGGCTAAAGTGTGGCTCTCCTACATGAAACAGGACATGTGCAGACCTAAACCACCTCATCTGTTGAGATGACAGGCTTATGCTCAGAGGAGAGACAGGGAGGTAGTGAAATGGTAAAATGCTGAATTCTTGGAGAAGAAAGAAGAGTCAAGGCCCATAGGGAGTGAATTCCTTCACATTTGTACCACAGTCATGCTCAATGTCATAAGGGGAGGGCATGACTATGTATTTATTTATAATGAGTTTTTAGGTCTACTTCCTATGTCTAGAATTAACTGCATGGTGATAATCATGCCCTAAGGCCAGGATCATACTAAGTTCTTAGGTTGTCAAGTTAAATTTCATTTCCCCAATTTATCCTGCAGTGGGAGCAAGACACCAGAGAAGAAAGCCAATGCAATTTTCTAATGGCTCTCTATGCATGTTTGGATGATTAAGCCTTGGCTACTCCTGGGCTTCTCATGAGAGCCTGGCCTACTGAGAAAAATAAAAAGCTATTTTCATGATGCCAGAGATAGAAGAATTAAGAACTATTTTCTGATTTTTAAAATCCCAAACCAGAGAAGGTATTCATATAAGCTAAAATCAAAGCATCTTTACTGCACCCTTCAACAAGTCTTTAAGTACAGAAGTTACAAATCAAATAAGTTTGCCCATGTGTTAATAATTGTTAAACCAAATAATAGGAATACTGCAGTTTCTCCCTGCTTTTGGATGTTTGACATTTTTCATAATAATAAAAATCCCCCCAAAACTATTTGTCACAACTTTCATGATTTTATAACATTAACTCATAAAAACCTCATGAACTCTTTGTCCATCTTGTTCACCAGTTTATCTCCAGTACCTAGAACAATCCTCCATTAACTTCTCAATTGATTAATTAATTAATTGAGATAAGTGAGTTTCCTCAAAAACAGAGACTCTTTAAATATATTCCAACCCCTCCATGTGTGGATAAATTTCAGGATTCATCTGTATCCTTAACCTAATTAAGAGTAGAAAGTGGAGGATTTTTTTTTCTTTTCTTTTCTTTTCTCTTTCTTTCTTTCTTTCTTAGTTTCTTCTTTCCTTTCTTTCTTTTTTTAAAAGAGCAAGAAAGAGCAAGGTGGGAAGGGGCAGAGAGAGGGGGAGAGAAAGAATCTTAAGCAGGCTCCATGCTCAGCCCAATTCAGGGCTTGATCTCATGAACCTGAGACCATGACTTGAGCCAAAATCAAGAGTCAGATGCTTAACTGACCCAGGCACCCAAAAGTGAAGGATTTCTACTGCAGTTACAGGTATGTCTTCTTTGTAGAAAACACTAGTGTAGCTATGTCCAGAGTAACAAAGCAGTCAGAGAAAGGAGGCTGAGGCAGGGAGGTTGGAGGCAAAATGATGGAGGATGACATGTACACCAGAAATAAACTTCAGAAACTCCAGCCTCTTGTCTTTCATCATACTCTTCTCCACCCTTCATTTTGCACAGAGAATGCCATCAAAATATTGTGTGCACATAGGCCACCCTTAATTTCCATACAATGAATCATGTATTCCTAAAGGATGTGGTTCCCCAGCCAGAGTTCTCCGGAAACTTTGTGGTTCCTGTAGATTCAGGCTCAAGGGTAATATTAGAGTCCTCTGAAATTCTTTATTGTAGTTTCTAGGGGAAGAAAATAACATTTAAGTTTCCTTTGTGGTGTTTCTTTGCTAAAGAAGGCTTCTTCTGATATAAATCATAGCAATAGTTCTCATTTGATGACTGTTTACTGATGTGAAAAGCAGTGTACAAAAAGCACCTTATTTAATCTTCACAGTGATCCTATAAGAAAAATCCTGACTCCATTTAAAGATGAGAAAACTGAGATTGAATTAAATTAATCAGTTGCCCAAGGCCACAAAACTGGAAAACAGTACAGTAAATTTTGTCTCTAAAACATACACTCTTTACTTATGGAGGGATAATACCCATAAGAGCTCAGTCTGGACACTTCAAGACAAGAACATTTTCTCTTAAATCATTTGTAAAGTTCAAATGGAAACTATGGGATTCCTGAGTACATGATCAGAATTAATTAACTTTATATTCTGTATCTTCTTCTGGGGATGTTAACACAATTATTGAGCAAAGACAGTCCTTTTGACAAATGGTGCTGGAGCAACTGGACATCCATATGCAAAAAAAAAAAAAAAAAGAAAGAAAGAAAGAAAGAAAAATATATTTATTTATTTATTTATTTATTTATTTATTTATTTATTTTAGAGAGGGAGAGAGGGGGGTAGAGGGAAAGGGAATCTCAAGGAGACTCTGTGCTGAGTACAGAGTCCATCACAGGGTTTGATCTCATGACATTGGGGTCATGGCCTGAGCCAAATCCACCACGCAGGCACCCCAGAAAAAAAAAATATGAATTTAGACACAGACCTTGTACTCTTCATAAACATTAACTCAAATGGGTCAGAGACCTAAAGTTAAAGTATAAAACTACAAAATTCCTAGAGGAAAATATAAATAATAGATAAATATATAAAACATATAGATAATAGATCAAACAGAAGCATGTAATATATTCTATTAAATAATACAGAAGAATATATGGATAATAGATGAAGTATAAAACTCAAATGACCTCAGGTATGGTGATGACTTTTTAGATACAGCACCAAAGACACAATCCTTGAAAGAAATAATCGAAAAGCTGAACTTTATTAAAATTAAAAACTTGTGCTCTGAAAGACAATGTCAAGATAATGAGAAAACAGAATTGGGAGAAAATAAATTGCAAAAGATGCAACTGATAAAATATATAAAGAACTCTCAAAACTCAACAGTAAGAAAACAAACAACTTAATTTAAACATGGGCCAAAGACCCAATAGACACCTTACTCAAGAAGATATATACACAGGTGGCAAACAAGCATATGAAGAGATGCTCCACACCATATGTCATCAGGGTATTGCAAATGAAATCAACAGGGCCATACCACTACATACCTACCAAAACTGCCAAAATCCAAAACACAGACAACACCAAATTCTGGTGTGGATGTGGAGCAATAGGAACTCTCACTCCTTACTGGTAGAAACAGAATGGTAATGCCACCTTGGGAAATAGTTGGCAGTTTCTTGTATAATGAAATATACTGTATGATCTTGCAGTCGCAGTCCTTGATGTGTACCCAAAGGAGCTGAAAACTTATGTCCATACAGACACCTGCACACAGATGTTTATTGCAGCTTTATCAATAATTTCCAAAACTTACAGAACAACCAAGATGTCCTTCAGTAGGTGAATAGATAAATAAATGTTTGTATATCCAGACAATGGAATATCACTCAGCACTAAAAAGAAATGAGCTTGAAAAGTTCATGCCATAAAAATGCAATATATTTGAGAATAACAGCTCAAAAAACACAGGTAGGAGGAAAGCTGTATTGGAATAAGATAATAATACCAGATGGTAACTCAAATCCACAAGAACAAATGATAAATAAGAAAGTTGACATAACAAACTATAAATAGAAACTTTCAACATTTTAAAAAGACATAAAATTATTGAAAGTAATGATTATGACAATGTAATATTGGATTGGTAACACATATGAATATAATATATATAACCATGATAACACAAGGAATGAAGAAGAATAGAATTATATAGGGTAACCTTTTTATATCTCAGTGGAATTAAATTAGAATAAATCTGTAGTAGATGCTGAGAGTTAAAACATATATGGTAAGTCTGCCATTATGAAAATAATTCCCAAAATTGTGGAAAAATTATTAAAGGAATAAAAACATACCAAAGGTATTCCCTTAATGCAAAAGAAAGCAGTAAAAGAGAACAGTGGAACAAAGAAGACATGAAGCATATAGAAAACATAGAGCAAAATATCTGATATAAATCTAACTATATCAATAATGACATTCAGTGCAAATGGGTTAAACAATCCAATCAAAAGGCAGAAATTGTCAAATTGGATTTAAAAAACTGAGATTCAACTATGTGCTATCTATGATAAACATACTTCCTTTTTTTTTTCACCTATTTCAAGTTTCATTTAAATTCTAGTATGTAGCATATCATGTAATATTAGTTTCAAGAGTAAGTAAAGATACGTTAGTTTCAAAGATACAAATAGGTTGAAAGTAAAAGGACATTAGATATACAAGCAAATAGCAATGAAAGAAAGCTAGAGTGCTCATAATATCAGGCAAAATAGACAAGATAAGATGGGCATTCTATAATGACAAATAGGTCCATCCATCAGGAAGATATAAAAATTATGAACATCTGGGGCGCCTGGGTGGCTCAGTGGGGTGAGCCACTGCCTTGGGCTTGGGTCATGATCTCAGGGTCCTGGGATCGAGTCCTGCATCGGGCTCTCTGTTCAGCAGGGAGCCTGCTTCCCTCTCTCTCTCTCTCTCTCTCTCTGCCTGCCTCTCCGTCTACTTGTGATCTCTCTCTATCAAATAAATAAATAAAATCTTTTATAAAAAATTATGAACATCTGTACACCAAACCACAAAATACCTGGAGCAAACACTGAAAGGATTGAAGGGAGAAATAGACAATTCAATAATAATAGATAGAAACTTCAATATCTTATTTTCAAATATGGGTACAACCCAAGAGAATTGAAATTTACATTGCCATAAAAATCTGTACACAAATGTTCATAGCAGCATTATTCATAACAGCCAAAAGAGTGGAAACAACCCAAGTGTCCATCAAGTTAATGGGTCGATAAACAAAAGTTTGTGTATACATAAGGTGCAATGTTACTCAGCCATAAAAAGGAATGAATATCTACACATGTTATTTCAATGAACTTTGAAAGCATCTTGCAAAATGAAACAAGCCAGTCAAAAAAGACCATATCTATATATTGCATGATTCCAGAATTGTCCAGAATAGGCAAATCCATAGAGACAGGAAGGAGATAAGTCATGTCTGGGACTAAGGGTAGGAGTCTTGAGATTGAGCCCCGCATCGGGCTCTCTGCTCAGTAGGGAGCCTGCTTCCTCCTCTCTCTCTCTGCCTGCCTCTCTGTCTACTTGTGATCTCTCTATCAAATAAATAAATAAATAAAACCTTTAAAATAAATAAATAAATGAAAAGACTGACTACTCCTAAGTCAGGGGATTTCTTTTTGGGATGAAGGAAATGTTCTTCAATTAGTGTTGGTAATTGTACCATATAGTAAATATACTAAGAACCACAAAATTGTACATTTTAAAAGGTAAATTTTTGATATGTGACTTGTATCTCAGTAGAAGGAGAGAAGTAGAACAAGGAGGAGGGAGAAGAGAAGAAGGGTGCAGACAGTTCACTTTAGAAAAGCAAGGCAGGGGCACCTGGATGACTCAGTGGGTTAAAGCCTCTGCCTTCTGCTCAGGACATGATCCCACGGTCCTGGGATCAAGCCCCACACTGGGCTCTCTGCTCGGCAGGGAGTCTGCTCCCCCACCTCTGCCTTTCTCTCTGTCTACTTGTGATCTCTGTCAAATAAATACATAAAATATTTTTTAAAAAAATAAAGAAAAGAAAAGCAAGACAAAGAAAAAGTCTTAAGAAGGAGGGAGTGGTCATAAGTTAAACAAGTTAGATGAAAATGGCAAAGGGTCTCTTGTATTCAGGAGTGGCAAAGAAATTCAAAATACAGTGGCTTCAGAAGTGACTGGGTGATGGCAAAATGGAAACATTGAGATATTTCGTTGTGGAAGAAAGTGTAGTAAATAGAGGGGTGAAGGAAACAGGGAGTGTTTTCTTTTTTAGTGTTGAGAAAGATTTAGGTTAGTGTTGAGAAACAATTCTTCATGGATCTCTTGCATTTTCACATACCTTGCATAGGTAAGGATTGCTTTTCTGCAGAACTCCCTCTTGAGAATGTTTATGTAGTGAAAAGTCTTGGAAGATAGAGATAATGTTTTCCTTGGAGCAAAAGGCAGATTTATTTACTCTCCAGTAAACAAGATAATGTCTCCCTTTGGGGCAAAATTCAGACAGACATACTGTCCATTATAAAAGATGCAGGTTCCCTAGGTTGGGGCTCCTCTCTCTGTAGTGCATTTTATTATCTCTGTGGATATCACCTGACACTCCTCACATTGTCCTTTGGGAAATGGGACTCAGGGAACCCCAATTCCCTGATGCTTATTCTGCTTGTTGCGTGTTGTGAATGATGAAGTCATTTGTCTCAAAAAAAAAAAAAAAAAAAAAAGGACAGAACAACTCAGCAGAAGATCAACAAAAAATAAAAGACTTGAATGATACTAAAAACCACTATACCTACTAGATATCTATTGACTCCACCCAACAACTGTGGGATATACATTTTTCTCAAGTGTCCACAGACTATCCTCTAGTCTAACCACATGCTGGGCCATAAAAAAAAACCTTCAATGAATTTAAAAAGATTGAAATCATATGAAGTATGTACTTTAATCATGGTGGAATTAAAGTAGAAGTCAATAATAGAAAAATAGGGGAAATTCATAAAAACATGAACGTTTAAGAACATGGTCATAAATAGCCAATAGGTCAAAAAAGTCACAGGGGAAGTTAAAAATAATTTGATATGAATGAAAATGAAGACATGAAACCCTAAAACTTAAGAGACACCACTAACATAGTACTTAGATATTTACAGGTATAAATGTCTGTTAAAAAAAAAAAAGAAAAAGAAAGAAAGAGGGCGCCTGGGTGGCTCAGTGGGTTAATCCGCTGCCTTCGGCTCAGGTCATGATCTCAGGGTCCTGGGATCGAGTCCCGCATCGGGCTCTCTGCTCAGCAGGGAGCCTGCTTCCTCCTCTCTCTCTCTGCCTGCCTCTCTGCCTACTGTGATCTCTCTCTGTCAAATAAATAAATAACGTCTTAAAAAAAAAAAAAGAAAGAAAGAAAGAAAGAAAAAGGCTCTGAACAGAACATTCACAACAGCCATGTTTTGGTGTCCAAAAGGAAAGAAAACTTTTATTATTATTATTATTATTATTATTATTATTATTATTATTGAAACCTAATAGAAACAGAAGAGAAAAGGAATCTACACACACAGATGAAAGTCATAGTGGGCAATAAATGAGAACAAGGCAAAGTTACATCGAACTGGGTACTTAAAAACATCCAACCTTGTTAGCTGTGGAAATACTCTTTTTTTTTTTTTAAAGATTTTATTTATTTATTTGACAGACAGAGATCACAAGTAGGCAGAGAGGCAGGCAGAGAGAGAGAGAAAGGGAAGCAGGCTCCCTGTGGAGCAGAGAGTCCAATGCGGGGCTTGATCCCAGGATGCTGAGATCATGACCTGAGCTGAAGGCAGCGGCTTAACCCACTGAGCCACCCAGGCGCCCCGGAAGCCCTGTGAAAATAACCAGGCCAGAATCACAGTTGAGAGGCCCGGAAGGAGAGTCCTTCCTTCAGGTGAGACTGACCATTCCCCATAAGGGCCATATGTATAGGACAAATGATGGGAAGTTAGACATTTGTTCACATATGTGCAGTTTGGAGCAAGCTGCATTTCTGTGTTATCATATTTTTGTATTTTCAGGGAGACTGAGCTATGTGGGTCTGCCTCCCCTCCCAGATTCCATTCTGGGTAGCCAGCCCAGCCTAGAGCAGGAGGAGATGTGAGACAAGATTTGTAGCTTTTGGCATCCAGAACAGAAGGATCAGTTCTGACCTGGAGGTCAGATAATACATTTCAAACAACCAGGCTCCCAAGGCTATTCATGTAGCATGAGTCTCAAAAACAACATTTCTTAGCCTGTTGCGTATGTGCAAGTCCGGGGTGGTCAGATATGCAGAGCAAATCACAGAAACGTCAGTCCTTATAGAACAACGCCTACATCAAAAAATAGATAAGATCTCACATCAATAGCCTAACCTTCCACTTTAAGACATTTATGAGCATAGTCAACCTAAAGCAAGCAGAAGGAAGAAAATAATAAAATTAGAATAGAAATTAGTGAAAAAGAGAATTAAAAACCCAATAAAATCAATGAAATCAAAAGTTGCTTCTTTGAAAAGTTTAAAAAAATGGTAAATTTTTAGCTAGACTGATCAAGAAAAGAACAGAGAAGATTTAGATTACTAAAGTTAGGAATAAAAGCAGAGGCATCACTACTGACCCTAGAGAAACTCAAATAAAAGGATGCATCATCTTCCCAAAAGTGAAAGTGAGCACAACTTTCCTATATGTTAAGATCTGTCTCTTCAAAACATAAAATGAAAAACTTCTTGCAAAGGCATTAATGAAAGCCCCTATACTCAGGACTTGTAAAATTTATTGGACTTTTGCCAACATAGGACAAGAGGCACTGCAGACTACTTACCCAAGCCGTTCCCACCTCCCACTGGAAAAAAGAACTTGGTAATAACCAAGGCTTAGATAGGGCCCAAATTAAAATAAAAATGGTAACATTTCAGCAGTTACACAAAAAGTTACCACTACATAAAAACAAAATGATCCACAAACATAAAACACCATTAAATTATATTAATTATTTCAGGAACAGCAGCAGTTGAAACCATGACCCACTGCTGTCAGCATTGATGGTGCAGATAATACATTGCAGTCTGAGAATTAATGGAAATTCCTCTCTTTTTGTGCATCAAGGGCAATGGGAATCTTACAGCACTCAGTGACAGCTAGATGTCTTGTATTAGTCTTCAATAAACTCTGCTCACTGGCTAATTTTAGTCTTTGCTTAAAGTAAAATTAGTCTATATAATTGTGCATGAGTCACCCATAATAATTTTTTAAAGGGGCTTGCACAAAGAGGCGTCCCAAATCCCATCAGTGTTTGACAAATCTTCTTTTAGGAATCATTGCTTTGTAACTGCATATTGATTGCCATATATGGATTTGGGCATATAATACATAACCCATTGTCAGCAGGACCTTCTTCCTGTCTTCACATAAAACAAATGGTAAAGCTGACTTGGATCCCAGTCACATGGAAGTCCAACGCTCTTCCATAATTTCTGTCAGTTTCAGGGATGGGAAATAGGTGGGCACATTGCACAATCTTAAGATCTCTTTTTTGGGATCCTCTCTTCTATGTAAGAGGTCTCTGTGCTGCATCACAGCAACACAGATGTGAGAGTCAGGCCCCTCTTTACATCTCAACCTCAACAACAAAATCGCCTTGAGAGATGTTTTGGGAAGATAAGCGGGAAGATGGGGCAGGTGGTGGTGAGAGGACAGCAACACAAACACCTTCCCATGCTTAAAATAGCTTTCCCCTTCCTCACCCTCCATTTCCTTCTCTCCCCTCTGCCTGCCCTCTCCCCCCAACTTTGGAGCTTCACCAGCTTTCCTCACCTAGTCCCAAGGAGGTCTCCATCTTGTTTGCTCATCCTAATTCTCCTGTGCCGTCTGCTTTTGGTTTTCTTCTCTCCCTGGTTTAGAATAACAAACAAACTCTGTGGTCTCAGAGAAAAGAGCATTACTACTTCTCTACTACTTCTCTAAAGATATGACCCCTGTGAGTACACACCCAGGTCTTTGGGATCTCACCTTGAACTTATTCCCAGGGCTGAGCTTTCCCTTGAGAATCAGCTATAATGGGCATGGAGGATTGTGTGAGAATGTGGGACGGTGTTGCTGAGCTACCTGGGTTGAGAGGAGGCTAGAAGCATTTCTTAAGAAAAGCAGTGATTTTTTTTCCCCAGGAGAGGGTGATGGGAACATAGGGAAAGCAAGAGCTAAGTGTGTAGTAAATATTTGCTGAGGAAGAAAGAGCAAAGAGCTGGTGAGCGAAGAGAAAGTGAGGGTAATGAGATAGGATAAAAACTAAAGTGAGGTGGTAACCCTTTTTTAGGAGAAAGGGTGCCTCTTTTACTGAGACAGCATGAAAAGAGATGAGGCAATACAGTTAAGGAGCATTTGTAGGTTTGTATGTAGGTGGCAAGGGTGGTCAATTGTGGGTGTGCTTGTTCAAGGGACTTGCAGTTTCTCAACGAAATCAGGAGTAAAGTCATTTGCTGATGGTCACAAGTGATAGCCCCGCACTGTGATTGGAGATCATTAGTTACTACTTTTTTTCCCAGGTTACACTGTTGTACAATCTTGTCACACCATATGCACCCCCTGATGGATAGGAGCTGATAACAAATATGGCTTGGGGGCGCCTGGGTGGCTCAGTGGGTTAAAGCCTCTGCCTTCAGCTCTGGTCGTGATCCCAGGATCCTGGGATGGAGCCCCACATCGGGCTCTCTGCTCTGCGGAGAGCTTGCTTCCTCCTCTCTCTCTGCCTGCCTCTCCGCCTACCTATGATCTCTGTCTGTCAAACAAATAAATAAAATCTTTAAAAAAAAAAAAAAAAAGGAAAGAAATATGGCATGGCTCTTGGGCTGTGGTTTTGTGAATCCAGTAAAACAGAAGGATGTGAAGACAAGTCAGCAAATACGGTACGGACCAAAAATGTCATCTAATGGCCTGTGGAGATTGGAAGAAAATTAAGTGGCCCAAAGGACTGGGTATGGCTAAGATTAAACATATTGAGAGCAACAGAGGGAGCCGGAAGAGTAAGAGTGTGCTGACAAAAGCTCCACTTTTAATGGTTAGGATATCAGGTGAAGATCAGCTTTAACTTATGATGTAGCCCGGAGTGTGGCCCATGGGAATCGATTTTGCAGACTGTGGATGAAAATCCATGGTGTTGGGGCGCCTGGGTGGCTCAGTTAGTTAAGCAACTGCCTTTGGCTCAGGTCATGATCCCAGAGCTCCAGGATTGAGTCCCGCATCGGGCTCCCAGCTCCATGGGAAGGCTGCTTTTCCCTCTGACCCTCTCCCCTCTCATTCTCTCTCTCACTGTCTCTCTCTCGAATAATAAATAAATAAAATCTTTAAAAAAGAAAGAAAGAAAATCCATGGAGTTGAGAAGATCAAGGGGCTCAGAAGCTAGGATGCGTCATTGACAATGCTTAGTTAGATGTTTCAGGATGTGGCTAGCTGGGGATAAATAGGAAAACTGAGACAAATGTCCAGACCCCTCGGCCAGGAGGCTGGAATCCAGCAGTAATAACGTTGTGGAGAAGAAAAACACTCCAGGAGTTCACCAAATACTAAATTTTAACTCTTGAAGTGAAGTCATAATTTACATGGAATAAATACCAAAAATCACTCATTTCATATAGGCATCAGAGTCGATCCTCAAGGGAGAACAGGTGAGAGAAAAAATAGAATGAGTGACACAGCAGCAGAGAAAAAAGTTGACTACAACTTCTCAAAACGTTATGCTTCATAAAGTCAAGGCATACTCCAAAGCCCAAGAGGTTGGTGTGTCCAGATTTGGGATTTTTTTTTTTTTTAATATAGGTTAGAAAGACAGTGGGTTGAGTCCCTGTTCTCGAATATTGAGCTCTTGGAAAACCCAGTAGTGACCAATATTGGAAGTTATTGACAGTTAAAGCAAGAGATGCTTCTCTAAAACCAAGAAAACAGATGCCTTCAGTGAAAACCATACACATTCGCATACACCATCACAGGCATAATCTTCACGCTAAAAGGCAATCACCATGCAAAAGAGACAGATGATTGAAAAAATAACTTACAAGTGCTTGATGGAAGTTTTCTTTCTGTACTAAACATTCACAGTGAAATTCCTGAGATACATGAGGAAGGAGAACATCCGTAGCCACCATATGTAGAACAGTATAAAAGCTCTGGAGACTTTTTGCTCTGTTTCTTCAGAACACATTGGCCCCTCTGTTGATTTTGCAGATCAGCATCTTCCGAAGAAATATTTATTACCTGTCCTTGGGCGCCTGGGTGGTTTAGTTGGTTGAGGGACTGCCTTCAGCTCAGGTCATGATCTTGGAGTCCTGGGATTGAGTCCCACATCGGGCTCCTGCTCAGCCTGGAGTGGGCTTCTCCCTCTGACCTTCCCCCTCTCATGCTCGTTTGCTCTCATTCTCTCTCTCTCTCTCTCTCTCTCAAATAAATACATAAAATCTTAAAACAAACAAACAAAAAAAATGGAGTTCCACTGACCAGTGAACTAGGAAAATCTGTCAGGACTGTGTGATTCCTGGCCAGTCCTAAGAAGGAAGATGAATATTGTATTTTGCATCTCAGTCACTACTCAAGGTTTCTGGGACAAAAGCTAAGGAAGAAACAATTCCTGAAAAGAATGATATCCAGACACTTGATAAACCCAAAACCTCTACTCAGGACCTCAAGTAGATTTAATTTAATTGTGAACTATTTGACAGCAAAGTTGTTAAAATTGATTAAATAATGAAAATTTTGTTTTCAGTGCCAGCGTTTGGTTAAAAAAGAAAGAAGGAGGGGCGCTGGCTGGCTCAGTGCGGGGAGCATGCAACTCAATCTCAGAACTGTGAATTCAACGCCTACGTTGGGTGTAGAGATTACTCAAAAATAAAACCTTTTTTTAAAAAGAAGGAAGCATAGGGGCACCTGGTGGGCTCAGTGGGTTAAGCCTCTGCCTTCAGCTCAGGTCATGATCTCGGGGTCCTGGGATCGAGCCCCACACCAAGCTCTCCACCCAGCGGGGAGCCTGCTTCCTCCTCTCTCTCTGCCTGCCTCTCTGCCTTCTTGTGATCTCCGTCTGTCAAATAAATAGATAAAATCTTAAAAAAAAAAAAATAAAGAAGCACAATGAACTAGAATTTATCTGTTCTTTTACTCACTTATTCAAGATGTATTTAAGCTAGACACGAGAGATAGATACACTGGTGAGCATAATGAAAAGAAAAAAAGTGTTTTTAGCAAAAGTTACTTGCAGGTATTAAGATTTTGATACCCCTGGTAGGAGGCAGACATGTTTCTTGTTTTTCATTTCTTTGGAAAACTTTAGATGGTGGTTTTATCTGTATATACTGCAGTCGTTAAATATTTGTAAATCAGATATGGTGTATCACCTTACACTAATATAACACTATCAATGTTTAGAAACAAAACAAAACAAGGCAGCAAGCCAAAGGAAATACTCCTGTTGCTTGTTTGCTGAAAAGTGCTTTGTTTTCAGCATTTCTTAAAATGGGAATGCATCTTGCTTAATTCAGCCGGAAGGGGGAAATGTACAACGTGAAAACCATCAAAGCCATTGTGAGACAACTTGTCTGCTTGAGACCCGCAGGGCTGTTGTCCGAATAGCCTCCTTTGGGAAGCTGTACATTTCATCAGTAAAGATGCCAGTTTAGAGGCAAGAATAATCCAGTCCTCTGTAGTGATTAACCACTGATTAGCATGAACTCAGAAGAAAGATCTCCTGTCAAAATTCACTCCATTAGAGTGGGCATTGAAACCACCATGGTGAGAGCTGCAAGCTTTCTGAGCTCCATCCCTTGCCCTTTGAAAGCACCAGGGAGTTTTTCTGCATTTATGGTGTAGGAATGCAGGCTTTTTTCTCTGGAGGAGAGCGCAGTCTTGAAAGAGGGCACACAGAGAGTATCAGCCAAGGGCTGGGGCTCAGAGCTGATCCCACAGTGGAATGAAAATTAGCTCAGCACTCATTCTTCTGGATCTGTTGATACTGCTGAAATCTTATTCCTTCCACTCGTGGACTCTGTGGGGAAATTGAGGATAACGCTCAGAAGGGTTGAAGTCCAACGATTTGAAAGCTTCTGAGAGTTCCACGCGCTTTCTGAGAATCCTGATCTTTCTGAGTATTTCGATCGCGCCACTAATTGTAAATCTCACTTCGGCTGCCTACGTCCAGCAGGCTCCACAGAAAAGAACAATCCTATAGGGAAGGCGTATTTCTTTTGCAGCTGCTGAATGTACATGAACTCTGCCAAATGCCATGATTCACCTCCCAAATTTAAATTTAAACCACTGGCTGAGTCTTCTAAATGTTCCAATGAAAACCTAGGCAATTAGCAAATATTTTACATGTTACATATTATACAGAAACCATCTTACAGGCACTCATTCAAAAGGAGAAAACTTAGTGTCACATGAAAGGAATACCTATCTAGACATCCTTGGGGTTGCTGAAGGAGCAATGATAGATTTTTTTTCTAGAAGTAGTTGAGATAGATTTTTTTGTATCAGTCAGCTCTTGCTAGTAGGACATTGGATGGCAAATGCAGAAATCTAAAACAAAGCAGTTTAGGCAAAAAAGCAATTGCTTTTGCATCTAGCTGCTACTGGATCCAGGACCCGCAATGATCTTGCTAGCAATCTTTCTTATACCTTCTCTCTTTCTCCATCTCTGCTCTGCTTTCCTCTATGTTGGATTCAACCTCAGGCAAGGCATTCTTCCCTGTGTAGGAAAGATGGTCGTCAGTAACTACAGGCTTAATTCAACCAGGCTAATAACCTTAAGGAAGGAGATCACCATTCTCCCAATAGTTTCTTCTCAAATCATGGGAATGACCCTGGTTGGCCTGCCCAGGGCAGGTGCCCATCGCTGTTCCAGCCTCCTGAAGGTTGTGCTATACTTAGCCATGCCTGGCTCATGGGCCCAATGTAGAACTGGGGGATGGATCAGCATCTCAGGGAACAAACCCATAGATAATCAGGACACATGAGGAATGGTTCCCAGAAGGCTACATGGCAGGCACCTATCAAAACAAGCGAGAAAGGATGTCGGTCTGCTAAACACAACAGGAAGAATCGAGAGACAAGGTCAAGTTACCTCTCATGATAAGTTTGTATTTCAAGGGGCACCTGAGTGGCTCAGTAGTTAAGCGTCTGCCTTAGGCTCAGGTCAAGATCCTGGGGTCCTGGGATGGAGCCTCTCACTGGGCTCCCTGCTCAGTTGGGGAGCCTGCTTCTCCCTCTCCCACTCCCCCTGCTTATGTTCCCTCTCTGGCTGTGTGTCTCTCTGTCAAATAAATAAATAAAATCTTTTTAAAAAAATATTATATTTCTAGAATTCCTGTGGAGATAAGGGAGGTCAGGAAACAAGCTTCAAGAGTCTTCATGGGAAGCGAAGCACAGTTCCTGATACAGGGGCTCCTCCAGGAGCCAGTCTGACTGTAGATCTAGAACAAAACATCCGCTCTAGAAATTGCCATTTGACAGTCATACAACAGATGAAGCTATGCTCCCTCTCATAGGTCTGATTCATTTTGATGCTTCCTTTTTTTCTGTCTCTGTAACTACTAACTCATTACTGCTGTTCATTTTCTTCTCTCTAATGCCTTTTAATGCCTTGTGGCTTCTGTTTATTGCTTTCTTTACATGCATTTCTCTTCTGAGCTACTATTTTTCCCCATTATATTAATTTCTGCTTTTCCCATATTTCTGCCAGTTTTCTTGAGCACTTCTCTGCTATTCTTGTCCTAGCATTTTTTCCAGTTGGATAGCTCGTTAATTTCCCATCTTTCCTGTTTTCTGATACATACAATCAAGGCTATAAAAGGCCCTCTGAACTCTGCATGATCAGTATCCCCCAAATTTTGATATGCAGGGCTTTCTGTGTCCTTCAGCTCCAAGTATTGTAGAATTCTCATTATAATTTCTTCTTTATCCTGTGACTGTAAAAAATCTGTTGGGGGAAGGGGGCACCTGGGTAGCTCTGTGGGTTAAGCCTCTGCCTTCACCTCAGGTCATGATCCAGGGTCCTGGGATCGAGCCCCACATCGGCTCTCTGCTCCGTGGGGAGCCTGCTTCCCCCTCTCTCTATGCCTGCCTCTCTGCCTACTTGTGATCTCCGTCTGTCAAATAAATAAATAAAAACTTAAAAAAAAGAAAAAAGAAATCTGTTGTGGTAGTATAGTATACATAAACTGCATAACTCTTGAAGTGAGCAGGCTAATGAATGTTATATATGTTTTATACCTGTAGAGCCTAGATCAAGTTATAGAACATGTCCCCCTGGTATTCCAAAGAGCTCCTTTATGCCCCTTCCTGATGACTACTGCCCTAGAAGTCAGCACTGTCGACTTTTAGTATCATGGATTCATTTTACCTCTCCTTGAACATCCTCTCAATTGGCATCGCACCCCCCATCTCATTCCTGTGAGAGCAATTCATGTTGTAGCATCTCTTTCCCACCCTCTCTTCATTACTGGCAGGGAATGCATTTATTCATTCATACTACCCTTGGTGCATATTTGGTTTGTTTCTAGTTTGGGGGTATTATGGATAAAACTACTATGGGTGTTCTTGGGGCACCTGGGTAGTTCAGTCGGCTAAACGTTTGCCTTTGGCTCAGCTCATGATCCCGGAATCCTGGGATCGAGCCCCACATCGGAGGGGAGCCTGCTTCTCCCTCTCCCTCTACCCTCCCCCTTCTCATGTTTTCTCTCTCTCTCCCTCGCACATTTTCTCTCAAATAAATGAATGCAATCTTAGAAAAAAACCTACTATGAATGTTCCTAAAAATGTGTTTTGCTGGATATATGTCCTCATTTCTCATGTATATACCACTAGCAGAGTGGCTGGGTCTTCTGGTAGGCATATGATCAACCTTATGAGGTACTTCCAAACTTTTTTTCCATTGCGGCTTAACCAGCTTTTACTCTCACTCATCATGTGTGAGTTCTGATCATTGTACATTGCATCAATATTTGATATAGTTAATTTTCTTTTCTTTCCTTTCCTTCCCTTCTCATCTCTTTCTTTCTTTGAGAGAGACAAGAGGTGGGGAAAGGCCAGAAGGAGGGAGACAGAGAACTTAGTTAAGCGGGCTCCACACTTAACACAGAGCCTGATGTGGGGCTCAATCTCGCAACCCTGCGATCATGACCTGAACTGAAATCGGCAGTTGACTGCTTAACCAACTGAGCCACCCAGCCACCCCCTTTTCTTTTCTTTTTTAAATTTTAGCTATTCTGGCTATGTGCCTAGTATCTTAAAGTCCTTTTAGTCTGCATTTCCCTGAAATGCATTTCATTTAATATTGAATACCTTTATTATATGCTTGCCGGCTACTTGTCTATTTTCTTTTATGACTGTTCATTCAAACCCTTTGCCTATTTCTGAGCTGGGTTGTCTTCTTATGATCGAGCTATAAGAGTTTTTTTCCATACTCAGGATAAGTCCTTCACAGATGGGTGGATTGTGAATTTCTCCTCCCAGTCTCAGGCTTGCCTTTTCACTCTCCAAATGAACTCTTTTGATGAATAAAACTGAGTAACAATGAAATCTAATTTTTTGTCTTTCACTGGTTGTGTAAGAAATCCTTGCCTACCCCCAAGGGCATGAAGATATTCTCTTATATTTTCTCTTAAAAGCTTTCTTGTTTTATCATTTACATTGAATTTCATGTTAATATTTGCATATGGTATTATACAGGAATCAAAGTTCATCTTCTTTTTCACATGGCTATCCAACAGACCCAGCATCATTTATTGAAAAGAGTGTTGGGAAGATAATTCTTTCCTCTTAGTGAACTGCAGTGACTTTTTGCTGGGAGTCTGTTTCCGGACTCTGTTTTGTTCCATTGGCTAGTCTTGTGCCTGTATCACATTGTCTTATTTAATGCAGCTTTATAATAAGCCTTAAAATCTGGTAGTCTAGGGGTGCCTGGGTGGCTCAGTGGATTAAAGCCTCTGCCTTCAGCTCGGGTCATGGTCCCAGGGTCCTGGGATCCACCCCTGCATCGGGCTCTCTGCTCAGCGGGGAGCCTGCTTCCTCCTCTCTCTCTGCCTGCCTCTCTGCCTCCTTGTGATCTCTGTCTGTCAAATAAATAAATAAATAAATAAAATCTTAAAAAAAAAAATCTGGTAGTCTAAATCCTCAAACGTTTTCCTTCTGCAAAATTGATTTGGTCATTCTCAAGTCTTTGCATTACCATATGAATGTTTAAATCAGTTTATCAGTTTTCCACAAACAAAAAAACCTGCTGGGATTTTGATTGGGATTATATGAAAGCTATAGATAAATACAGAGAGAAATGACCTTTAATCAACAGTGAATCTTTCAATCCATGAAAGTAGCATATCTCTCCTTTACTCAAGTCTGCTTTAATTTTCTCATTTTTTCACCTAGAGTTTATTTCTGGATATTTGATTATTTAGCTATCAAAAATGCTATTTTAAAAACTGTTATGTTCTGATATTTACTGCTAGTATATAGAAATACAGTTGATTTTTGCATGTTGACCTTGTATCCAGAGACCCTAATTTCATCTATGAATTTATTTTTTTATTTTTATTTTTTAGATTTATTTATTTATTTATTTGACAGAGAGAGAATTTATAAGTAGGCAGAAATAGGCAGAGAGGCAGGCAGAGAGAGAGGAGGAAGCAGGCTCCCCGCTGAGCAGAGAGCCCCGATGAGGGCTGGATCCTAGGACCTGGGGATCCTGACCTGAGCTAAAGGCAGAGGCTTTAACCCACTGAAGCAACCAGGCGCCCCTCATCTATGAATTTAAATAGGTGTGGAATTTTGTTTTGTTTTGTTTTGTTTTGTTTGTTGTGAGATGGAGATAGTTTGGATTTCCTACATATGCTTTCATGTTATGTGGACAGAATGGCAATTTTATTACTCCCCTTCCTAAGTCCATGCCATTTGTTTATTCTTCTTGCCTTAGAGCACCCGTGCATTTTTTTTTTCTGGCATGCTTTTAAGATCTTCAGAGCCTTTGAGGGTTTCTGCTCTCTTTATTGTTAGGTTCTCTAATTTTGCTGCCCTCTGCTGTAGAGAAAAATCAGAGAGTGGGGTAACAGAAGACAAGGAAAACGTGTTTCTAGAAGATTGCTCACACTTCTGATAATCATGTAGTTCATAAAGAGAGAGAATGTTCATTACTTCTCCCCTGCCACATCATGTGCTGTATAGGACCACCCTTAGATCTCCTGTCCTGGTTCCATGCTCTGGAAGGGTCCACAAATCACACACACACACACACACACACACACACACACACTACACTTATCAGTTGATACCTGGGATTTTTCCATTTCTAAGGAAAGTCTTCTCCTCTTCTCTTACCCTTTGTGTTTGAAACAGAAAGTGACGGCCAGACCCTTGAAGGTGTGTGGGTTGCACCGTTGTTGGCACCAAAGAAATGTACTGCTTTAGAATGAAGTTCTTCAACTGTATAACCTTTTTGTAACACCTAAGTTACAAACAAGAAGACAAATTGATTAACTTTTCACACTTTCCTCTTGGTAGCGTGAATACAATATAGCGTGAATACAATAGATGCTTTCATAAGGAAGTATCCATTCCCAGGAATGTTATGCAACATCCGTTTTCTTCCTTCTTAATATCTTTCAGTGCCCGATTTCAGAAATACCATGAATCAGGACATTCACAACAGTTTCACAGAGCAACTGAGATTGCTTTACCATATTAAAAATGTATATTCACTTACATTGTATATTTTTAGGTTTGATCTGTAACGCCTTTGATGAATGATGTAAATTGTCAATTTAACGGGTATTGAATATTAAAACTCCAAGTCATCCTATTTTTATAACAAGAGTTAATAAAATGTAATTAAGCTTTCAAAGTACTAAATGAAAAATTTGGTTCTATTAAATGATTTTGATTTAAGTTTTTCACATTACCCATACATTCTATTCTCCTTCACATTTTAATAGATCATTTTGAATATTTTAGGAGAAAGTAACTTTTAAAATAAGAGTGATTTAAAATTTAAATCGTGGGATTTTACATTTATTTTAATTCACTTATATCAAAATATTTTCTAATTTTGTACACTTCGAATACATATACATGTTTAACTTCAGAATCATTGCTTTCAATAGGACATAAATTATATGAATATATTAATTTCATAGTAGAATTAAGCAATTTTGCTGAAATGACAGAAAAAATACATTTTACGAAATAAATATATTTTCTAAATTATTTATGTCATACATCAATAAGTAGTTTTAAAACTTTATTGTCTTTAGTGTTTTACCAACTTGCAATTACATAAGATCACACTTCATGAAAATTTTTGTTTTGTTTTTCTGAAGTTATGTCTGAAATAAGAAAATGGAACATATTTTACTTTACACTTTCTAGTTTGACTTATTGATTTCTAACCATTCTTTGCATGTTCTAGACACAACATGTATGGTTTGCAAACGTCACATGTATGGTTTGCAAATGTTCTCTCACATTTGGTGGGTTGTCTTTTCACTTTCTCGATAGTGTCCTTTTAAGGACAAAAGTTTCTAATTTTGAAATCCAGTTTATTTATATGTTCTTTGGTGGTTTGTGCTTTTGGCGTCATATATAAAAAACCATTGTCTGATCAAAAGTTGTAAAGAAAAAAAAAGTTGTAAGGATTTTGCCTGTGTTTTCTCATGAGAGGTTTACACTTTCATCTCGTACATTTAGGTCTTTGATCCATTTTGAGTTGATTTATTTTTACCTGTGAGCAAGTGGTCTGACTCCTTTGTTTGTATGGGGATGTCCAGCCTTGGCAGTCCTGTCAAAAAAATCAATTGAATTGTCTTGGTACTCCTGTCAAGAAAACCAACTGCCCATAAACATGAGGATTTATTTCTCAACTTTATTTATTGATTCGCATGTCTATCCTTATGCCAGTATTACATACTGTCTTAATTACCGTAGCTCTATAGTAAATTTTGAAATTGAGAAGTGTCAGTCCCCCAGTTTGTTTGTTTGTTTTGTCCAAGATTGTTTTGGCCATTGTAGGTCCTCTGCTCTTCCCCCCATGAACTTCAGGATCACCTTGACAATTTCTGGGGTCCCTGGGTGGCTAAGTCGATTAAATGTCCAGCTCTTGATCTCAGGGTCAGGAGTTTAAGCTTAATGTTGGGCTCCATGCTGGGCATGAAGCCTCCTTAAAAAAAGAAAAACAGAACAAAACCAAACCTTGTCCATTTTTGCAAAGAAAGCAACTGGAATTTTGATAGATTTTGCATCTCCTCAGTAACTAATTTTAATTAAACTTTTTAACATTTCTACATATGATATGTAGATCTTCAGCTCCCACAAATATAAAGTTGGGCATGACTTTATTTATGTTATTTTCATAACTCACACTGACCCTATGGGGAAGATATTATAAAGGAACTTTCTCAAGATCACACAGCTAGTAAGTGGCTGAAATGGACTAAGTGCCCTTATAGGTTTGGTTCCCCAAACTGTAACTTTCTCATGGTATTATGCTATCTCTAATAATAATATCATATAGTTTTAGAATTATAGATTTTTATATTTTCTTGCATATTGTCATTATGCACAAAAACTATGTTGAGAAAGGATAAAATTATCACTTCCTAGTTTGCTGTCACAGCACACCGTATCTACCTTTATTATTGTAACTCTCCTCATGCTATTTGCCTTTTCTTCACCACACTCAGTGCTTTCAGGACAGTGTCCATGTCTCGGTATTCCTGTATGTGATGGCTGAAGGAATACATGATCATTCAGAGGCTGGTGTCATAAATTCCTTTATTCTGGAGTGTGGTTCGTGTCCCCCCACCTACTCTGGCAAAGCTCAAAGGCCGAGCCAGAGTTTTGTTCACAGTAGGTGCTCAAAGCTTAAAACTTATGGTCCAGGAGGCCACCTTCCTGGGTCCAAGAAGAAGAACCAACATATCTTGAGAAAACAAATATATGCAGTTCACAGAGAAGAGAGAGAAGTAGCCCACCAGTAAGTAGGAAAAGGCATTCAACGTCTCTGCTGGTCAGAGAGACCCAAATGAAACAAGAATTTGCCTTATGCCTCTGAAACTAGCAAAGAGTGAAAAGTTGACAAAACCCAGTTAGGTAAGAAATATGAAGCAGAACAGCAAGCAGTGGTTCTATACATATATGTATTTTTTAATTTTAAAATTTAAATTAGGACATAGAGAAATGGGCCCTCTCGTGCAGTCTTAGTGAGAATGTAACTTGGTACAACTTTTCTGAAGAGCATTTTGGCAATGAGTATTAAATTGTAAAATATAAATGTAAATGTAAAATATAAATGTGCTTGGGAAAAATAAGTAAATAAATAAATGTGCTTGGATGTTGCCTGTCCACACTTTTCTTTACAAGTGTGCAGTGTTGGGAGAGATAGTTCTTCTTGGGCATCTCGTACATTTTTTGCTGGGGAGGGGGTGGGAGGGAGAGGGGTGAGGGGAGGTGCCAAGACTGCAAGACGCCCCCCTACTCTGTCCTTGGGGCCAATTCTCAGGATTATCTTGCACAGCTGGTCAACCGGAGGGATACGTTAACGTCTTCCTTTCGACCAAGAACAGACTTGTTTAGTGCCTGCTATAAAACCAGCAGAGGCTCCAAGCTCAGTGCTCCTCTGAGGCCACTCAAACCCACTCCGTGTGTGGCATCACCATGGCTCACATCATGGCCATGGGACCTGGAGGCACAGGGGAACCACACAGCCATGTTGATGTTCGTGCTGCTTGCTATGCAATGAGTAATAAGCCCTTTATCTCTGGGGAAAAAAATTATCAGACCCATTTTCTACAGATAAGCAAAGGGATTGTCAAAGCAAAGGGACCATCCCAGATGACATGGTCATTTACTGGTGGAGACAGGAGAGCCCAGACTGAGAGTCTATCACAAAACACAGAACACCTGGATAAGCATTTTGAGCGGGAAGGATGGGAGCAGCTCTCATCGTCAGACTTCATTTAGTTCGTTTACGTCATTTGCTCTGAAAATATCCACACTGTTGCCCACCCCAGCTACCAGATTACTCTCTAGGACAGCAGTTCTCCAAGTATGATCTCCGGGACCAGAAGCATAAGCATTCTCCGATAAATTGTTAGAAATTCAAGTTCACAGGCTTTAACCCAAACCAGCTGAACCTTTGCAACCTGTGTTTTAACAGGCCTGTGGTGATTCTGATGCATGAGAAAGTTTGCAATACACTGCTCTGTGCACAGTCCTACCCCACCTTCTCCAGCTGGGTTTGAGGGTCACTAAGGGACTCCTGGGTTTATTCCCACACCTGTTTGTGCTGGTGTACTTGTCATTCCATTTACATATTTTCATTAACTATTGGGGCACCTGAGTGGCTCAGTCGTTAAGTGTCTGCCTTAGGCTGAGGTCATGATCCCAGGGTCCGGGGATCAAGACCCGCATCACATTGGACTCCCTGCTCAGCGGAGAGCCTGCTTTTCCCTCTCCCTCTGCCCCTCGCCCCCTGCCCGTGCTCTCTTTTATGGTCTCTCTCAAATACATAAGTCAAATCTTTAAAAAAAACTTTAATATTACATTTACCAATGAAATATGAGGGCAAAAAGAGAATTGCTATTTCTATGAAAAAGAAACTGAATCTTTGAGAAAGATTCAATGAAGACCCATCACTAAATAATTGTTTTTGAAAGAGGGAGAAAAGTAGCAAGCACCCACTGATTTGAACTCAGTCTGTGTCATCCATATCTTTAGGTGTTTATTCCACTTCAGATCTGGAGATGATAAAAAATGGATGTGGTTTAGGTAAGAAGTAGGGAGCAGAAAACCAAGCAATGATTCCATACTTTTTTTTTTAATTTGTATTTATTTATTTTAAAAAAGATTTTATTTATTTATTTGTCAGAGAGAGAGAGAGAGGACAAGCAGGGGGAGCTGCAGGCAGAGGGAGAAACAAACTCCCTACTGAGCACGGAGCCTGATTCAGGACTCGATCCCAGGACCCTAGGATCATGACCTGAGCCCAAGGCATATACTTAACTGACTGAGCCACCCAGGCATTACACTATCTATCTATCTATCTATCTATCTATCTATCTATCTATCCATCTTTATTTTAAAAGGCTTAAATCTACATCAAAACATTTATAAAGATGTGGTATTGGGATTTAAGTTAAAATGTGTATAGTATAAGTGTTTTTCATAATTTCCCTTATAAATAATGTTTTTCCTCTATTAACTGACTGATTTCTGGCTTGCACTTTGTAGGGGAGAGAGCTTCCCTTGGATATAATTTAGACCCTGATATAAAATTACTAGCTAGAGGGAAGAATGAGACCCACAATATCTCCTAACTGCTTTTTCTTTCATTCTTGACTCTCTAAGAAAGAGCCTTGAGTCTCCCCTCTTTGGTTCTCCTCTTCTGCCTCTAAAGCAAGAGGGCACCATGGCTGATATGCCAACCCTTGAGCAGCTCTTCCTAGGGGCATGTTTTGTGAGAATATCCAGGACATGTCCTGGAGTCCATCATTAAGCCCAATGGCTGATCAGTTTGTAGCGTGGGCTTTAGTCAGAAAATTCTTTGTCCTGCCAAAAGGTACAGAAGCTCAAAGGACAGAACAGGCAGAAGGAAGAGGCTTCAGGAAACCCCTCATGCCCCTCACATCTGAGAGAAGCCATTTGTCCCAAGGCTCCTCCTCCAAGAAACTTCCTCACCTCCTTCTCAGTAATCTGGCTGCCATGTTGGCCCACTCCCTACGTTCCTTGAACTCAGGGCGGAAACCTGATTTCCACCCACCAGTCTCTTCGCTCTCCTGCAAACAGGGATGTGGCATATAGAGACTTAACCTCTTCGCTGAATGAATGAATTATAAGGGGTACACAGCTGGGGCGGGAGGGGTGCCAGGATGCTCCCTGGTGCTGGAAGAAGCAGAAAAAGCCATCCCGGAAGAGAGAAAAGAAAGGGCGTGCCTAGAGAGAAGCAGAAAAGAGTGATCCTGTAAATGGGGACAGAATAATCTTAGTTGGTCGACCAACTGAGATTATGAGAAACAGTGACCAACAGAAAGTACTTAGCCCAGACATCTTCAGGAGCCTATTCAAAACAAACATTGGCGATTCTATGGTAATAACTCTGTTGTTGTTTCAAATATGAACTTTAAGCAACTGCAGATAGAGGGAGTTTACTGATTAGGAACAAGAGCCCTGACACAGACAAACATGACTTTCTGGTAAGACATGGGAACAGCCTTAGTATCATTTAAAAAAAAAAAAAAGATAAGCAGACTTTGGACAACATATTACAGAATAGACATTTAGACTAGAGCAAAACAGAGGCAATTATCTTAGTCATTCCTAGCAAAGGCAATATTAAAGCAATTCTTGCTTGATAAAGATATTAGAAATTAATATCAGGAACACTTGAAGTGTTTGTTTTATTGTTCGTGATTATGGTTAAATTCATTCTTATTCTACAGCATGGACTGAGTAGTTTCTCAGAAACCCTGTAGCTATTTTAATGAAAGCTGGAATTAAAGAACCTTCCCGCCCTTCTCACCCCTTCACCCAGAGCACTATGGAGTCAGGACATAGTCATGGGCCTTACCTGCCTAATATGGTCAAAGCTCAGGTGCCCAGAGGGGGAAATGGCCCCACTGGCTGAATATTCTTTTAGTGAGACTTCTCTCTACTCTCTATGTGGGAGTGTGAGACACTCTAGAAACCACTGAAATGACACCACGGTTTCCTCCTGCACCCTTTCCCTTGTGTTCCCTCCTGACCTCATTAAGAAAAGAAAACAGATGGAGAAGGTATGCCGGGAAGGACCCAAAGGAAGAGGGTGAGCCACAGTTCAAAAGAAAACAATGCTGACATTGACTCAGGGCATCTCTGCTTAGGGGCTTGGAGAGGGGCTTTGGGAAGGAGGCATGAAGGCTGCTGGGGAAGCAAGGATCCTCAGCTAGGATGCACGGAGGCTCGGCCTGGCTGGGAGAGGCGGCTGGGAGGTTCTCTTCTCTACGCCCCACCCCCACCGCCAGGGGCTTTGAGAAGTAATGGAGGGATTCAAGTGAAAGGGTTGGGAAGAGCTGGGCTGGGGCAGAATCTGATGGAAGGGAAATAAAGGAAGACAGACCATAAAAAGGCAGAGAGAAGGGATTCACTCACGTCTGGAAGTGGCTGGGCGGAAGTCAGTAAGAGCCAGGTGTGTGTCTGTGTGTATCCGTGCGTGTGTGTGTGTGTGTGTGTGTGTGCGCGCGCGCTCGCGCGCACGGGTGTGTATGCATGCATACTTCCACCAAGGAACAGACTTCTAGTGTAATGATTCAAGGGAAACAGCATATCCATTTCACCTTCTTGTTTGCTTTTTAAGAAAATATTTTAAGATTTTATTTATTTATTTGACAGAGATCACAAGTAGGCAGAGAGAGAGGGGGAAGCAGGCTCCCTGCTGAGCAGAGAGCCCGATGTGGGGCTCCATCCCAGGACCCTGAGATCATGACCTGTGCCGAAGGCAGAGGCTTTAACCCACTGAGCCGCCCAGGCGCCCCTTAAGAAAACATTTTAAAAAGCCTTATAGGATGAGGAGTGTAAAATCTGGTGTTAGACAGACCTGGTTTCAAAAAATGGGCTTTACACCTAATTAACTGGGTGACTTCAGTAAACTTAGTTGATGTAGTTAACCTCTCTAAACCTCCCTTTATTCAGAGTAAGTCACCTTCGTTCCCAGGGACTAGGACTGCCCTAAGAAAGAAACAAGATAATGAAGGGAAAGCAGCTAGGTCTTGGCACACGTGAAGTGCTATAAATGGGCTCCACCCGTTGACTGATCAGGAAATGAGTGTGGAGACCTGCTTATGCCAGTTCCTATTTATACCTTTAATACCTCCCCGCGATTAGAGCTCCCGTTAATGATAGCGTTTACACCAAGATTTGTGACCTCATCCCTGTATTCTGTTTCCTGATGACTTTTCTCCATTTCCAGAGTAGACACGAACACCATGAATGTGTTCTATATGAATCAAGCACATAAAACCTGTAGTCCAGATTGAAATTAGTTACATATCCTATTTTAAGAACAACCTGGTTTTGTGATTTTTTTAAAAAGATTTTATTTATTTATTTGACATACAGAGATCACAAGTAGGCAGAGAGGCAGGCAGAGAGAGAGGAGGAAGCAGGCTCCCTGCTGAGCAGAGAGCCCAATGCGGGGCTCGATCCCAGGACCCTGGAATCATGACCTGAGCTGAAGGCAGAGGCTTTAACCCACTGAGCCACCCAGGCATCCCTGGTTTTATGATCTTGATATAAATATTTGAGAGGTGCCTGGGTGGTTCAGTACCTGAAGCGTCTGCCTTTGGCTCAGGTCAGGATATGAGGGTCCTGGGATCAAGTCCTGCATGGAGCTCCCTGCTCAGCAGGGAGCCTACTTCTCTCTCTCCCTCTGCCCCTTCCCTCCGCTTGTGTTCTCTCTCTCTTTCTCTTAAATACATAAATAAAATCTTTAAAAATATAGATAAATGTTTGAGTCGATGTCCATTACACAGAGGAACATACATATATGAGTTGTATAATGTAATGACTTTTTCATAAAGATTTTATTTATTTATTTGACAGAGAGAAACACAAGGGGAGAGGGAACACAAGCAGGGGGTGTGGGAGAGGGAGAAGCAGGCTTCTCGCTGAGCAGGGAGCCTGATTCAGGGCTCAATCCCAGGACCCTGGGATCGTGACCTGAGCCAAAGTTTAAGGACTGAGCTACACAGGCACCCCTGTAATGATTTTACAAGGGCGGCTACCACCTATCAGCATGCAACACTGTCACAATACCATTGACTGTATTCCTTATGCTTTAAATGTGATTATTTTAAAATAAATTTGCCAGCATGTGCAAGAAAATAAGTTTCATGATTTTATAATCTCCCTTCTCTTTCTCTTTAAAAAAAAAAAAAAAAAAGCAATACCTAACTATTCACATTCCAAAGATCTTTGGTTCTTTTTCAAAATAATCACCCTCCATGGGGCACCTAAGTAACTCAGTCCATTAAGTTTCTGCCTCAATTTTGGCTCAGGTCATGAACTCAAGGTGGTAAGATTGGCCCCCAGTGGGGCTCTGCCCTGGGTATGGAGCTTTCGTGCACTCCCTCTGCCCCTCCCCACCCACACACATGTTTTCTTGCCCTCCCCCGCAAAAAAACCCTAAAAAATAAATCATCTCCTTTCTTAAATCTAAAGCTTTTCCATGCCAGTATAGTCAAAAGAATCTGCCACGGGCAGTAACAAAGGGGACGCCTAAGAGAATCTTTTGCTTTCTGGAGCACTGGCTCCTTAAGGCTACAGCTTTAAGGTTGGGGGCGGGGGACCACACTGATGTTTGGCATGTGAGTTAAATCCAGGCTTTTCCTCATACGCGTTCCTTGGTTTGCCTTCTGTACCCAACTTTAATTCTCTGTTCTACCTTGCCCAAAGGTTCATAATCCTCTATGCTCCTTGCAGTCCTGTGTCATTTTGTGGTAGGACCTCACAGGGTGACCGAAATTCCTCAGAAAGCGATTGCTGGTTTGGTTTCTGTCCCCAGGGACTAGTCTACCTACTATAGTATTTATTTTTACATTTAGTCCTTGGAAGCATGGTTTCTTTTTTTAAAATCTTTTTTTTTTTTAAACTTTATTGGGACACCTGGGTGGCTCAGTTGGTTGGACGACTGCCTTCGGCTCAGGTCATGATCCTGGAGTCCTGGGATCGAGTCCTGCATCAGGCTCCCAGCTCCATGGGGAGTCTGCTTCTCTCTCTGACCTTCTCCTCGTTAATGCTCTATCTCACTGTCTCTCTCTCAAGTAAATAAATAAAATCTTTAAAAAAGAAAAAACTTTATTTATTTATTTGACAGAGAGAGATCACAAGTAGGCAGAGAAGCAGGCAGAAAGAGAGAAGGAAGCAGGCTCCCTGCTGAGCAGAGAGCCCCATGTGGGGCTCCATCCCAGGACCCTGGGATTATGACCTGAGCCAAAGGCAGAGGCTTAACTGACTGAGCCACCCAGGCGCCCTGCATGGTTTCTTTTTATAAATAAGTATAAAGTATCATTATGGGTGGGCTCGGGGAAAGCATAGGATTATATAGTAGCATAGATAGGAAAATGTTATCTAGACCTGTACTATATAAAAATAACATATTATCTTCTATTCCTATGCAGTAAGAAAGCCCAGGTGCGATTTCTCTCTGGACTCTAGCCTTTTCTCTATCATCCTCACCTTTGATACACTATCTTGCTGTTGTTTTATTCTCCCTTGTCCTACTTCTGCTGTGAATTTTTCAAACCAAATATGTACATATGCATGGTAGAGGCTAATTCAGAAACTGCATCCTACTCTATTTTTAAAGACCTATTTAAGGAGCGTCTGGCTGGCTCAATGGGTTGGAGTGAGTGACTCTTGACCTCGGGCTCGTGATTCTTAAAAATATTTTAAAATTATTTATAATTATTTAAATATTTAAAATTTTTTTAAAATAAAATCTTTTAAAAAATAAAAGCCACTTAAAAACCCATTATGGTTTGAGCATTAGGAAAGCTCAACAAATTTACCTCATCTCCAGATGAACATCATGTCCTGGAACCAGGGAGCAAGGAATGAAACCTTAGTTAATTTTCATCACAGATGATGTAACTTCAAAATAAAAGCTTTCCCTGGTCTCCATTAGAATTAAGTAAATATATAAAATATGAAACATGAACTCAATATTGCATATAGCATTGGTGAAATTCCTGGTGAATATTTTTCTTCTTCTTGCTTAGTTGGCTGAGAAATCTGTATTTTGGACAGATAGCCACTCACTGCCGTCCGGGCATGGCCAAAAAGCAGAATTTTTTTTTTTTTTTTCCTGCAGAAAGGTCTGTGTGCAATTTGTCTAATGATATTTATTTTCTGAAGGTGATTATCTGAGCTACATTACATGATCCTTCTGTGCTTTTTCTTGATGGGGATCAGATTCTAAGTCATACAAGTTGAAGAAATTTAATAAGCTTTCATTAGCATAAAGCTAAAAGAAACAGAAGCATGAGTCATTAAGTGATCAGAGTTCTTTTTAATTTATGGATATCATATTCTAAAGTGAAATGAATAAGGGCAATTATGAGATGAACTTTCTGAGCACATGTTATCAGAGTAATAAGCAATACTTTCAGAGGGATAGCCTGTCATCATTTTGTCAGGACCTTTGGAGACAAGTCCAAGAGCTCATATATAATCAGCATAAACATTAAAATGCCCAATAACTTAACATGCTATTCATTTGTGTTTTAAAGATTTTATTTATTTATTTGACTGACAGGGATCACAAGTAGGCAGAGAGGCTGGCAGAGAGAGAGGAGGAAACAGGCTGGCTCCCTGCTGAGCAGAGAGCCTGACGCGGGCTCAATCCCAGAACCCTGGGATCATGACCTGAGCCGAAGGCAGAGGCTTTAACCCACTGAGCCACCCAGGCACCCCTATTCATTTGTTTTTAATCACAAGCCCCAGCTCATCCAAATGATTACTAAAGTATATTTCATTCCTATTTCCTAAAAAGTCAAACGGGTTGAAGTGACAAAAATTCAGATTCTGGGCTGCGAGGCTGATCGCCCACGGAATGCAGTAGTGGAATAGCGAATGTCTGGGGCAAATGTCTAGGGTACAGGTGGGAGACCTGTTCTTGAAGGAAGCAGATAATACAGTGAAAGACAGTCCGTTTAGATCGTAAAACGTTTCCCTCAAAGCTCAGCATGAAACTCTAAACTTTTCCATTGCTTAATTAAAACCAAACCAGAGATTAATTGGAAATTAATCTGAAAACCAAACCAGAGATTAATTCTTGGGCTCGCCTTATTATAATAGTTGAATTCAGCATCTCTCCGTGTCTTTTAAGAAAATCAGGAAGACAGTGTGGGAAAATGAGGATGCTGATGGCTAGAAAAGCAATGATCAGGATTGGAGAATCCAGGAGGCGCCCCCCCACCCCGATCTGAAATACTTGTTCCTGCTTACCTTTCCTGAGGCTCCCCTCCCTTACAGAAGAAAGTGAACAGTCCTACAGGAAGTCCCCACTGTGGTTTGGCTGGTGACCAGAATTCAAACTAAGACAGAGTGAGGTATAGAACCAGAGTAGGGAAAAATAAGAGCTTTACATTACAAAGAATTGCAAGAATTTACTAACTCACGTCATGTAAACTTGAGAATGTTCGTGGAAATGGCTTTGGAAGGAGCTCAGTTTTCCCATAGCTTGTATTTCGATGTGGGTGTTGCTGTTCTTTGGGCTGGTTCAGGAAATCGCCTCTGATTCTCAAAGTTTGATGGCTGCACAGGCAACTACAAGCTGGCCATGAACCAATGTATTGAAAGGCAACAAGTTCCTTTGCATGAGGCTGTGGAATGAATTCAAAGACTTCAGAGGACATCCATGTCAGATTTGGTATTTGAAATCATCCCTCCAAACTCCCCTGTCCCCAAAGCAGCCTTGAAGACTGCAGCCCTGCCAGGAAGGATAGATTGGAGAGAAAATAATCTGCACTACTAAAGGATGCCTTACTAGCTGTGCTAGTCAGCTGGGAAGGCTCGTGGGAAAAGCTGAAAGAAAATGGGCTCCCTAAGCTCATGGGGTCAGGAGGGTCCCTGAAGACAGTGCCCTACAGAATATCATTCTGCTCTGTATACTAGGCAACAGACCGAGCTTGTTAACTGCAGCTAAAACCGGGTGTCCTATGCAGAGATTTCACTGTGGTTGATTCATGGCGTCCACAGGGATAAAACCAATAAGCAATATATGAAGTTCTAATTGATTTATGTAGTCACAGCCACCAAGTAGGATCAATGTTAAGAGCAACCTTCATCCACTTCCAGGCCTGAATCTGTTCCCAACCCTAGAAGGTCTTGAGTAGACTGTTGGATATCCTTAAGAAAGTTTCTTTCCCTGATCATACTACTAGCCTCTGTCCTTGGACCTTGGCCATTTTACCTTGGAAACATACACTTGGAATAATAATTTCAGTTTTGAGGATTATTAAATACTAGCTAGCTAACACTCATTCCAGGGTCTCCAAACATCACTTTGATTCATCAGTCAGAGCAGGGGTATTACGGGGTCAAGGGATACAGGGCTTCGATTCAAGTCGGCCTCACCCGAAGCCCAGTTGAGCCCAAGATATATACATTCTTTTTTTTTTTTTTTTTAAGATTTATTCACTTATTTTTAGAGAGAGAGGAAGTGTGAGTGGGAGAGGGGCAGAAGGAGAGGGAGAGAATCTCAAGCAGACTCCCTGCCGAAGCATGAGCTTGATGGGGGTATGGGAGGGGGAAGTTGGATGCTTGATCTCATGACCCTGAGACCATGACCTGAGCCAAATTCAAGAGTCAGATGCTCAACCGACTGAGCCACCAAAGCGCTCCTCAAGATACATTCTGCAGTCATTTTCTCAGCTCCTGATTAAAGGGCTGGTGGAGCAACAATAATTGAAAACATTTCCAGGTTACCTCCTAACCCACGGAAGGAATATTGGCAACATGGCAAGAAGCATCAGATGGAAGTTATCAGAGCTCCTTCTCAATATCAAAATACTAAGTCAAGGGGCACCTGGGTGGCTCAGTGGGTTAAAGCCTCTGCCTTCGGCTTGGGTCATGATCCTAGGGTCCTGGGATCGAGCTCTGCATTGGCTCTCTGCTCAACGGAGAGTCGGCTTCCTCCTCTCTCTGTCTGCCTCTCTGCCTACTTGTGACCTCTGTCATATGAATAAAATCTTCAAAAAAAAAATTTAAAAAATACTAAATCAAAATAATACCAAGGAAAATAGGGAAATCCTGGATGATTCCTAGATTTTTAGATAAATAGATGTGACAACAATAGAAGGAGACCATTGCTTAGAGCCAGACTAGCCTTCTCTTTTCTGTTTAATGAATTTTATTTTTTATTAAAGATTTTATTTATTTATTTGACAGACAGAGATCACAAGTAGGCAGAGAGGTAGGCAGAGAGGCAGGCAGAGAGAGATGAAGAAGCAGGCTTCCCGCTGAGCAGAGAGCCCGATGCGGGGCTTGATCCCAGGACCCTGGGATCATGAACTGAGCTGAAGGCAGAGGCTTTAACCCACTGAGCCACCCAGGCGCCCCTGTTTAATGTATTTTATATAGTAGTGTAATCCAGAATAGATTGTAGGTTAAAGGCTCATAGACGGTGACCTTATTGAAGGTAGTGTCTGCCTCTTTCGGCAAGACCACGACCAATGTTATTTTCCAAGTGCCAATGTTAAGCTAAATGTTAAGCTAAAAGACATTGTTTTATTGTTAGTTCTTGCCACCCAATTATACAATGTGATATAAAGGACATTGAATGTTGTTAGCCTCGCTAGTTAAGCACAATGCAAATGAACTAAGATTCTCTTCAATTACTCCCTGCCCTAACCACCCATTTGCAACTGTTCCTTTCCATTTGTCAATGTAATTTTATTTCCAACCATGATATTCCTACATATTGAAAAGACGTTCATATCCAATTAAGGGTAAGCCAGTAAACACAGTTGTTTGAAAATGTCATGCTCTATAATCCTAGCATTTTCCAGTAGTTAAAATAAGATTGCTAGGGGCACTTGGGTGGCTCAATAGGTTAAGCCCCTACCTTCGGCTCAGTTCATGATCCCAGGGTCCTGGGATTGAGTCCTGCATCGGGCTCCCTGCTCAGCGGGGAGCCTGCTTCTTCTCCTTCTGCTGCTCCCCGGGCTTGTGCTCTCTTGCTTGCTCTGTCAAATAGATAAATAAAATCTTCAAAAATGAATAAATAAGATTGTCATGTATAACAATACAAGAGGGAAGAACTGGGACCTGAATGCTGGGTGCTCTGTATCCAAACACTTATCATTCTTATTCTCCATCCCTCCACTCACCCCTTTCACCAAGATTTATTTAACACCTATTATGTGCCAAATAATGCAGCAGAGAAAAGGCAGTTTTCTGTCTTTTAATGTGCTTATTTTAAAAAGAAGAAACTATAATAAAAATAAAGATGCTTGACTTTTTGGTGTTTCAACCCAGTATTTCCTTCCTCCGTGGGTCAGAAGCCACACTGGAAACGTTGTCAGTTACCACCTTATAACCAGGCACCCAGCACAGTGCCTAGAAACCCAGCGTTCTCATTCACAGAATGCCCCCTTACAGTTTTCTCCATGATAATTGCTCTCCGCTCTACTGCCAGGCAGTTCCAGCTTCTTGAACATCACCAGGATGTCGTTGAATTCCTGAGTATTACTATGAAAACCTGAGTAGGGCTTCATTTAGGGAAACATTTCCTTAACCTCAGGAAAAGTCAATGAATCAAATCTCTCTGTCTCTCTCTCTTCCCCGACCCCCTCTCCATATTTGTCCCCCAGCATCTTTTATACGCTACTCGGTCACCCCGGCCAGTAGCTTTTCTCCTCTTCCTGTAGTCAGTCACTCATACCATCTTCCATCCTACACCCTTCCCAACAGGTGCCCCTCAGCCATCAGCCGACATGCTTTGGTTTCTGGTCCCCACCATCTTTTCTCGGGGACACCGTACCGGTCTTTCAGCTGGTGATACTTCACCTTTCTCATCCAGTCTTCATAGGGCAGTCAGATGCTCTTTTTACAATACGACCCGAATCCCAATAAGGGTCCTAATCCTAATCCTTATTCTCTCATGCTTCAAACTTTTCAGGGTTTCTTTGCTGCCCTGGGAAAACATCCAAATATAATCACATGGCTTTCCAGAAGCTTTGTGATCCATTCACACTAACCACTTTTACCCTAATGTGCTAGGACTGCAAATCCCCCAGGAGAAAGGAACGCGGCGGGTTTTGTGCCTGGGCAGAAATATTACAAAGGCTGCAGCACCCCCTGGCGCCGGCTTCGTGTTGCTGTGGCTAAAGACTAAAAGATGAAGGGGAGTAGGGACTCGCAGAGCCCTGCGTGTGCACAGTGACACCTGTGTGCTTCCAGGTAGAAGGCATCTTCCTCCATTCCTTCCCACATATGGGGTAGAAGGCAAAACTGATGTTCTCAAGGAAGGGGGTGTGTGGATGACTGTCTTCAACTTCAATTTTTCGAAACACAAAAACATTTTCCCTGTGTATTTAAAATATCACGCCCTAAGAGTGGGCTCCAAACATAAAATCTTAACTCTACAATGTGGAGAAACGTCTCCGAAGAGGGGAAAACCTGGCCCTGGCTTCTGTGCTTTCTGATCGCTGACAGTAAGGTGGAGCGGATTTCTGGCCTCCAGGCGGTCTGTCATTGCATCTCCCCTGGGGAGAGACGTCTGAAGATTAGGGGCTTCTGAGTGTCTGCCCTTTTCTTGAGAAACACGGGAGACTCGTGTGATTGGCCAACATCAGGGTTTCCTTGCAGGTGAGTTCTTACCAGCAAGTAGACAGGCACTGGCAGCAACATTCTGAAGAGGTCACACCAATTTATTCTATAGATTTAGTGCCGCCTTGGAAAAATTATATGCTGTGTACAATCCTGGCAGATTTGGGAACTCGCAAGAGTCTGGCTGTGCGTCCTTGGGGACAAATCTGTGGCTATCTCTTCAGATAGATTAAGGAACAATAAAGAATAACAGATTAATATCCCCCTCCAAGTCTTTACTAGGGAGCTTTCTGTGGGGAGCTGGGCAAAAGCGCAGGGATCCCTCAGTTTCTGAATTCTCACCATCTGAGAACTGCAGACAATTTTACTCCAAGTTCACTCTAAATCAAAGCTCACTCTAATGAATCTGCAGGTACCTGCCAACCAAAATATGTATTCTAGGGACGCCTGGGTGGCTCAGTCAGTTACACATCTGCCTTCAGCTCACGTCATGATCCCAGGGTCCTGGGATGGAGCCCCACATCAGGCTCCCTGCTCAGTGGGGAGCCTGCTTCTCCCTGTCCCACTCCCCCTTCTTGTGTTCCCTCTTTCTGTATATCGAATAAATAAATCCTTGTTTATGTGGTTTGTTCATTATGGGTATCAGCTCTGGATTATTAATGGCTATGGAATGAATGTTTCTGTGCCCCACCCCACCACCCCATCAAAAAAATGCTTATGTTGAAGTCCTAACCTCCAAAAGTGATGACATTAGGAAGTCGAGCCTTTGGGAAGTGATTGGGTCTTGAGGGTAAAGGCCACATGAATGAGATCAGTGCTCCCTTGCCCATTCCTTCGTGTGAAGACACAGCGAGAAAGAAGCACAGGCTATATACAGGAAAAGGGTCTATGCCAGAAGGCAACAGGGTGTAACCTTGATTTTGAACTTCCTACCCTCCAGAACTATGAGAAATAAATTTCTGTTGTTTATAAGTTTGTTGTATTTTATTAAAGCAACCCAAAAGACTAGGACATTAAATAAAAATGTCTTCTGAGAAATTGATCCTGCTGGTTAGTTGCTGGCTAACAACATTTCAGGGGTAGAGATCATCTCAAAGTCAAAAGTCACAGATATCGCTAACGTGAGAGTCCTGTAAATACACATGTAAATATAAATATATATACACTATAATTATATAGGGAAAATGTGAAAGAACATAAAGTTCTGGTTCACCTCAATGCTCACTGTTGGTCAGCAAAAAGAGGAAGGGGAAGGAAAGTAAATACTCAGTGCCAAATGTTTAAAAGATACTTTAGGTCACACACAGGAAATGATCGTTGGTGTCAGTGACCGTGATCGTGACACGAGCAGAAGCATCACATCAAAACTGCATTTCCAGGCACGATTTTGTTCCTGGGGACTGCCTAGCAGGAAGATAAGGAAACGCTAGCCATTTTGAGGAGCTGTTTTATTGGCTGTTTGGGGTTTCGTCCTAGTGTTTCAGGCAGCGCTTCTCAGTCACTGACTCAGCCTTAATTGCCAAGTTGAGAAGAATAACTATTCCTTGAGTTTCGACCCAGATAAACCTCCAGCAGGCACCTACTGCCCACTTCTCTGTTCACTAGCCCATTCTCGCTCAAGCCTCACCAGTTGCCAGACCTCCACCAAGACCATAGTCCCTCTTCCCTCCCACCCACAGACCTCCCTGGGGTGGTTAGAAAGTAGCTATTTTTTAATTTCCTCACTTTATCCAATTTTCTTTTCCTACGTGTTATTACATATATTCAACAGAGTATGTCCTTTCTTGACCTTGCAGTGCGCCGTTCATTGCCTTGTAAAAGGAAAGCACAATCCATATCCGATACCTTATAGTCTCCTTGAGTGCTGCATACAAACATACTGTTCATGAGCTCAGGAACTGTCAAATAACTGAAAAATAAGTATTTTATTATGTTTTTAATATTTTATTTATTTATTTGACACAGAGAGAGATCACAAGTAGGCAGAGAAACAGGCAGGAGAGAGGGAGGAAGCAGGCTCCCTGTTGAGCAGAGAGCCCAATGCAGGGGCTCCATACTAGGATCCTGAAATCATGACCTGAGCCGAAGGCAGAGGCTTTAACCCACTGAGCCACCCAGGCGCCCCAACAATAAGTTTTTTAAATGCTTCAGTCATGCACTTAATAAATCGTCACAGGAGTTGAAAAGCGATGTTACTGATATGTAGGAAACGTGGTCGCATTTTTCATATGGACAAGGCATGAATGAGTATTTTTCCCATTTAAAATACTAGCACAGGAACGCATGGGTGGCTCAGTCTGTTAAGCGTCTGCCTTTGGCTTGGGTTATGATCCCAGGATCCTTGGATTGAGTCCAATGTTGGGCTCCTTGCTCTGCCAGGAGCCTGCTTCTCCCTCTGCCTGCTGCTCCCCATCCTTGTGCTCTCTCTCTCTGACAAATAAATAAAATCTTTTTTTAAAAAAAGATAACTTTTTAAAAATGGTAGTCTTTTAAAGGACAATTGTACAGAGTTTCTACTGCATTCCAAGCAAATCTCTCATTTGGTTACTTCTGGAGACTCTGAGGGAGAAATTTCCAGGCCTTTCTCCTACCTGCTGGTAGCTGTGGGCAATTCTTGGCATCCCTTGGCTTGTAGACCTATCACTCCAATCTCTGGTTTTGACTTCACATGGCCTTCTCCCTGTGTGTGTGTGTGTGTGTGTGTGTGTGTGTGTGTGTATCTCTAATGTCCCTCTCTTTTCTTTTATAAGGACACCAGTCACTGGATTTAGGGACATTCCAAGATCCAGGGTGATCTCAACTTGAGATCCTTACTTACTTCTGCAAAAACACCCTATTTCCAAGTAAGGTCTCATTCACTGGGATGTGGAGTTAGGATGCAGATATATGTTTTTAGGGGACACAATTCAACCTGCTATCCATGTCAACACAAATAACACATTTTAAATGAAAAATAGCCATATATTCTGAGTAAAAATTTAGTGGTGAGTGATATTGCTGCTTATTTTTGTAAATCTTTTTAATATCAGGATTCATGAGCTAAGTGCTCATCTGCTTTTTTATTTTCAATCCATTATTTTGTTGTTTCGGTTGAGATACATGATGAATAAAAAGCCTCCACTCAGAGAATCTCAGACCCTACTGGGAGGGTTTCAGAGGCTCCCAGGGGTCTTTGGGGCACACTATGATAAGCACTCTCTCAGGTGTACACTTTAAAATATATGCCAAGTGGAGTTTCTAGGCATATGTATGTATCTCCTGCTTTCCTAGGTAATGCCACACGCTTCATCGTTTGTATCACTTTACACATGACTAGCAGTGTTTGAGGGATCTTCTTGCTCAACATTGCTGCTCACCAACCTCTGATATTGTTACACTAGAAGCAGGTGAGTGGGAGGGGCGCCTGGGTGGCTTAGTCCAGTAAGGCATCTGCTTAGTCCCATCGGGCTCTCTGCTCCCTGGAAAGCCTGCTTCTCTCTCCCTCTGCTGCTCCCCCAGCTTGTTCTCTGTGTGTGTGTGTCCAATGAATAAACAAAATGTCAAAAGAAAAGAAAAGAAAATAGAACCCATGTTTCCTACTTTGAAATTCATTCTTTCTTCCTCTCAAGGCGCAACCAATGCTCACCAAGGTGCATTCTCCTCCAGATCTTATCTCCTTGGGGGTCCTCTCCCCACTGCGGAGGCTTTGGGCACCACAGGCCAGTGGAGGTCCTGCATCTCCCTCCTTACCAACACCCCCCACCCGCACCCAGCCTCTTCCTCTGCCTCCCTCCCTTCCCTGCCTGGCTCCTACCCACCTCACCCTATTTACTTCTCATAAAGCCCTCTACCACCTTCTGCTGATCATCTTCGAGTGCGTGAGCCTCACCATGGTCATTTCTTTAAAAATGGCATAATCCCTAAGATGTGTTCATATGCACAAGAAAATGTATAATTTAAGAAATCAACACGTTTGTTACCATTACCTACAGTTTTTTTTAAGCTCTCCAGCACAAACCAGGCTGTGACCATAGGCAAGTTACTCAACTTTTTGGATCCTCAATTTACTCATCACGAAAATAGGTGACATCATACCTGACTGCGCAGAAGGACTTGTGTAATACTCTTGGCACGGTACCTGATAAGGAGCGCTCAAATGACGTTTATTTTTATTTAACAAAAGCTTATTGAGTGCTTAGAGTACCAAAAAGTAAGGTACTCTCTGCAAGTACTGAAGCCCTGTAATAATGCTGTGGGTAAGGCAGTACTGTCTTCATCGTACAGATGTGAACGCTGAAGCAGAGCGGTCGACGCGATACCTGCGGGCGGCACGCCCCACCTAGACACCGGCGGGACACACCCTTCTCTCTGGCCCCGCCCCGCCACGTTCAGGACGATGGCCCCGCCCCTCGCCTCCGGAGCCGGCGGCCCCGAAGCCGACGTCTCGCGAGCTTCCACGTACACACTCCAACGCCTCTCCGCCTCTGCGCGGGGAGAGCACATCCGGGTTGCTGGAGCAGGTGCCTCAGGCCCCGCCCCCTCTTTCCAGGCGCTCGCCCTACTTCCGGCCATTTCAGGCCTTTTCCGCCGGTGCCGTACCGGCCTTATCTCCGCTCTGTAGGTCGTTCCCGGCGCCAGGCCCCGGTCCCTGCGCAGCGCTCGCCGGCACCCAGCGGCTCGCTCCTCCTCCCGAATCTCTCCGAGGCTCGGAGCGACTCTGCCGTGCGTCTTCGCGGGCCGCCCGGGCCGAGGCCTGCCGCGCGCGGCGAGTCGGCGCCCACCTGACCCCGCGTCTCCCCGCAGCTCCGTTGAGGCCGCCGCCGTCGCCTCGGGATGCCGGGGCCGGGGTCCGCGCAGCGCTGGGCGGCCGCCGCGGGCCGTTGGGGCTGCAGGCTGCTCGCGCTGCTGCTGCTGGTGCCGGGGCCCGGCGGCGCCTCCGAGATCACCTTCGAGCTGCCGGACAATGCCAAGCAGTGCTTCTACGAGGACATCACGCAGGGCACCAAGTGCACCCTCGAGTTCCAGGTACTCGGTGCTCTGGAAGTCCAGGGGCCTCAGCTCGCGGTTCCGGGGTCGGGGCTGCAGCCTGCTTGCTGCCTCCCTCCTGCCGTGGTTTTTCCCTGCTTTGGCCGAGTCAGGACTCACCCCTAGGTAGCCGGTGCGGGGCATTGGCCTTTCCTGTTCTCAACCTGGGGCGAGAGCCACTTTAGACCAGATACGAAGATGCGTGGATTCCAGAAATGCTTCTTGTAGCTGTGACTTGCCCTTCCATGCTCCGGTGGCCTGCCTTTCAACGCCCATCGAACTTCCCTCCTTGAAAGACTCTCCTTTCTTAAGAAAAAGTTCTTCCTGTTCTGTGGCGCTCAGTGTCCCGTCCCCTGCTCTCCCTGACCCGCACCTCCACTTTAATCAGATTTGAAGGCCTGCCAGTATCTTTTCCCACTGATGTTGCTAGGACTCTAGGTGAATTCTGCCCCCTGTCATGGGAAGAGCTCCGTGGGAGGCCTGGTGAGCACCTGCCAAAGGTGTAGAACGAAGAGGTGTGATCAGTGAGAGGCCCCTTTTTGTCTTGGGGATTTTATAGAAAACGGACTTTAATTCACAGAATGTAGTTTATTAAGTTTGTTACAATAGTCTTTATTTCTATTTTCCTTGGTAGGCTGACTTAACATATGAGTAGCTGTTGAGTGGTAGGTGCTGGTGATTACAGAAGTGGTTCAAAAAGCTTGGGTCACTGCCATCATGCTTGATTCCCTACCCATCCTACTCCCCCCCCCCCCCCCCCCCCCTTTTTTTTTTATTTCCCATTTCACAAAAACCTGGCAAAAAAAAAAAAAAAAGACTCTGCTTTAAAAAAAAAAAAGACTCTGCTTTAAGAGCAGAAAATAGGAGATTAAATGATCTATCTTTGGGAGCGAGGAGGGCTTCCTTTAGGAAGTGATTTTAAACTCAAGTCTAAAGGATTAGTTGTACATACTCTGGTATGTACCAAGAGTGACTGGGTCTTTGAGGACCACTGAGAGATCCAGTATGGTTAGGAATAAGGAGCCAGAGGAAGGGAGGTCAGGGGCCAGACCATGTGCCTTGCTGGCCTCGTTAAAGATTTTAGTTTTTCTTAAGAGTATGGGAGAGCTCTCAGGGTTTTAAGCAGTGCACTGCTGTGATCCAGGTGTTTGGGGTAGTTATATGGATATTTATTTACTTGTGCAGGTTAGAGATATTAGAGTGTTGCAGAATGGTTGTGGAAGACTGATGCGGAGAGTACTAGAGTGGGCCAGCCTTCTAGGATGGGAGCTGTGGGGAAGGAGGAAAGTGAAGGGATTGGAGAGAAGTTAGTAGGTGAAATCAAGAACTTGATTTGGCTTTTGTGAGTGAAGGGAGGGAGGCTAAGGATCACCCTTTGGTTTGTTTAACTTCATGGATCAGAGCCAGGGGACGGAAAAGAAGATAGCAGGGGTGGCATTACGGAAGTGTGAGTGTGTTTCAGGTGTCAGCATCAGACACTGTGCTTGGTGCTGAGAATACTACCACTACTATTCCAGGCTAAAAAAAAATTAGATCTTTTATGTAGCAGAATATAGATACAGTTCTTTTTTACTTATAAAGCGGAGGCTTTAGAAGCTTTAAACAGGGTCACAAAACTTAGCCAGGAGCAGAATTAGTATGCAGTTCTAGGTTAAATTCTCAACTCCTTTAATAATATACACCACTTCCCAAAGATCAGCAAGACTGACCTTGACCTCCGGGAGCTTCCATGGACACATTACCGTCATGCACTGTTAAAAGCAAGAGCGAAAGTACACGCTTGGTACAGTGCTAGCCAAAGGAGGAGGAATCCTCAAGGGAAAGGTAGCTGAGGGGTTGATGTTTGAGCTGTGTCTAGGAGATACAGAACTTACTCTATCAGATGGCAGAGGGGGAAGGGCATCCTAGGCAGGTAGATTGTGAGACTCAATTCCTGAAATCAGCTTGAGCCCCCACGAAATACGGTGAATAATAGTGTTGCTTTGTAATTGTGGATCCAGTAGCACTAGTGGTCTATCCTACCAGTTTGTCAACACTGTTTATGGGTAACAGATCGATGATGAAACAGTCTTGCTGAAACTGCCCCCCTAAAAGGCTGCGTTGTCAAGACTAGTTACTAGGTAGGAATATCTCAATGTGACCAGCAAAATAGGAAAAAAAACCCCGGGCAGGCCTCCATTTGGGGTTTACTGGCTCACTGGTACTTTGCACACTTGGGTGCTTCCTCATCTGAGAGTCTGTGTCCGGCTTCAGCCCTCACAGAGGGAGGACGAAGGAACCCACACCTAACTTCCCAAACTCTTTCTGTGAGACAGCTTTTGACTCTGGTAGTTTCTATTTTTCTCCTGTAATAAGCTGTAGATTGGTAAGCATTGCCATTGCGGGTCCTGATTCTTTAACAGACAGGACCTGTTTAACCTGTGGCTGTTCATGCAGGTGTAGAACAGATTGGTTCAGAGACCTTCTGGCCCTCTGCTATTTCTGGAACACAGAATGAGGAAGGGTATAAAAGAGGTGCCAAGGCTATCTTGAAGGAGGTGCAGAGGAGTGGTTTGGCATTGTTTGCACTTTCTGGAGGTCACAGGAATTGAGAAAAGGTTTTAAGTGAATGAGGGATGGGGAGGTGGGGAGGTTGCCCCCCCACCCCCGACGTGGGAAGTGGGGAGGCTACTGGCATCTGGGGGTTGGAAACCAGAGAGGCTGCTCAACAGGCTGCGGTGCCCAGGGCCACCCAGTCCCCTCCCATGAAGAATTATCCAGCCCTAAGGCAGCTGAAGCTGAGATTGAACCCCTGGGTTGGAGGGAGGAGAGATCGGGTTGTGGGAAGACCTTTTAGGAAGTTGTGCCTTTAGTCCTGTCTAGGGTAGGCCTTGGATTAGGAATGGAAGAGATGGGATGAATTTGAGAGAGGCAGCAACGGCAAGAGATTTCTGTGAGAACTGGACAAGTAGGGACACTTAGTTCGGAATAATTCCCAGTTTCTAATTTCTGTGACCAGACAGATTGTGAAGGGGTACTTTTTAAATCTGAATTAAGATTATTTGTTTTAAAGCTTGGTGGAGGAGAAGTGGCATGATGATCAATTCTGGCCCTGTTCCATTTGTGTACACATTTGATGATCAAATACAGCGGCCACATGTGAACACTTGGACTTATAAAAAACTGCTTCTGCCTTTAGCTCAGGTCATGATCTCAGGTCATCTCGCTCTGCTCAGCAGAGAGCCTGCTTCCCTTCCTCTGTCTGCCTGCCTCTCTGCCTACTTGTGATCTCTGTCTGTCAAATAAATAAATAAAATCTTAAAAAAAAAGTCATGATTTTCACTTGGAGGAAAGGTTGACATTTGGAGGAGTGGTAAATGTCTAATTGTTAAGACGCTTTTTATGTCAAAACATTATATCCTTATGTTAATATATGCCTATTTTTGCAGTTCCCTCAGTACACAATTATACTTCATTTAATTATCAAAATGATCTTGTAGTTAGTTCAGTTATCCATCTTGTCTTCTGTGTGACAAAAGGTCACATTAGCAGCTAGGCCTTCTTTGAAGTGCAGAGTTGGATCGCTGTCCTACAAATCTATAAAGTCAATATTAAGCTAACCAAGAGGGGTCAAGCCTGAAAGTACAGGCTTGTACCCACCCCTGTTCCCATCTCGGGTGCTTGGGAGCCCTCAAACGCTTGCCTCTCATATCTTTCCCACCTTTGCAACTTACACCCTTTCTTTCCTATGTCCCTCTCTCTATTCCCGCTTATTTCTCCCTCCTATAAGGAGGCCTTTCTCCTCCCTAATCCTTTTCTGACTATGCCCTTCCCATTACCTCGGGAAAAATTTCCCTCCCCTTCTGTGCAACCCCGATGGCCTATAAACTGTAACTGATTAAGCATAAGCCCTTGAAAACAGCTCCAGAATCCTCTTCAGAACATTTCATTTACCTCCCCCACCCCAGCTTTCTTTCCAGATGTGCTTGCTCTAAAATACAGGCTTTCCAGATAAGCAGAAAATTTGTTTGCTTTTGTTTGGTTCTGTTTTGTTTTTGCTTTAATCACAAGTGTACAGACAATATAGTTTAGTCCTTAATGTTTCTTTGGAGAACAAATTCGTAAAATAATGATAAACTCTTAAATACCCCAGAAGTCTATTCAGTTCATAATGTAGTTCAAAACAAAATATGTATCACATTCCATATAACTGACTTATAGAAGCACTTACGAAGCAAACCTGTCTGTAATTCGTCAGTAAAATGAGTTGAAGTTCTGTCATAGAAATATGCTCGGGGTGTCATGCCAGGGGCCGGTCTGCTTTCCTACTTTACTGAATTATCCTTGTGTGTGCTTGGATGGTGCTGAGAGGAAACCACGGGAGATTTGGGGAGGGAGAATATTTTTTTTTTTAAAGATTTTATTTATTTATTTGACAGAGATCACAAGAAGGCAGAGAGGCAGGCAGAGAGAGAGAGAGAGAGAGAGAGGGAAGCAGGCTTCCTGCAGAGCAGAGAGCCCGATGCGGGGCTCAATCCCAGGACCCTGAGATCATGACCCGAGCCAAAGGCAGCAGCCCAAACCACTGAGCCACCCAGGCGCCCCTGGGGAGGGAGAATATTACGTGACAGTGAGCTTGAGGGACAAGAGTCTGACTTTAGAATTCAGGTTCTGCCTCGGCCTTTTGCTAGATGAGCACTCTTGGGTAGGTTGCTTATCTTAACTCCATTTCTCAGCTTATCAGATGGAGAGCAAGATCCCTCTCTTGTAGGGTCATTGGGAGAATAGAGTGATTCCCTCCCTTTACTAGAACGTTGCCTGGCTGGTTAGTTAGTCCCTCTCTTGTCATAAGGAAATTTGTTTGGTTTCTATAAAGCTTCAGTTGAACTGACATCTGCCTCCCAAACTCCATCCCCTGCTGGATTGAAAAAAAAAGTAAAATTGCCTGTGGTAGGGAAAATCCTTTGCCAATAGCCTTATTGTCATTTTAACAGGAAATCGGGTTACTTTCTCAAACTCATTAGTTACAATGATATCTTCCTTCCCCCTTCTCTCTACAGGTGATTACTGGGGGTCACTATGATGTAGACTGTCGACTAGAAGATCCTGATGGTAACGTGTTATACAAAGAGATGAAGAAACAGTATGATAGCTTTACCTTCACAGCCTCCAAAAATGGGACATACAAATTTTGTTTCAGCAATGAATTTTCTACTTTCACACACAAAACCGTCTATTTTGATTTTCAAGTTGGAGAAGACCCACCTTTGTTTCCTAGTGAGAACCGAGTCAGTGCTCTTACCCAGGTAAATAAAATGTCAGCAATATAGCGGTGTGTTTAAAGAGGGGGAAGTATAAATTAATATGCCTTAACTTACTGACGAACACAGAAGTTTGAGGCTTTTACATAGTCTTTAAGGTCTATCTTAGTTCTTACAGTAGATTAAGCCCTTCACAGAGAACTTTGGACATTTTCGGTGAAAACCACTGTTAAAGGATGTTACGAACTTTTAAGGTGTAAAGAAAATAAACTTTAAAATAGGAGGATCACTTCAGTGGGAAAAGAAGTTTAGGAAGACTGGACAGTGCTCACACATTGTGAAGGCGTGGAGGGATGTGATTTCATTAACTGGAAATAAAATGATTCCTTAATTGATGCATAAATACGCCACAGGCAGTGTTATACCAGTGTTTAGTGTCAATTCACGCTGCTCTTTGAATAGCGTTTGCTGTAACTTAAAGTAAAATATTAAGTAAAGTAAAATATTAGTGGTAAATTTAAATAAAGTAAAATATTAGTGGTAAACCATCTAACAGAAAATAGGTAAAGGGCGCCTGGGTGGCTCAGTTGTTTAAGCAGTCAACTCTCGATTTTGGCTCAGTGTCTCAAGGTCTTGGGATTGAGTCCTGAGTAGGGCTTTGCACTTGGCTCAGGGGTCTGCTTGAGGATATTCTGTTTACCTCTGCCCCTTCCATCTCTAAAATAAATCAGTCGATCTTAAAAAAAAAATAGTTAAGGAAGATAAAGGTAGATTGGATTTTATTTTGAAGAAGACCTTAAGGAGAGAAAGATAAGGAAAGAAATAGAAAGTCAATGAACAGATGCTGCTCAGGTGATGAGAAGGGCTCTTTAATTTCCAGTTTAAATGTAGTCTGAGCTTAGTTTGTATCTAAAAGATATTCAGTTGGGTATCCGGAGGAATTGTTTACTTTCTACTTGTTAGGACTTTAAACTGGTATTTCATTCTACTTGTTAGGACCTTAAACTGGTATTTCATTCATCCCAGGTTCTAGTTAGTCTGTTGGCCAAAGTCATAGAGGCAGTTTTGAATAATGTGTAAGAACCTTAATTCCTAAACCTACTGTAAGCATTAACGGGATGTATTTACATGCTCGTGCTTTTAGAATTTTAGCATCCCGTAAGAATGGCACTTTGTTTTGTTTTTTAAAGATTATTTATTTATTTGATAGAGAGAGAGAGAGCACAAGCTGGGGGAGAGGCAGGCAGAGAGAGAAGCAGGCTCCCCGCTAAGTAGGGAGCCTGATGCGGGGCTCAATCCCAGGACCCTGGGATCATGACCCAAGCCAAAGGCAGGTGCTTAATGACTGAGCCACCCAGGCATCCCAGCACTTTGCTTTGTAAAAAGATTTATCTTTGGGGCCCTTGTTTATAACTGAACCTTCATGAATTTTAATTTGTATAGGAAGGTAGCTTGCCCTCAAAGCCTGAATAGATAAATATAAGAAATACGTGGTAATAAAGCAGTTGGTTTTTTTTTAAATAGTATAATGAGGAATTACTTTTTTTTTTTTTTAAAGATTTTATTTATTTATTTGACACAGAGAGAGAGAAATCACAAGCAGGCAGAGAGGCAGGCAGAGGGAGATGGGGAAGCAGGCTTCATATCGAGCGGAGAGCCCGATGCGGATCTCGATCCCAGGACCCTGGGATCATGACCTGAGCTGAAGGCAGAGGCTTAACCCACTGAGCCACCCAGGTGCCCCAACAATTGTTTTTTTTTTTTTTTTTTAAAGATTTTATTTATTTATTTGACAGAGAGAGATCACAAGTAGACAGAGAGGCAGGCAGAGAGAGAGAGAGAGAGAGGGAAGCAGGCTCCTTGCCGAGCAGAGAGCCCGATGCAGGACTCGATCCCAGGACCCTGAGATCATGACCTGAGCCGAAGGCAGCGGCCTAACCCACTGAGCCACCCAGGCGCCCCAACAATTGGTATTTTTTATCCATTTATTCATCTCACATTTTTTATTTTTTCTTAGTCTTAACTTTTCTCCTTTCAAAGAGCTAATAAGTCCCTCATACAGTAGTGATACTTACAAAGCAGCTGTTCATAACTTAAAGTGAAAAAAAATAAGCAGCTGGTAAATGCAGAAAAATTATAGAGTTGTTGTAAATTCTTGTTTTTCACCTGTTAGGAAGGCGATGGGTTTGGAGTAGACCGTGATTACGGGTCCCTGCTAAACCACGAGGTGAAAGGCTTGAGGGGAGGTTTACAGTGACTGGATCACACTGATAGCACCTCAACCTAATGACCAGTCCCGGATGGAGAGATAACTAGGCATTGTGTGTCTTCTATGTGTCTTTGCATTGAGGACGTACATAGCGTTGTCTGGAAGGTGTTCCCATCCAGAACATTGTGTCTGAATCCCTTCAAGTCTGTTGCTCCAATACCGGTTTACAGGAAAAACAGGATGGAGGAACACCATGAGGATACATGGTCAGCATAATCCAGGATGTTGGAATTGCTGCAGGACGGTGGGTGGACCCATTTCTTCCAAAAGACAGGAAGAGAAAGAAGCAGGAAGAGAACCTAAAGATTCAAGTAGACTTAAAAGACACACCAATCAAGTGACTGTGTCCAAGTTGTTTGGATTCCGATTTGGAAACAACTCTTTTGAGATACTTGGGGAAATTTGAACATTAATTTTCAATTGAAACATTTTAAAAACTATTTTTTATTATTTTATGGGCGATAATGCCCCTGGGTTTACGGTTTTCAGGGTTGCCTTTCAGAAATGAGTATAAAGTGTTAGAGTATCACTGAAATGATAACACACAGGGGATTTGCCTTGAGTTAATTAGAGCGGGGAGGAAAATAGGTGAGGAATACTTGTTGGTGAAACAAGATTAGCCGTGGGTTCTTTACTGACATGAGGTTTCATTGGACTGTGCTCTTCTGAATGTGAACTTGAAGGTGAATGTTTCTGCTTAGCATTTCCCTTTTTTCCCTACATTTTCTGTCTCAAAAACTATATGAATCCATACAGTTGGTCCCTTAATTTGTGTCAGGCTTCAGGGAATCTTTAAACATTCTGAATTTGTGTGAGATCCTTACTTCTATGCATACTTCCAGGGTTAGCCCACATACCACTCTGACAATGTTTGGAAAGTAGAGATTGTTGGAAGCACATCTGTAGCCCCCTACCACAAATTGGAAGGCATTCGTTTTAGCACATTTTTGCTAGTCTTTGATTCCTCGATGCCTAAACAAGAATAGCAAAGATGTCGGGTATTCTAATAGACACCTGCAATTTGTGGACCACATAATTTCTCACACTTATTAGAACTGTTTTAATGGAATATTTTTATAAATGATTTCTTTCATACTTTGGTAGAACTTAATTAAATGTTTGAATTCTTTTCCAGTGTCTATATTCTTTCATTAAAATTAAGGCAGGAAAAAAACATTCCCAGAATCTCTGGAGAGATTCTGTGGATTTATTAGTAAAAAGAGGGAAGAAGCTGTAAAAGTTATAAACACGTTAGGAGACATGAGTCCAAATAACTTTGTAACGTAGAGGTATTATAGTGACTGAGTTAGCTTAACGATTTTGGGGTCCAAAAGGAGAGAGAGGAGCAGAAAGGAATGTTGGAAGGTTGCTAGGATGAACTTCATTTAGTGGAGAATATTCCAGAATACAGGAAAGTAGTAATCTTCACCACCTTCCTCCCCATGCTTCCCACACTCAGTGTTCCTCTGACCTCTGTCATAAAAATATTTTTCCTTTGTATGGCTATGCATAATACACGTTCCTTCTGTAGTGATGAGGGAAAAAACCCTCAGATTATTTTAAAAATTCTTAATATATGGTTTGTGATATAGAACAAGTATAATTTAATAATTTAACAATTAATAATATATAATAATATAATAATTTAATGATTGTATAATTATATACTTGTATATATTATATAATATTAAATAATATATACTAATATAGATAGATAATATATGTTATATAAAATAATATATGATAAACATATAAAAATAATAAAGTGTGTATTTCATCACTAAAATTAAGTTTTCAGCAGTAGAAGAATACTAAACTCTGCCATATAAAAGAAAGTTTAGACATTCAACCCTTCTCGAAGCAGATCATGTGACGAACGTGTAGAAAGGTGAGGTGCTGTCAGGAGACGGCTTACAGACTATGACATGGTGAAGCTGGAACTTCTTCCCATCGAGAATGGTCCTATAGGTTCCGTGGACTGGCAGGAGGAAGGAGACATATTTAGCAAATGGATAAATTAAAAAAAGAAAGACTTTGATGCTCTGACCGATCACTCTCAGACTCAACTTCTTTTAAAATCGTTAACTCTGACTGATTCAATCTATTTTTGTGTCATACTTGGTTTATTTTTGTAGACATTTGGATTTTGATTTGTCCTCTTACTCATCAAATTTACTGACCTGCCATTCACATCCTCCTAAGTCTTCCTCATGGAGGAACCTGAACTTGAAATTCTGTCACCACCAACCATAACTGCTAAGTGTTCCTGCTGCTCTTAGCCCAACGTTCCATCTAGCACCTGAGCGCTGCTACAGCTGTGACTTTCCCAGGTGGCGCAAGCCACCTCCTCCCTGAATCTCCGCCTCAGGAGTTCCCCTCGAGGGGCATGGCCAGGAGGGCAGCATGGCCAGCACCACTGGCCTGCACGAGTGAGCGAGCCAGAGCCACTTCAGTAGCAGCTAATCAGATGAGGAATGGAGATGAGATTGAAAGATGAGTTACACATACTAACTGGAAATCTTTCTCTTTAGATGGAATCTGCCTGTGTCTCCATTCACGAAGCTCTAAAGTCTGTCATCGACTATCAGACTCACTTCCGTTTGAGAGAAGCTCAAGGCCGAAGCCGAGCAGAAGACCTAAATACCAGAGTGGCCTACTGGTCCGTAGGGGAAGCCCTCATTCTCCTGGTGGTCAGCATAGGGCAGGTGTTTCTCCTGAAAAGCTTTTTCTCCGATAAAAGAACCACCACAACTCGAGTCGGATCCTAACTACGGTTTGAGAGTTGACACACCATTGCCACCATAATATTGCTGTCCTCTAATTAATTGTAGGTACCGAAGAACTTAATATTGGCAACATTTTTAAACCTTCCTCATACACTTGTTGGGGGGGGAATGTACCGTGCATATCCCCAAACTGTGGAAAGGACACCTTTTTTTATTTGTAAAGGTAGAAAAACTTTGGAACTTATTTTGGGCTCCCCTCGTTAAATAGTCAGCACCAGTGATCTTTTCTTGGTTGTTTCTATCTACTGTTCGCACACTAAACTTTGGCATTTTGATTCCTTTTAGCCATTTAAAAGTACTTTTCTTATAGGTAGTGGATATTTTAAAAACCTTCAATTTAACGTCTTGTGTGTTGTGGAGGAAGAAAATTACCCTTTAATTGTTTATAGTAAAGTTTTGTTTTTCAGAAAACCAAACGTGATTTACTGTAGCCCAGGCCCTATTCTGCACTGTTTAATTTGGGGGTGAGGGGGCCACCATGGAAATGTTAGTTAATATTGATATAATTTTAAATTGATGCATCATGGTATAATTTATTTCTTGCTAGTTTGGGAAATGTCAGATTTTTGGTTTTTGTGTTTATTCTATGACTTACAAGCAGATATGTTCTTTTTTTCATGAAGACATTCTTACCACAGGGAAAATAGTATGTTTCAATAGTGTAACAGTTTATACAGGCCTTAAAAATTAGACTGTTAAACAGGTAGAGTAATTACAGAAAAACAAAAGATTCTATAATGGGAGGCAAATGAAATGAGAAAAGTTTTAGCAAGTTATCGGCACATATTATATTTCCAGTGCTTTTACAGAGACAAAAGGTGGTCTGTTTCATTTTAACATTTTGATTGGCTGGTTTGGGCCCTAATGTGGTTTCAATGTCTGAGTCATTCCTGGCTTAAATTAACAGTTGTAATATTTGTAATGTAAAAGTGCCATATATTTTATCCTGATGGGTGTGATGCACTGAGAAGTCAGTTTCTTTGTTTTTTTTTTTTCTTTCTTTCTTGTTTTGGTTTGGTTTGGTTTTTTGGTTTTTGTCTTGCACATGTAATTTGTACAATCTCTGGTTAGCCACCCCAAGATGATTTAAAACTTTAGAATGCTGTGTGTTTCTTATTTGATAATCTTCATCAGTTGTACTGCATTTAATGAATATTAAACAGTGCATATTCTGTACACTATAGGGTTTAGACTGTGTTTGTATTTTATAATTTGTGTAGACTGAGCTGATCGAAATAAGATTTGTTCAGGTATTCCAGAAGAGAATACGAGACAAATGCGAAACTATAGATGTTTAAAGCTTTTCTGCTGTTTAAAAAAAAAAAAATGCAGCTGCTTTTTGCCCTGCCTCCCTCCCCCACCCAAGACTGTGGAGTGCTGAACAAGGCTGTCCTATTGTAGAGACTCTGGTAAGTGACACAAAGCTAGTATACTGATTGAATAGCAGTTCGAGTCACTTATCACTGCGGACTAGAAGTTAATTCCTAATGCTAAGCTGTCTTTAACCGTCTTCGAAAAGCATATATGCTTCTGCATGTAAGAGCAAAATGAATTCACAGTTGTCATGCTTACTAACTTCAGATGCCCACTATGTAGCAAGGGATGAACCCGTTTTCAACCCTTGAATTCTAAAAATTTTTAAGACCAAATAGCAACTCTTTAAACTGTGTATCAGCAACAGAAGTCTAAGATTTTGCAGATTTACCTGTTTGGGGTCTTGCAGTAGGTTTGTCCTGCAGCTTTGTAAGTATCCCTCTAGATAGATTTGCACATTTTCAGCACTAGCTTTAATGTGGCTGATAAGCATGGGCGTATGTCCAATGTCCTTCTCTCTCATTGCCTGTCTGCTCTGTCGCCTTCAGACACTTAACACCATAACGAAGCAGAGCTGGGTACCATCAGTGCCCGGAGTTAGCAAAAGTAATGCAGTCATTTGGTCTGTGCCTATCAAAAACCTCATCATACTGGACTACTACCATAAATAACTTCTGATGACACTCTTGATACCTGTTAAAATTTCTGGAAACGCCCCTGTCACCTGCTGTAGAAGATAGTACAGGCTTAGTCTCATCTGTATATAACTGGTTCAAGTTTGATGGCTGTCGGTACCGAACCGGGTGTGTATAGATAAATTAGAAAATACATCTCTATCCAGACATAAATGTCAAGACCTTTTTTCTTTCTTCCTCCTACTATATAATTTGTAGCTCATCTTTTTTCTTTAATCCTTTCATAACTTGTTGGAACAGTTTGAGTTTCCCAAATATTTATGTTTAGACAGATGGCTCAGAATATATATTTAACATCACTAGCTGTATATATTTTTAAAGTAAAATAAATAATGGAAAAGGACTTGATACACAAGTTTATTACTAAAATTCCAGCTGTGTTAAGATATTACTTTGCTAATAATCTAAACATTCTTTTTTCTATTAAACAAGTGGTTTGTGGTTCACAGCTTTCAACCTGATACGATAATCGACTTTGAAAATACAGTGTACTGAAAAGCAGTTTTATCTTTGAAAGATTTCATTTAAATCTCTGTACATCCATTTTTGCTTCAGTTTGTAAATGTGTAACATTTGTAGTTAAATAAGACAAAGCAGACCCTATGACTATTGTTTTAAAAAATTAAACAAGTTAATATATAAATAATTCAAAGGGGGTTTTCATTTACTTTTTTGAAAAGAAAAATTTCTCTAAACAGATGTTGGTTCTCTGGGATTGCACCAATCAATTCTTGTAGAATAAAAAAAAAAAAAAAAAAAAAAAACTTTCAACAAACTGACTTCACTTGTTTCTGTCAGGATTTGTATTTTTAAAGCTCCTTACAAACTTGCAGCTTGGGCTATAGTTTGTAGTGAGAGTGATTTTTTATTTATTTTATTTTTTTTTAATTAGGCTCCATACCCAGTGTGGAGGCCAGCTCAGGGCTCGATCGCACAACCTTGGGATCATAACCTGAGCTGAAATCAAGAGACACATGCTCAACTGACTGAGCCACCTAGGCACCCAAGAGAGTGATTTTTATTTGGTATTTCATTTAAACATCTCAGGGGCTGGCCAAGAAAGAAAGATAAAGAAGAGTACCACCTCTAAACCACCTCCTTTTTAGCCTTTGTGTATTTCTTACTGAAAGTTTGGGTGAAAAGGAATTAAGCCCTCAGTTCCCTAAAAAGCTCTTCATTTGTTTTAAGTAAATTAACTGCAGTTGTTCAAGACCAAGTTTCCTCAAGTTTTTTTCTTCCCCTTCATAATGCAGTCATAGGAGATGTTCTGGTTCCTGGGCAAAATTCAACAAAAGTAGCGGAGAAGGAACAGTAAAACTAGGTTAATATTTATTGAACGCATACCCTGTGTCAGGTGCTATGCTAAGTATTTTACTTGTAGCGACACATTTCATCTTGGCAATAAGGATATTCTTCCCATTTCACAGATGAGGAGATGGAGGCAACAATAGGTTAAGGAGCCTTCCTGTATCTCAGTCCTGAGCATCAGTGGTGTGACCCATGGCAGTCCGGCTCCAGAGCCCTCTCCAGCCACTCTGGCACTGCCTTCCACACCCCAGCTAGGGGTAGATTTCAAAAGGTTTCTCTGGCTTAATTTCAGTATAGCTCAACAGCGGGTCAGGGCTTTTTGGCTTTGGAGTTACAGCCAAGTTCAAATCATGGTTGTGTGACTTCACACAAAGGATTTTATGAACTCCATGTATTTCTGTTTCTTCATCTATTGCTAAGATAATTTCTACTATAATGGGAGGTGTTTGTGAACTCCATGTATTTCTGTTTCTTCATCTATTGCTAAGATAATTTCTACTATAATGGGAGGTGTTTGTGAAACACTTAGCATCAGTGCCTATCACATAGAAGTACTTAATAAATAGCTCTATTTTTCTCATTGGTCCAGTTCTAGTCTCTTGATCTTTAGTTTCTAAAGTTCTCACTATAGCCTCTGTTCTGTGGCTCTTAAATGATATGTAACACAAGTGTGAAAGTGTTTATCTACCATGTACTTCATAGTCTGCTAGAAGTTTCAAAAGTGAGTCAGACAGTCAGATGACCAGGAGCTTAACTTAGTTGAAGGAGACAGGATAGCTCTAAGGGCAACCAATTTGCATAAGTAGTGAACCGACTTAGAGACGTTCTAGGATGCTCAAAGTGAAAGAGAACGTAAAGGATCTAAAGACTTAACTGCCCAAGGAATTTAACTCTTGTCTTCCCACAGGGGAAGCCCATGGTTGTCTAACTAGGCCGGTGATTACATGGATTAATCTCTAATTCAGGGATATGGACTGTTAGCCAGTCTCCATTGCTACGTATTGAAAACACATGTTAACTTTGTTAGTAATAAACGTGATGTTTGATCTAACTTCTCTGTCATGGTTGCTTCCAAATTTGGGGAGGAAATACAAGGATGTTATCCCTAAAGCACCAAATGCGCTGTTTTTCAGTCCATATCTCTCCATTTTATCCATAATATATCAGAAGTGATCATATTACTTGCTGGAATCAGGATTTACCAGAAATACCACTGGTCTGGTACAATCTCTTAGTGCGGGTAACTACTAGTGATTACTACTTAAATAAAGAAAAGGCAGCACAAGAATTTGAGAATCAATAGTTCAAAGAGTAAAATCCACTCAATCCACCATCCACTTGGGTGTATTTCGGTTACTTTATCGATACGTGCATATATATATATATTTTAAAGAGTTGGTATTATATTGCCCGAATAAGATTTTCAACTTAAAATTGTAAAATCTGACATAATACAGAAGTCATTAAATATGTATAATTTAAAGAGAAATAATTTAAAGCATACATTCATATAACCAGTGCTAAGGTTAAATGCAGCATTGCCAGCACTGTAGTCAGCTTCTGTGTGTCCTGAACTGACTACATCCTTGACCTTCCCCACTAGGCATAACTAATGTTCTGATGGTAATGAAAATTGTTTTCTTATTTTTCTTTTTATTCTTACTACACAAAATTCTTATTTTGTGTAGTAGTTCTTTTCAAGCCACTTTTCTTTTTTTAAGATTTTATTTATTTGACAAAGAGATAGAGAGAGTACAAGTAGGCAGAGAGGCAGACAGAAGGAGAGGGAGAAGCAGACTCCTCGCCGAGCAGAGAGCCCGATGCAGGGCTTGACCCCAGGACCCCGAGATTATGACCTGAGCTGAAGGCAGACACCTAACGACTGAGCTGCCTGGGTGCCCGGTGTAGGATCTCTTGAGAATAATACATCCAAGAGTAGAACTGTTTGCATATGGAGTATGTGTATCTTCATCTCTACTAGATCATATCTCACTTTTCCAAAGCGATTGTAATAATCAGTGCTTTGACCAGCAGCAGGGGAGGTTCTACGTTTGGTATTGTCAGACTTGAAGACTTTCAAACATCTCCTGGATGTGTGTGTGTAAAGGCAACATTTAAGAATTTGAGAAATAATAGGGCAAAGACTACAATCCATCCGTAATCCCACTAACCATTTTAATGTATATTCGTTGCTTTTTTAGATACATGTATATGTTTTTAAAGAAACTGATATTCTACATGGCGTTGCATAATTTGCATTTCCACGGGGTTCATTTGTTTTCTTCTCACAGCTTTGCTTACCATTTGGATTTCCTCTTCTGTCAAGTCCCAGTTGAAATCATTTGCCCATTTTTTAAAAAGGGATTGTTTTGACTTTTTTTTGGTTCACAGGATCTCCTTTTAAATTCAGGAGGCTAAACCTTTGGTTATAACTGTTTCAAATATTTTCTAACAGTCTGTTTATCTTTCTGCACCTAATGGAATGTATCAGCTTTTGTTTTTTTATTGTTGTTGGTTTTGTGTCTTGTTGAAGACATACTTCTTCATCCTGGAGTCACGAATATCTTCTTTTGTACCATTTTCTAAGCTAAGTATAATTTTGTTTTTTACTTGAGTCAAGTTTTGCATACAGGCTAAGATATATAACCTTATTCTCATCTTTTTCTTAATTCCTTGCTCATCTTTCTCTGTTTTGATTTGCCGTACCAATTCTGTCATCAATAAAAGCCTGTATTTACCGGAATCTATTTCTGGGCTCTTTGTTCTGTTCCATTGGTCAGTCTGTCCGCACATCAGTAACATATTGCCTTAATTACTAAAGACTTTAAAATTCTTGATGTCTGGTACAACAAGTCTTTATACCTTTTTTCTTCGAGATTTTGGCTGTCATCTTCCTTGGCATTTTTGTACAAAGTTTGGAATTAGCCCAGGTTTCAACTAAACAAACTAATCTGTCACTTTTCTGTATTACTTGTCATCAATATTAACTCAGATTTTCGACTTCCTAGTCTAATATATATTTTAAAATAGAATTCCAGGGGCGCCTGGGTGGCTAAGTGTGTTAAAGCCTCTGCCTTAGGCTCAGGTCATGATCCTAGGGTTCTGGGATAGAGCCCTGCATTGTGCTCTCTGCTCAGCAGGGACCCTGTTTCCTCCTCTCTCTGTCGGCTTGTGATCTCTGTCTGTCAAATAAATAAATAAAATCTTAAAAACAAAACAAAACTAGGATTCCTTTTAAAATGAGACTTTAGCTGTATGTTCATTTTCTGTGCTCTGTGACCAGTGACCCCAAACTTGCCTGTCCCCAGTAGCATACTTCTGTTATTCTCCTAGTGTCTCTGCACACAGCTTAGCTGGGTTCTGTGTTCAGGGGTTCACAAGAATGCCACAGGGAGTCACCTAGCCTGCATTCTCAACTGGAGCTTGGGGTCCTCTTCCACATGCATCAGATGGTTGCTAACAAAATTCAGTTCCCTGCAGCCCTCCGCCACTAGAGGTTGCCTCTCCATACAAGTGGATCAGTACTTGACAGCATGCCGCTTCCTGGCCGGCTAGAGAGACACTGCTTTGAGTCTCTTTCAGAAAAGGCCAGCCAGGATTCACCTGATGAGGTCACAACCACCCAGAAGGTGCTCCCTTTTGACTCAGAGCCAACAAAATAGGGACATTAACGGCATCTCTAAAATCTTTTTACCTTCGCCCAATCTGTTGATAAGAAGAAAGTTGGTAGGTTCTGCCCTCAACAGGGGTATGACTATGGGGATGGGGAGGGAGTGCAGAGGCTGTCTTGAATTCTGCCTATCATAGACTCCATTCTGCACGTCTGGTTATCTGTTTTTTTAATCACTCATTAATTTCAAAGAATTTTCTGATTTCATTTTTATTTGTATCTATTTGGAACTAGAGGTCTCAATTTCAGGACATAGCAAGCTAAGTGATAAATGCATTGTTTAATAACAATAACATTAACATTGTTTAATAATGATATACATTCTCTGCATGATCAGAATTCTTTGACATTTGTTGACCATTGCCTTATGACTCCATTTACCTCCCTCTCAGTTTATACGTTGTCATATATTTTGTATTTCTTTAAATGTAAGTCATGACTGTTGTTTTGTATAGTCAGTATTCATTTAGGTTTACCCATATATTTGCCATCTTTTTTGCTCTCTGTTTCTTGCTGGGTCTTTGAGCTACCATCTGGAACAATTTAGTGTAGTTCGGCTCGTGGCAGATTCATTTGAATTTTTTTTTAATGTCTTTATTTTTCCTACCCCCCACCCCGCCTTTCTTTTAAGATTTTATCTATTTGAGAGAGAGAGAGAGTGAGAGAGAAAGCACGAGGGTGAGGGGCAGAGAGAGAAGCAGACTCCCCACTGAGCAGGGACCCCCCCAATATGGGGCTCTATCCCAGGACTCTGGGATCATGACCTGAGCTGAAGGCAGGCACTGAACTGACTGAGCCACTCAGGGGCCCCTTTTTCCTTCGCTCTTAAAGGGAATTTTTTTTCTGGGCCTGGAATTCTCTTGGGGGTGAAGATCTTGAAGCTATCTTCCCATTGCCTCTGGCTTCAGTATCATAGCTATGAAGAAGTTAACTATTAGTCTCTTGCTCCATTGAAATTAACGGGATCTTTTTCCTCTGGCTGCTTTCAAGGTTTTTTCTTTGTGTTTACTTTTCTACAGTTTTAGAAACTGTGAAGATTTCATTGTATTTTTCCACTTGGATTTTGTTTTGCATCTTGCTATGTGGATTGATACATCAGTTCTGGGACGTTCTCAACTACAATCTTCTAAATATCGCTTCTGCCCACTATTTTCTCTCCTTGACTTTTGGGGCTCCAAGTAAACACATGTTAGATGTTCTTTGGTGTGTTTCCTATATCCTCGTTTTTCTAGATGTTCTACATTTATTTTCTCTGTATCCTACATGGTTTCTTTTGCTGTGACTATAAATCATGAACTCACTTTTCAGCTACATTTAATTGGCCATTGGTCTCATTAAGTTTTGTAAATTGTTTTTATATTTTTTAATTCTGTGTCTGGGTTTTGGTTTTGGTTAGGTTCTTTTTCTTATCTGCTCTGTGACATTTTATGGTCTCCAGTTCCTTGCTGCATTTTAAAGCGAGGATTTTATTTCCATACATTCTCCTTTGTGTCTGATAATTCCAACATCTAAAACCCGCTGTGGTTCTGTTTCTGCTGTCTCTAGTTCATGCCACGGGTCTTCAGTGCTGTCTTGGCATTGTCTTTAACTGTTTGCTTGGAAACCCTGGCGGGGGAAAGAAAAAAGGAAAAGAAATAATTTGAGACCTGGGTGATTTCATCTTCCTTGAGAGGTTTTTGTTTCTCTCTGCCAAGTGCCTAAGGTCATTAGCTGTCTGGAACCTCAGGCTTTAGAGTCTCTGTCCCCCTCCAGGTGATCCACTACACTGCACTCTGTACCCCGACTCCAGGTTACAACCCTTGGGCTCCAGTCTTTGGGTGGAGACCAAACCCAACCATTCCCTTTCCACTCTAATTGTTGATGAAAATACACCTCTGCCTCTCCACTAATTCCTTTAGACAGGGGCAAAAGAGCTCTGGCACTGTTTCCTGAGCTCTAATCCTCTTCCTTAATTTGACCTGGTAAATCCTATCTTTTATGTCTTCAAGCAGATGCTTAACTTTTTCCTCATGTTTCATCTTCAGTAAGAACACTGGTCCAAATGACCTCTTTTCTCATTACCACCTCCAGAAATCCAAGATTACACCTGCTCTTAAACAAGACATGTAACCTCTGTTCGTTGATTCTCTACTGCACCCTTGGGTGACTCAAGGAAGGAGTTCCAGGTAACCCCCACCCCAGATGCTATGTACCCATTGATCAGTGAGTGACTCATTTCATTCATTCAACAACTATCTCTTCAGTGCCAAGTATGTTCTGTGCTTTACCCCTAGAAATAGGGATTTGGGGATAGACAAGAACTTACTGTTTTGTTCCAGGAGACGGACAGGTCAGTTTTCACGTGAAAGATTAGTTTATCATGGGGTCAACCCCTTGAAATGATTTACAAGATTTTACGTACATCTTTAATCTTCTAGAGAGTTTGTGGTTTTCATCACATTTTTGAAGGAGTCTATGACTCAAGTATTTTAAAGAATCACTGCTTTATGCGCTATTAGAGTAATTTTAGCTTTTTTTGTATTACTAAAAAGGTTTAGGGGCGCCTGGGTGGCTCAGTGGGTCAAAGCCTCTGCCTTCGGCTCAGATCATGGTCCCAGGGTCCTGAGATTGAGTCCCACATCAGGCTCTCTGCTCAGCAGGGAGGCTGCTTCCTCCTCTCTCTCTGCCTACTTGTGATCTCTGTCAAATAAATAAATCTTTAAAAAATAAATAAAAAATAAAAAGGTTTAGAGTCTAAGCCCAATTTTTTATTTATTCCGCATTGCAAGAATTGGAGGGTTGGGTGTTGATTAGCTTAAGGATAAAACTCCCTACCATTCAGTAGATGCTTGAGGAAATATCTACTGTGGGATAGGCATTGGGGGTTCTGGCATAAATATGATAGTTTCTCTGGACATAGACACTAAACAGAAAATTAGAATATCTTACCTAAAAGTAGTAGTTCTCAAACATGGAGATGATGAATCAACTAGTCTACTTGTAAAATACTGACCTTTCTCAGATTCCTTCCCCTGACCCTGAGACTTTGATTCATTAGTTCTGGAATAAGTCTTGGAATCCGCCCCCTCCCGCCCCCTGCAAGGATTCTGATGAAGTGTTATACCACATTCTGAGAAGCATGGTAAACTCTTTTGTAATACTGCATGACTGCTCCTCTGTATTCTACATTCAGGCGATCTAATTTATTTTTTCCTCTGAACAGTGCTTTTTCCCCCATGGTACCAGCCAAGAAACCGAAACACAGAACAGTTGAGTCGACTTGCCCACAGTCACACGGTTAGCGCTAGAACCAGGTTTCAAGGGCAGAAAGCTGCAGGGGCAGGCTGGTGTCTCCCCTGTGTGTATGTAGGTAGGCTCCTAGCCATGCAGAGATATGGGAAGAGCTTATCCTGACCCTCATTGGCTCTCGTTTCCAGGGTCTCCCTGTTAAATTTTTGGTTAGTCCGCTGGTCTACTTCTCCCCTCAGGCGAGACCACAACTTCAGGTTGGCGCAGCTGGGGGCTTTCCCCATTCATTTCCTCCTAAGTTTGCAATTTTTATTGCCAGCGCCATTAAGAATGGACTTTTTGCCAACCATTGCAAATCAAGTTAGCTCTCTCCAGCAGTGGAGCTCCTGGCCCAGTGTGGCCCCAACCCAGGTGGGGAGTCTGGGGGGTTTGGGAGATCTGAAAAGCTTCTGGAAAGAATGCAACAGACTCCCACTACTCGTGCCCACAATTTGCAGAGTTTTGAAAAATGAATAAATGATTTTCAGTTTGTTGTTTGCCTTTGGTCAATTTCCAGAATCCTCAAATGATTGCTTGGCAATTTTTTCCAGTTTACTTTTTTTTTTTTGGCGTGGCGGGCAGTGGGGGCAGTGAGATTTGACATCTTTACTCTAGATAATCGCTAGAATCCCAGCTGTCCATTTTGTCAGGTCTGGGATTTTATTTTAGCCCACATACCATCTAATAAATTATCTAATAAATTAGTAATTAGGTGCTGTTTAATCGGTGCTTTCAGAAAACACAAGACTCCTGGCACAGAAACAAAGGACTTGGTTACCCATGGCACAGCAACAAGTACAACCATCAGCATATTTGCAGTGGTTCTTCTTGGTCACACATCCCATGAGGGTGACACGAAGAGGCTTAGGTGGGTGCTACACACGCAGTGGGTTTGGGTCATGTCTGAAGAACATGGAACTTGAGGAACCCACCACTTTTAAAGCAAGCAGTAAGCAAGCCTGTTCTTTGTCTTGGAGGGAGATATCCCCTCATGTCTCAAGGCTGCTCACTATAAACACCAGCCTGGGAAATGGCTCAGTTAAGGAGCAGTCAGGGTCTTCCGTTCTTGATGAACCCAGCAAGACACCCAGGAACATGAGAGGCAGAGGCACATAACTGTCTCTCCCAGCTCATTTTACCTAGTTTATTGGAATGAAGTTGTTAATAATATCTTTCATCTTTTAAAATTTCTTACAGTTTGTAGTGTAGCAGTGCTTCCTTTTTACTTCTAGTATGATTTGTGTCTTTTTGTCCCTTTTTTTCCCTGAGTAGTTTTACTAGTACTTACTAATTCTATTAGTCTTTTCCAAGAACCATCTTTTACTTTTGTTGATCCTCAGTTACTTTTTTCTATTTCTTTGCCTTCTGGCCTTATTTTCATTATTTACATTTTTTCTCCTCCCTTTGAATTTAATTTCCTGTCCCCCCCCCACCCCCAATTTCTTGTTATGGATGAAAGTTGATTCTCCGGCTTTGTTTTTCTTTTTCTTTTCTTTTCATTTTTTTTTAAAATTGGCTTTGGTTTCTAATACATAATTTTAAGATTAGAAATTCTCCTTTAGGGGCACCTGGGTGGCTCAGTGGGTTGGGGCTTTTGCCTTCTGCTTGGGTCATGAGGGGTCCTGGGATTGAGCCCTGTGTGGGGCTCTTTGCTCAGCAGGGAGCCTGCTTCCCCTTCTCTCTCAGCCTGCCTCTCTATTTGTATGTGCACTCTCTCTCTGTCAAATAAATAAACAAAATCTTTTTTAAAAACCCCCTCTAGTTATATTTTTAGTTATAACCCACAAGGTCTAATATATGGTATTTTTAGTAATATTTAGACCAAAATCTGTATTTCAGTTTTTTAATTTGTTTTGATTTTTCTTTGTTGAGATGTGCTCTGTGGCCAAAAATATGGTCTAGTTTTGTTACCGTCTGATTTTGTTACTGTTCCCTGTGTACTTGAATATGTATCCTAAAATTGTATTGGGTGCCATAATATATGAATGTCAATCAGGTCAAGTTCCTTAATCATATTCAAGTCATTTCCATCTTTACCTAGTTATGTGTGGGTATGCTGGGCATACATTAGATATCCAGGAAAATGGTGCAGTAAGCTAAAGAGGTCAGAGGTTCAAGATCTTGAAAACACAGCATTTAATGCCAAACATTTCAGGGGTGTGAAGCCACAAGAAAAACATTTTACATGTGGGGAGGAGGCATCTCTTCCCTGATTTAATTAGCACTCTTCTCCACTTTGCTCATATCAGTCATTCATTCACCATGACCAATGACTGGATCTTGAGTTGCCTTACTTGTTGTTATTTTGGACTAGACTTCAAAATCTCCATGAGGACTGGAACCTCGTGTGTCTTCTTGATGCTATATCCCTCCTGCCGGTTACAGAGATGATACCGGATATTTGTGGCATAAATGACTAGTGCATTTTCTCGAAATGTAAACTTGATAATTTGAGGAGAAAACCAATTAAAATCATGGCCAATTTAACACATTTTCTTAGTATGTCACATGAATATTTACAAAGAACAATGCAAATTTGGATCGATTTAAAATATAAAATGGAACACTTCAAGTAAATTTGCCCTTGACACTGGTGACTCAGGGTTGATTTATGCATGCCAGGTGGTGGTGAATGGGAAAATAAATGTTTCTCAAACTTGTCATTAGTGGTATTTCAGTAAAAAAACTGAAAAGCACTGATATGAAGGATTGTCAGGTGAAGTACAAGCAGAGGAAATTTTGGCAGGGAGTGAGGATTGGTGAACTAGGTTGATAGGGTACGAGTAGGATTGGGGTCTTGAGATAGATAGGGTAGAATTAGATACTTGGCTTTATAAAGCTTTTTATGATTTTTGATTGCATTTTTGTTCTCCGTTCATATTCAGCGGAATTCCATTCTGTTTCGTTTGGTCGGAAGAAACCCTAGAGAGGAAACCAGCTTTTTCGCAGGGGTTGATGCGCCACGCATCCCTCCCCAGGGATGCGGCCAACGACAGCACTAGTCAGTGAAGGGGCCCCAGAGGGAAGGAGAAGCCAGGGGGCAGCCTTGAGGACCAGGAGAGCGGCAGGACCTCGGGAAGTGTTTAGCGTTTGGGTATGCCTGGGGATTCCTTCCTTCAGAGTTTAGGGACTCCAGTCCGGGATGCGCGAAGGCAGCGGCTGCAACCCTCATCCCAACACCCAGATCTGTATGGAGCAGACACACTGGCATCGACCGCACACACCGCCTCCGAGCCAGGACGCCCGGGGACATTAAAAAGCAACAGCAACAGCGCCTGGAGCGTGCCTGTTGGCCTCGGGGACAGTGCCCCCCACGCGACCGCCGTTGCTCCACCACTTCCCGCCCTCTCGTACCTCCACGCAGAGACCCAGGAGGGTTCTTGGGCCAGGTTGCCGCTGGGCCCCGCTCTGCGGGCTCGCGTCCTGGCGCCAACCCGTAAGGACGCGCCAGGTGGACACGGGCACCCCGCCCAACCGGCGGCGCGCGGGGGCGGTGGGCGGGGACACCCGAGGGGCAGGGCCTGCGCGCTGGACCTCCCTCCAGGCGGTGCGCGGAAGGGGCAGGCGTGGGCACGCGAGGGGCGGGGACTGCGCGCCCGACCTGGGCACCCCTCCCTTCAGGCGGTGCGCGGAAGGGGCGGGCGTGGGCACGCGAGGGGCGGGGCCTGCGTGCCGGACCCGGGCACCGCGCCCTCCCCGCGGCGCGCGGCGCGCGGGCGCGGTGGGCGTGGGCCCGCGAGGGGCGGGGCCTGTGCGCGGGGCCGCGCGCCCTCGGTCCCGGCGGCGCGCGGGAAGTAGCCGCAGGCGGCGTCTCCCGGTGGGGTGAGGAAGAATAGGGAGTCGCGGGGCGCGGTGGTGGCCGCCGCTGTGCAGGCGAGTAGCGGGCGCCGGGGCGGGAGCGGCGGCGGGGCAGCGGGGCTTGGGGCCGGCGGGCGCTTTCCTCCCTCTGCGGTGAGAGTCTGCGCAGCCCTCTGCTTTGCTTCCCAGTTTCCTTCTGACCAGAACACCTGTTTCTGGGGGAAAAAACCTCAGAACAGAAGCAGGCGGCCGAGACGTCCTGCGCGAGCCTCAGCCGGACCCGCGGAACCCATGCTGACGCTTGCGGTTTGGGTTTTTGTGTTGGCCGGCGTCTTGGCCAGAAGCGGGTTTGGGTAAGAGCACGTCGGACCGGCCGCTGTGAGCCGGCTGTCCGCCGTGAACGGAAGAGGGGAAAGGACTCTGTCAGGGCAGGAGAGGAGGCCCGTGAGCGCTCGGAAGAGCGCGTTGGCCGGACACGGAGCCGAGTAACTGCCTTTTCTGTCTCCCTGACCCCGGCCCGCCTCGCTCGCGCGTACGCTGTGCCGAACCTGAAGTCACGCTTGGGCGGCGGAGTCGCGGGCACCTGGTCTGTGGTCATTTGCTCCTCGCGCTGCTTTTATCTCTTTAACAAGGACCTGCTCCTGAACCTCTTCGTCCTTTAACACCCCCTCGCCCAGACGTGCCCTGCGAGGTCCCAGCCGTCCCTTTATTCAAGAACGAAACAAAAAGCAGCACCCTGTTTGAATGGAAGCCTTGCTCCGCAGCGTCAGGCTCCACTCGCGTTTCCTCCTGCGCCCTCTCCTCGCGGGCTGCCTCCACCCCTGTGCAGCTGTTCACCTTACTACACCACGCGGGTGGTTGCTCCCTCGTCTTCCATGGTTTTTTTCTTCAGTTGGCTTCCAGGCCGCCACATTCTCCCGCATTTCCTTCCTTCTCCCCGGCCCCTCCTCCTGCATCTCTAGGTTTCTGTTTCTTTTCCCAGCCGCTGAAGTTTCGCGGGCGAGCCGCAGCGCCCCGTGCTTGGACGTAGTCTCTTTCTAGCCATACTTTGTCCCAAAGCAGTTTCCATCCCAGATCCTCTCTCATGACTGTAAATAACATCCATAAGCTGGTGCCTCCCAGTGTTAAGCTTTCCTTCTGTCCCGAGTTCCAGATGCATATTTCTAGCTGTTTCCTCAACAGCTTTGCTTAGAAGTCTGATGGGCATTCGAGTTTAGGATGTCCAGACAGAATCTGGGGGGTACCACACGCACCCAGTCCGCCCTTCTGTTTCTCCCTCATTGACCTTCCTTACCACACTCGAGGTTCCTGCGGTCCTCTTAGCTCAGACCCAACATCCAAGCAGCCAGCCAATTCTGCTAGCTCTGCCTTGAAGAAATATCTCCAATCTGACCACATCTCAGCCCGTCTCCAACAAAAACCACAGTAACCTCTTACCTAGATGACTATTAAGTCTCTGATTTGGTCTTCCTGCTTCTGCTCTCCTTCCTCTATGGTCTCTGTCCAAACAGCAGTGATTATTTTTTTTAAGATTTTATTTATTTATTTGACAGACAGAGAGAGAGAGATCGAGATCACAAGCCGGCAGAGAGAGGGGAAAGCAGGCTCCCTGCTGAGCAGAGAGCCCAATGTGGGGCTCCATCCCAGGATCCTGAGATGATGACCTGAGCCAAAGGCAGAGGCCTAACCCACTGAGCCACCCAGGAGCCCCAGACAGCAGTGATTTTTTAAAAAATATCATCAGAACTTTCACTTCCCTTCAAAACTTTCTGGTAGCTTCTGATCAAAATCATGAAAACTGGACTCTTGCGTTGACTTCAAAGCCCTGTGTGGTCAAACTTCCAAAAACTTTTCTGATCTTGGCTCTCCCCTTGGTCCTTGCTTACTCCGCTAGTGACCTTGACCTCACTGCTATTCTTTTTGCCTGCAGTGGGCCTGGGCTGCACCCTCACAGGCTGCCGACCTTCACTCACCTCACTTCCCTGTTGAAATGCTATCTGGGATTACTGCCTTTTTGGCTATTTTAACAGCCCTTTGCTCCTGACCTTTGGTGCCGGTTGTTGTTAGATACTGATTGTTATTCTCTAGTGTTCCACAAAGCCTGGGCCCCTTTAAGCCCTTGTTGGCGTCTAGAGTTCTCTAATATTAAAAATGCACAACCATGTTTGTTTTGAGCCTCATTTTGATAAGACATACAGTTTGTTGTTATAGTCAGCATTTTTGTAAAATGTGCTTCCTGATTTGGAGAAGATTTCCCTTTAAATATAGAAAATGAAAGAAAAATGTTCACTTTGCCGAAAGGAATGTGCAGTGTTTTTTTTTTTTTCAATTCCTTCATCTCATTAGGAAATGATAGTTGCTCATTTGGAGGTTTTTTTTGAATGGCACCAGGAATGAGTAGTTTTTTTGTTTGTTTAAGATTTTATTTATTTCTTTGACAGAGATCATAAGTAGGCGGAGAGGCAGGGGGAGGGGGAAGCAGGCTCCCTGCTGAGCAGAGAGCCTAATGCGGGACTTGATCCCAGGACCCCAGGATCATGACCTGAGCCAAAGGCAGACGCTTAGCAGACTGAACCACCCAGGTGTCCCAGGAATAGGTAGTTTCAATGGGAAGAAGAAAACGAAGGCACTTGTTCGGGGAATATTATACACGTTTGAGTTGTGTGGTGACCAAGTCAGTATCAGAATATCAAGAATTTGTAGTGAAATTCGGGTCTCTTTTTAAGGTATGTGGGGATAGAAGTGAAAAACAATATTTTTATTATTAGGAAAGGCTTTTGGGGGATAAAAGACTGTTTAATGTTTAATGCTTCTTTATCACTTTCCTCCCGAGGAGCTAGTTCTGTGGTGACATCAGTAGCATGTGTACCTACTTTCCCTTCATTTATTTATTTATTTAAAAAAATTTTTTTTTAAAGATTTTATTTATTTGACAGAGACACAGCGAGAGGGAACACAAGCAGTGGGGAGCAGCAGAGGGAGAGTGGGAAACAGATTCCCCACTGAGCAGGGAGCCCGACGTGGGTGGGACTTGATCAGATCCCAGGACCCTGGGATCATGACCTCGGCCCAAGGCAGGCTTTTGACCGACTGAGCCACCCAGTTGTCCCCTTTCCCTTTTAAACGAGAAGACACAAAAGCTCTCATTTCAGATTTGGGATTTCAGGTGCTTGAATAAATATGTAAAATGGAGGATTAAATAAACATTTCCAATGAGGGCATTCTGAGTATGGAACAAACTGAAGATAAGAATAGGTCAGTTAAGGCGAAGCCAGGAGTGACGTTAAAATCAGAACATCTGTCACAAGCTGCTGTGTTGAGTACTCCTTAACCTGGAGCTTCCCAGCAGTGGAGAAAGGAGGCCACACAGCTGAAAAGCAGGTACCCTTGAAGATCCGTGTGTGTATTTTTGTTTTTATACCTTGCAGAAACAAAAGTTTTTGCATTTGTTTCCATTGTTTTATAAGTGATGACACATTGACTTGCTCTAAGGACCTGTTTTCAGAACGAGGGAGGTACATATTCTGCCTTCTGGTGCTTTACCATAAAGTAGAAATTGGAGGGGCCCTGTTTTGATTTAGAATTAGCAATCCTGGACTCTGGGGAAGTTTGTATACACATTCAAAAAACGGAGAGCAGGGATGCCTGGGTGGCTCAGTGGGTTAAGCCTCTGCCTTTGGCTCAGGTCATGATCTCAGGGTCCTGGGATCATACCCCGCATTAGGCTTTCTGCTCATAAAATCTTTTAAAAACAAAACAGGAGAGCAGACAGTTAATCATGGAGATGGGCTAAAGCCACCTGGAATGTGCAGATATGGCCCATAAGCAATATATCTGGACATCATGTTCATATGTCTTCTATTTAAAAGTACAAAACCCTCAAAAAACATTTTTTTGAAGATTTTATTTATTTATTTGACACACAGAGATCACAGGTAGGCAGAGAGGCAGGCAGAGAGAGAGGGGGAAGCAGGTTCCCTGCTGAGCAGAGAGCCTGATGTGGATGCTCGATCGCAGGACCCTGAGATGATGACTTGAGCTTAAGGCAGAGGCTTAACCCACTGAGCCACCCAGGTGCCCCATTTTTTTTAACTTACTAAAAAACTCCCCCCCCGCACTCTTTGCACTATCATTGTAGAAAAAGAAGATATGTATAGAGATGCATATAGATATATGTATATTCACACATCTACCACACACATATAACCAATGATATCTTTTTGATGTACTTTTTTCCCATCTGTTTTCTCTACAGCATGTTTCACAAAGCTGATATCATACTATAGGTGAGATCAGACTGTATAGGCTACTTTTGTTCAGTTATAGAAACATTTTCTCAGGTCCTTAAAATTATTTCCAGCAAACTTTTTTTTAGAGATTTTATTTATTTATTTATTTAGAGAGAGTGCGTACAAGCAGGGGGAGGGGCTGTGGGAGAGGGAGCCCTGACTTTTTTCTAATTATGCTTGTCTTTCACCAGTATTTGGACATTTTGACTGTTTTCCTCCAGTAGAACTTCAACTAGCCTCTGATACTGCATCCACATTCTCTAATAATAAGAAAATACAGTCCTCTGCCTCAGACGTCAGAATTGCAATGACACGCTCCCAGAGATCCTATGAGATGACAAAGCTGAGCTAACCTGAGGAATTGAAAAAAGAGACCATGTGTAGGGAACTGGGGGAACATGGGGAGAGAGACATGAGAGGACGCTGGAGGAAGAAGCCTGATTAAGCAGTGTCTCGCCGTTTGCCGTCTTAAGAAATTCTGTGGGAGATAACTAGGCTTTCAGGTGCTGGTCACTTTGTAGTGCATATAGATGTTGAATTATAATCCTGTACATCTGATACTTGCATAATTTTATAAAATTGTTTTTAAGTCTAAGAGCAGTAGGAAGCTCTTGCAGAACTGTAAAGGGGAGTAATGTCATTGACAGGTGTTTTTCATGAAGATCATTGTGGCAGCCAGGCGGGGAAAGGAGCAGGCTGGCTGGGAGAGCGTGTACCAGACCAAGAGGGAAGCAGGATCGTGGACATGTGTTGATCCAGAGCCAAAGCGGGGTGCAGAAGGACCGTGGGAAGACTTGAGATGTATTTTGGAGGTGGAATAGATGGATGGGACATTGGGAACAGCTCAAAGGTGAATGCATGGGAGAGCATCCAAATTCCATAGGAATGGAAGCGAATGTACTTATTTATATTCACATCATTTTTTTTTTTTAAAATGCAACATTATGGCTCATTTAAAACAAGGTACGTTTGAATGGGCTAGCTAGTTCCTCATCCTCTTGAGTTAGTAATTTATGTGATAGTGAAGATGATGGTGGTAAAGCGGTGTGTGTTTAGCTCTCCCTCGAAACCTAGAATCTTATATCTTATATCTGGAATGCTGTCTTCTTTCGGGGGGTGTTCTTGAATGCTGGCTGTGCCCTAGACCTTGGAGTTACAGCGGAGAATAGGACAGATCTGGGCGTCATTGTGGTAGGGTTTACATTCTAGGGGGAAAAAAATGAGAAACTAAGCAGATATACGTACACGTCATTAACTGTAGTTGTGATCAGCACATGACACCACAGTACTAGGGGGCGAGGCTCCTGTAACACCTTTCTCATACAAGCCTGGTACCTAAAATGAAAAATGCGGGCACTGGTTCCCTTTGACCATGAATAAATATCAATGGGGAATACACGACAGTTAACCTTTTTATTGATGTCGGCTTTTGCCATCCTTACGGATTCTGGGCAACCCCCAAAAGAAGAAAATGAATACGTGACGGCCAATCGTCAATAATGTTATTTCAGTATAAGATGGAGTGCCTTCTGATTCTATTTATTGTATTCCTGAAGTTATTGAATACCCGAGTGGGACTTGAAAAGATTTCCAGTGTAAAGAAGTCAAAGAAAAGTCCACGTGTTCCTCCTCTGGCTGGCATAGGTCTTTTCTTTGACATCCTGGCAGCCTCATGGAGCTCAGCCGTCCCATGCTGTATGTAGTTCCGGGAATTGCTGTAGTTCAGCATACTTTCTGGAAAGAGCCAAAGAGTAAATACCGTGGGCTCTTATGGGCCATATGGTTTCCCCTGGAATTACTTGGCTCTGCCTTTCTGTGTGAAATTAACCATAGACAGCACATGAGTGAATGTGCATTGTTTTCTTTTAATAAAACTTTATTTACAAAAACAGCCATAGGACACATGGGTGGCTCAGTCGGTTAAGCCTCTGCCTTTACTTCAGGTCATGATGCCAGGAACCTGGGATCCAGTCCCACATCGGGCTCTCTGCTCAGCAGAGAGTCTGGTTCTCCCTCTGCCTGCTGCTCCCTCTGCTTGTGTGCTCGCTCGCTTGCTCTCTGACAAATAAATAAAATCTTAAAAAAAAAAAAAAAGCCATAGACAAAACATCAGTGAATGTGCATGGCTTTCTCCCAATAAAACTTTATTTTCAAAAACAGCTGGCAGGCCGCATTTGGCTGCTGACCTCTGCCGTCATGCCTTGTCGTGAATTTGGATGCTCTGTCCGTCATGGCTGGGTTGCATAGAACAGAATCTACTGCAGGTAGTTGAAGCAGAAAGGTATGCATTTGAGGATATTATGGGACTTAGAATATCATGGGGGGAGTTGAAGAACTAGACTCCAGGTTGGGTTTCTAGGAAGACCTCAGAGCAGCACTTAGCAGACTCGGTCTAGCAGAGCTGGGCTTCTGCCATGGATGCTCCTGCCAGATCAGCAAGCTGCTGGCTTGGGAACCTTAACCAGCAGCGCCGCTGCCTTGGGCTCTGCCTCTCTCTGCCCATGGTTAACTCAGACATGTAAGTGCCTCTGATTGGCAGAACTGATGCTATACCTGGGATCTTCCTTTTGGGGGAAGCCTGGGAAATTCAGCTTTTAGCGCTGGTGGTACAGGAGGTACCAGAGATCTGCAGCCAGGAAGTCAGCGTCATTTTCAGATGAGCCATTTTGCAGGCTCTGCTGCAGAACACCCCATTGGCGGCTTCACCTCCAGACTCTCCCCCATCTTCACATACTCGTGCTTCTAAAAAGCACAGCAGCAACAGGATGCTGTCTCCCAGTATAACTCAGCTACCCCTCCTAGAAACAAGGGGCACTCGCTTTCTCCCTGGAAGTCCCATAGGTCATAACATCATCACAGGTGTTATCCCAGGACCCAGCACACTCAGGAGTGAGGTGGCCTGAGGGAGAGTAGGAGAGACCGAGCTGCCCAGTGACCAGAGCACACCCATATTTGTCATCCTCTCTCTATGAGCAAATCCCCTCCATTTCTGAGCATTCCCAGTTACTCTTCTTCTAACAACGTCTCCTGACCCTGCATTGCCTTGTAGCTGCTGGCTCTTCTTGCCGTCTTAGCAAGGTTTTTTCCCCTTCCCCATGCCCCCACGCACTGTAGACTCCAGAGCACACTGCGGCTCCTTCCGTGAGTTTGCTGTTCCCCTGTTATTGCTTCTGGGGGCCTCGAGGTGCTAAGTACTGTGGGTGCTGACCCCTGTCAGAAGCCCTCTCTTCCTTTGGCTCCCAGTCCCACCCTAGGTCTGACTTCCCTGCCACGCTGTTGCCACCCCTGCCCCTCCCACCTGGCTCCTCCTGGTCCAGACGCCCCTTTGGCATCAGCTCTGTCTTCAGCTCTCTGCTCTTCTCCTTCTGCATATTCCCAGGTGCTCAGGATTTCACCTCTGGAGCCCCGGACCTACAAGTGTGAACACCCACTCCAGGTCACGGGGCAAGCTCCCTGTGTCCCAGACTAGAGGAATGGGTCACGCACCCCCACCCTGCTCCCATCAGTGGATGGCAGCACCACTCACAGGCTACACAGGGCACTGGCTTGGGAGGCATATCGGCTTCTTGCACTATGAGCCCCCAGTGCCTCCCTGTGAACCTTTGTGTGTCCCCTGTCCCTTCCTTAGTGCAGGGCTCTGCGTCATCCCCTGGGTTCCTGCCACAGCCTCTCAGCAGAAGGCTCTCCCAGAGCAGAGCCTCATACAGCGCAGCCTGGTCTCCTGCCCTGCGCGATGTGAGGCCATCCTGGACAACTCAGACCATGTCTCGCTTGCTCACCACCTGCCAGTATGATCACATTCAAAGTCTTTGGGCGCCTGGATGGCTCAGTCGGTTAAGTGTCTGCCTTCCGCTCAGGTCATGATCCCAGTGTCCTAGGATTGAGCCCCACATCAGGCTCTGCACTAGCTGGGAGCCTGCTTCTCCATCTCCCCTTGCCCCTCTGCTCTGCTCATGCTCTCTCAAATAAAATCTTAAGAAAAAAAAAAAAACCCACAAGAGTCCTCAACAGAATATGTCAGGCCCCTCACTCACTAACCCTATTTATCATCATCCTTACATCTCACTGGTACCTTCCCCCTTCCCACCCCCACATACCTGAGCCTCAGAAGCACCCAGCAGGGACCAATCCCAACTTCGCTCTGTGGTGCCCCAGTGGTTTTGCAGTTGCTGCCCCTCCCGCCCCGAAGCGTCCACCTCCCTCGGCCTTACACAAGTTTCCTCTGCTGCAGGGATCCCTCCTGAGTGCTTCTGCAGTGCCCCCTCTCCTGGATGGAGCACCAGCGCGGTGACTGTCGCCTTAGCCTGGCTTCACATCCCTGAAACCCAGAGGTCTTGGTGCAGAGTAAGTTTCCCATCACACTTCCTGCTAACGACTTCCTAATTGAACAAGGAACCACTGATGTTACATGTTTTTGCCACGAGGTGGTGCTGTTCAAATGGGAAAGAAGGCGGCTCTCGTGGCTGGAGGGTTCAAGCTCTGGCTGCCTTCGTCCAAAATGCCTTGTTTCAGAGGCAGTGAGTTCCGCAGTAAGCTTTCTCTGGGGTAGATATGCGGAGAGACAGAATTGTATGAGTGCATGCATTTTATCGTCAGATGATTATGGTTCCTTCTTTCACTCACTGCTGTTGGGAGCCTCTCTTCCCACGTGGTCACAGTGTTTCAAAAATACACATGTGAACTCCTCACTCTGGGGCAGCGCACTCTTGAGGAGGGTTCTCAGTTCTGAGTAAGCTTTCTACTGAATGTGTATCACTTCTGCGCCGTGGTGAATTCGAAACATTGTCAGTGAAACCATCATAAATTGGGGACCAGCTGTATTGCTCTGAAGGTTGTCACCACCCACAGTCCGGGGGGTAATTGGCTTGACTCCCAGGACACCCCTTTACCTGGTAAGCCCATCTAAAAAATACCTTCACGGCAGCATCCGGACTCCCCGTTTGAACTACAGCTGGGGCCCAGAACAGAAAATTAACCCTCACCAAAGGCCAGGTGAGATAAGTCAGCTGAGCAGGAAGGGAAGTTCCCAGTGCTGTTTGCGTTGAGCCCGGGATGGGGTCGAGAGATCTGATGGCAATAAGCAACCTTGAGGAACCCATCCGCGATTTCTGAGGGAGAGAGGCTGTCCTGGGAGGGGCGTCCCTGGCTGTTGCCTGGAGCGCTCCTCCTGCTGGAACCTCTGCTGCGGTTCCTACCGGCCCAGCCCTGGGGCTCAGAAAGGATGATAGCCTTGGGGACACCGCCATTTCCTCCTGACCGGCTCCGTCCTGTACTGCTCATGTTTCAAAATGCCGGGGCGCCTGGTGGCTCAGGGGGTGAAGCCGCTGCCTTCGGCTCAGGTCATGATCCCAGGGTCCTGGGATCGAGCCCCGCATCAGGCTCTCTGCTCAACGGGGAGCCTGCTTCCTTTCCTCTCACTCTGCCTGCCTCTCTGTGTACTTGTGATTTCTATCTGGCAAATAAATAAATAAATAAAATCTTTAAAAAAAAGAAAGCAATTGTGCGGCTAAAGGGCTATATAGCTTCATCATGCTAATTAAAAAAACAAAAAAAAAAACAAAACGAGGTAGAGGTTTGGGGCAGTCCTTAGGAAGTGGTTTGGGTTCCTATTTTACTGAGACTGTTGAAGCAGTCAGAAGGGAACAAACGCGGGTGTCCCTGCCGTACCCATCCGTACCTGTACCTGTATCTGTTTCTTCCGCCCTCTCTCATTTTCACTGGGGAAAATGGTCACTTTTCTCCCCAACAAAGGCAACCCCTCTGTTGGCCCACCAGATCCCCCGCTTGCCTATATAAGCCGTCCCTCCAGTAGTTCTTGTCTTTCCAGCGTTGCTGAACTGCCCCTCTCCACTAGCTCTTTCTCTAGGCAAACAACCACCTTTAAAAAAAAAAAATTTATTTAGGGGTGCGTAGGTGGCTCAGTCATTACGCCTTCAGCTCAGGTCATGATTCCGGGGTCCTAGGATTGAACATCAGGCTCCCTGTTCAGCAGGAAGCCTGCTTCTCCCTCTCCCACTCCCCCTGCTTATGGTCCCTTCTCTCTGTCAAATAAACATAATCTTTAAAAAAAAAAAAAAAAGGGATGCCATGTAGACAAGGAGGAAACACTATGCAGAAGAGGGGTGATCAAGCTCCCTTCTGACAGGTCTGAAGGAATGCTCTCAGTCCCTGTAGATCGATTTGCATTTTCTGGATCTGGATATAAATGGAATCAAAATCTCTCTTTTTTTTTTTTTTTTCCCAGTCTGGCCTTCTTCATACACCATAATGAGTTTGGGACTTACCCACGTCAGGGTGTTTATCGTTTATCTCTCCTTCGTGTTGCCAAGCAAGGCCTTCCACGGTCTGGACATCACAGAGTTTGTTTCTCCCTCCCCCTCTTGGTGGACGTTTCTCATGTCTTCCTCATTTCTGTAAGCTGGAAATTGTGTCTAAAGACTTGGTCAGAGCTGGGCTAAACATTTTTGGCAAGACTGTGTCATGCGTTTTGCTGACTGCTTGGCGAATGGCATCAGAAAATGCACACACTGTCTGGTTGTGATCAGTGAGCCTGAGCATTTGATGGAGGGCGGCGAATCTGTTCTATCTTGGAATTTTGTGTTATGTTCATCGGATTTTCTATTTCAGATGCATTGGTTTTTTTTTTATTTGACAAAGATCACAAGTAGGCAGAGAGACAGGCAGAGAGAGAGAGGGGGGGAAGCAGGCTCCCTGCTGAGCAGAGAGCCCAATGCGGGGCTCGATCCCACGTCCCTGAGATCATGACCTGAGCTGAAGGCAAAGGATTAAACGACTGAGCCACATAGGTGCCCCAATGCTTTGGTTTTTACTCTTTTTTTTTTCCTCCTAATCTCCATAGCTATGTTTGTTTGTTTTTTCAAATGACTTTTACTGTCATTTTACATTCTCTGATTTTTTCCAAGCCTTTCCACCATATTCTGCTGTTACGGCTTTATCATGTTTATTCCGTTCGTTGCCTTCTCTGTTTTTTCCTAAGGGTGCTGGACCCTCGATTCTTCTACAGTCTCTCTCTCCATGTGATTCTGTTATCCCCGCTTTGATATTTCTGTTTCTTTGGTTACAGTCTCTTTAGGGTGTCCAAGGACTGTATCCCTTAGAGTGATTGTCTGTGATAAGACAGGCACACCAAAGGGAAACTGTGCGTCTTCCTTCATCGAAAATGTCCTGCAGGGATGCCTGGCCGACTTGGTCGGAGGAGCGTGCAACCCTTGATCATGGGGTCATGAGGGTCATGAGTTCAAACCCCATGCTGGGTGTGGAGATTACTTAAAAATAAAATCTCACAAAAAAGGAAGGAAAGGAAGGAAGGAGGGAGGGGAAGAAAAGAAAGACTGTCTTGCTCGGAGAAGAATGTCAGCTGAACTGAAAAGCACTTACCTGGTTGATTTATATCCTGGCACAGTCTCCTGCTTTTTGTCCCGGGCTGGCGCCAGACCATCCAGAGATTGGCCGTTGTCCCCAGACAGCACTTGGAGCCATCCCGTCCTAGAGCCTACACACTGTTGGTGTAAATTTTTCCTTATCTTCCTTGTTATGTCTCTAATAACCATAACGGCTGCCAACATGTATGAGAACGGTTCTCGGCCATTTTGATCTTCATAAAAGCCTTCAAGGCAGCGGAATTGTCACCGCTTTATATGTGGTGAAACTAAGGCCCAAAAATACCACGTAACTTGGACTAAGTCACACAGTAGTTTTAGAGCAGGGTGCTGGGATTTACATTCAGGCAGTCAGATTCCAGAGCACATAGTCCTTTTTTTTTTTTTCCCCCATGAGCCCAGGAAGAGAGAGAGAATCTTTTTATTTTATTTATTTGACAGAGAGAAAAGGCGAGAGAGGGAACACAAGAAGGGGAGTGGAAGAGGGGAGAGCAGTTTCCCCACTGAGCAGGGAGCCAGATGCAGGACTCGATCCCAGGAACCTGGGACCATGACCTGAGCTGAAGGTAGATGCCTCACCAACTGAGCCATCCAGGCACCCAGAAACAGAGAATCTCCGCTGAGTGCAGAGCCCAAGGTGGGGCTCTATCCCACCACCTTGAGATCATGACTTGAGCTGAAACCAAGAGCTGGCTGCTTAACCGATTGAGCCCCCCTGGCGCCCTCCATAGTCTTCATGAAAATAGGTTATTTTTGGCGTTTGCAAGCTATTCTTAATATTCGTTTTCATTTCCTGTAGTCTGTATGGCTACTTGCCAAGAATGCACATCTGTCAGTCTTCTTTTCACCTTACTCCTATTTAATGTGGGGGAGTCCTATTGGGACCCCCTTGGGCTAGAAACGAGGGGGGTACCTTCTGGATTCTGCTTCCTGCCTTACCTGAGACCTGCTGATCTTCCCTTGAGAACTTCAGCTCAAGAGCTCCACTCTCCTGGGTTGAGTTTTTCCACGGGATAGTTGCCCTGAGAGGATGTCATTGGCTCAGTGGGACTGTTGTCTTGTAGCAGTGATCAGTAGTTTCGGTCTTAGATCTTTTCTGGGAGGAGGGGTAGAGGTAAGGATGTCATTCTATCAAGTTAAAAGCACACACACACAAAAGTTTCAGTCTTTCAGAGAGTAATTTGGCCTAATCTCTCATTATTGCAAATGCATTTGTCCTTTGATGTGGAAATCCCATCTGGGGAAATTATTCTGCAGATGAAGCTGCACATCGATGGGATGACTTTTATACAAAGCTGCTCTCTGCAGAGTTGTTCGTCCTAGTAGCAGACTGGGAACAGCTCACATAACCAAGAACAGGGGACAATTATGGTACAACCACAAGCTGCAAGATTCTGTTGTAAAGAAGTCATTGCTGCCATGGAAAGCTCTGAGGTTCTAGTCTCTTTTTTTTAAGGTTTTATTTACTTGACTGAGAGAGATCACAAGTAGGCAGAGAGGCAGGTGGGGGTGAGGCAGGCTCCCCACTGAGCAGAGAGCTGGATGCAGGGGCTCGATCCCAGGACCTTGAGATCATGACCTGAGCCAAAGGCAGAGGCTTAACCCACTGAGCCACCCAGGTCCTCCTGAGGTCCTAGTCTTAAAGGGAAAAGCAGTGTATCTCTGTCTCCTGTTTTGCAGTGGGTGTGTTTTTTATACATACATATATATGTGATATTTTTTATGAAAAGAAAAATATATATATTATAAAGAAACAGTGGAAGGATGTTGAAGGAACTAATCGAAGTGGTCACCGGTAGGAGGCCGTGGGGGTAACAGGTGGCATGGGGAAAGGAGATTTTTCCCTGTGAACATTTTCAAAGTCATTAGGTATTTTAGCCTCTACCTCTTTTTTTTTTTTTTTTTTAAGATTTTATTTATTTGACAGAGAGAAATCACAAGTAGATGGAGAGGCATGCAGAGAGAAAGAGAGAGAAGCAGGCTCCCTGCTGAGCAGAGAGCCCAATGTGGGGCTCGATCCCAGGGTCCTGGGATCGTGACCTGAGCCGAAGGCAGAGGCTTAACCCACTGAGCCACCCAGGCGCCCCAGCCTCTACCTCTTCTTAAAAAGTAAATGAAAATATGTATATACACAGATGTCTTCATTCCCGTGACCAGTGATTTTGTGTGCTGCTCCTCGGCGACTGCCTTCAGGCTCCTTCCATTTCTCAGAAATGTTTTCACTTGCATTTGCAAGTGATGGGGAGGGGACCTTCCAGAGGCTTCCCAGGCTCCTTCCATCAGCCCTCCATGCCTGCCTTGCACTGTGGGAAAGCCCTCTGGTAGACAGAGTCAGTGGCTTGGTGGGAGCACAATCCTGTTCTCTCCGATCCTTCCAGCATTGAGCACCAAAGTCCAGGATGGGGACCATTTGCCCATCTAGGAACCACCATGGTGCCAGCAGAGGCTGCCCTCCACCTCACAGCTTTCCACATGTCTTTCCCTTGGCCGGCTCCTTGCTCTCCCCCTCCACATGGAAGGTGGTAGTGAAGTTCTCCAGATGTTGTCACGCACTCTATTCTCTCTGGGCTGGGTAGGAGGGCTCAGGAGGGGGCTGGAACAGCACTGTCAAAGATTTCTGGAGGCTTTTGCTTTGTTTCTGACCAGTGTTTAAAAAAAATGAGACCTAGGGTCACCTGGGTGGCTCAGTGAGTTAAAGCCTCTGCCTTCGGCTCAGGTCATGATCCCAGGGTCCTGGGATCGAGCCCCAAATCGGGCTCTCTGCTCCCCAGGGAGCCTGCTTCCCCCTCTCTCTCTGCCTGCCTCTCTGCCTACTTATGATCTCTGTCTGTCAAATAAATAAATAAAATCTTTAAGGAAAAAAAGAAAAAAAAATGAGACCTAAAGTTGCAGTTCTTTCCTTTTGTTATTTTTTTCATGTCAAGAGATTTCGTTGAGCCTGGCTTGACACATCATTTTACCCCAGTAGTTTGGGACAACTCCAAGCGTACTTACCTGCGGTGGCTAACGAGGAAGGTCATGGTGTTAAGTTGGTTTAACAAACTAATCTCAGTGCATAAGTGAAGATCATTTAAATTCACACCGTAAATGCTTCTGAACGCTTTAACAATTCTTTTGAAATTGTGATGTAGTTAACATAGTGTTGTGTTAGTTAGTATAATATAGCAATTCAACGATTCTTTACATTGCTCAACAATTATTTCCTTTTTTAATACAGGAGAAGCTTCTTTCTGCAGCTTTGCAGAGTGACACCTTTTTTTTTTGTAACACAACAGAGTCAGCAGTGAATCCTAACCAGTGAAGAGAGTCCAAATTCACCCAGTTTTGTTATTCGGGATGTATGTATTAGCATTTTAGAATTATGTCTTCAGGTATCTCTCAGAAGCTGTCATAACAGCTTCTGTAACAGCTTTGGCTGTGAAGTAGAACCTCAAGTATAGACATAACACATTCATCGGGGTAGCCAGGAGGAGCCTCACTGTTCAGAGCAGCAGCAAACCCTTTCTCTCCCTAGGTACGTTAGAAGGAAATGTTCTGTGTTTTTCCTCTTCTTTTCTTCCTGTAACAGTTCTTCACCATTTTTGCTGAGCGGTTTTCTTTAACCTTGAATTATATTGGTACTTGTAAGCTTGTGTTATTGATGCCATTATGATCCCAAGCCTAATTCAATTCTTGACTTGAACTCTAGTCTTTGTTCAGGAACAATAAATTTAAAGCCCCTGCCCCCCCCCCCTTTTTTTGGAAATAGGAAACCTGTATTTATCTGTTCTGAATTTTCTATCTTTGGATAAAAGAATCCTTTTTGAAACTGCCTGTTTGGGGGTTCTGTTAACAACGTTGTCAACATTATCTGAAGATTTGTTTAAACTAGGTTCACGTGAAGCAGTATTCTCTCGCAGCTGATTTAATTCTTCCACTCTGACTTCCAAATTTTTTAAATTAATAGAAGGAGGGGCGTCTGGATGGCTCAGTCAGTTAAGCATCTGAATCTTGATTCCAGTTCAGGTCATAATCAGGGGTTTGTGAGATCGAGCCCTGGTCATTGTGGAGCCTGCCTGGGAGACTCTCCCTCTCCCTCACGTGCGTGCGCTCTCTCTCTCTCTCTTTCTCTGTTACAAAAATAAATAAATAAACAAAATAAAATAATGGAATGAGGATAGACTATAATGATTCTTTGTTGATTTCACTGGAGGAGATCCCTAGCCTTTGTTTCCAGAATCACTCCCAAACCCAGAAGTGAATTTTTCCCAAGGTGAATACTCAGTCTTCTGAACCATTCCCAGGATTAGCTAGAAAAAGGTATTCCTCACTTTTCAGAACCCTTAGTATAATTGCTTCACCAGCCCTGACACCAGTGCCTGACCCCAGCCAGGGAGAAGAGCTCCAAGGCCGTGAACCCCGCATGTCGTTTCGGTTGACATTTCAGATCTTCTCTTTGTGCTGACTTAGTCACAATGCCAGCTGGTCATCTTATTTGTGTCCTGTTTTGTAATTGTGTTTGATATGAAAATGAGTTGTCTATTTACTACTTGAGTGTTCTGTTGCTCTCAACTTTTCTGTTTCTAGTTTACACAATAACTCGATAATGAAGAAGTTGTATTTAAACTCCATATGGATAGACTGGCATGGGACTGACTTGTCTCCCTCAAATACCAAAGCAGTTGACTTTGTTCTGAAGGTTTCTAATTCCATGTCAGACTTCCAAAAGTCTCCTGTTAGCATTACAATGACTCCCTGTTCCACTCCCCCTTGACCATCCGCGGTCATCCTCATGAAACTCACGGAGGGTGATCTTTCCCCAAGATCCGATCGGCATTTTTTTCTTAGGACCTCTATATTACAGTCTCTTGGAGGCTTTCAGGTTGAGTGAAAAAAAAAATTTTTTTTCCGTTTGTAACGTTTGGATGACATTTATAACATTCGTCTGCTGTGTTATTTCTTCTCCTTGTAGAATGAAAAGAAATGTTGAGAAAGAAGTGAAGCTGTCCTCCTTTCCCTCGGATATTGATGATGGGTGTCGGGAAGTCTAAAACAGACGCCTGCCCTCTCTCTCCCTCCTTGGGGAAAAGCCCCGGGGTGGAAAAGAGTCAGGGACTCCAGGAGTCAGCTTCCAAGAAACCGGACAACCTCCCCATGCACGATCTGGCTGAGCCAAGCCCCACGACCCCGGTCCCGGTGCCCACTGGGGAGCACAAGGGGGCTGAGGGCCAGGGAGACATGTTGGAGGGGGAAGAGGAGAAGGAGGAGGTGGAGGAGGAGGAGGAGGAGGAAGAGGAGGGGGAGGAGTTCCTCAAGTTTGTGATCCTGCATGCGGAGGACGACACAGATGAAGCCCTCAGGGTCCAGAATCTGCTGCAGAATGACTTCGGCATCAAGCCTGGAATCATCTTTGCTGAGATGCCCTCCGGCCGGCAGCATCTGCAGAACTTGGACGACGCTGTGAATGGGTCCGCATGGACCATCTTGCTGCTGACCGAGAACTTCCTAAGAGACACCTGGTGCAAGTTCCAGTTCTACACGTCGCTCATGAACTCAGTGAACAGGCAGCACAAGTACAACTCGGTCATCCCCATGCGGCCCCTCCACAACCCCCTGCCCCGCGAGAGGACCCCCTTCGCTCTGCGGACCATCAACGCTCTGGAGGAGGACAGCCGCGGCTTCCCCACCCAAGTCGAGAGAATCTTTCAGGAGTCCGTGTATCAGATCCAGCAGTCTCTGTGGAAGGACACCCGAAGTAGCATCCGCAGACAGGTCCTCTCCTGAGACGGAGCCCCCAGGACATGGCTGGCTCTCCTCTGGGAAAGCCGGCCCCTCATCTCCACATGAGAAATCACAATTCTGGCAAGAAGTTGGCAGAATTTTACAGAAACACAGGAGCTCAAGCACAAGACGTTTCTGCAGGACATTGTATAGACTTTGGAGGTGCTCTTTGATGCCTTGGATAAACTTGAGACTGTCCAAACTTTGAGAACATTCCTCTCACGGTTTTCCTGGTCCACGCATATCACAAAGGATAGCCTTAGTTCATAGCCCTGGTATCTGTCCTTGAACACAGACTTCTCTGGGAGACGTTGTACAGATACAATGATGCTTTCATTTTGTTGGCAAAGGACGTGCAGGAGAGAAGGTCCCTGGGAGACCTGACCACCCTTCCTCAGACAGAAATGTCACAGCCAGGTTGACTGGTATCATCGCCCAGAAATACAGAGAGCCCGATGAGAACATTCAGAACGTTCAGTATTGATACTTGCGAAACAAAAAGCCAATGCGAGAACGGTGGGGCATTTTACAAGAATCCAGCCAACTGTGTTCTTTCTGTGGACTTTGGGGATTTGGAGACAGTGCCTAGCCCTGACTAGCCACCCATTTGCTGGCGTTGTTGTTAGGGACGCCGGGGAGCCATGTTGTGAGGTCCCCGGAGCCTCAAGCTCTTGTGATGTCATCCGTAACTAGGGCTTTATGTGTGGGGCTTCTGAATAGTTCTGTGTCCCTGACTGTGAGTTCTCCTTTGTCTCTCTTAGGACAGCCTTGAGAAATTCCTCTCACTCCCAGTGCCCTACCAGGAAGTGTTCCTCAGCTCAGTGATCAGAGTAGCTTGACCGTGTGCATGTATGCTGTAGGTTATTGCTAGACTCAGGGTGGAAACAGGAGACGCATTCTGTGGCCTCCTCTTCTGTGTCCCACACTTCAGCACACCACACAGGCCCACAAAGCCCTGTCCCTTCCCCTCTTGCCCTCCTGTGCCACCTGTGGCTGAAGGAGAGCCATCAGGTATGGATGGGAAATGGGATGGGGCGGGTGTCACACCAGGTAGCTAGGAAAGCGCCCATGGGGACCTAGCCTAATGGGGACCAGGAGACCTGGTTCCAGTCTAGTCTCTGCCTCCAAGGCTGAATTTGACCTTCGCCTCCTTTATCTGTGAAATGAAAGGCTTGAATTGATGGAGCTCTAAAGGGCCTTTGTCCTCTCTCAGAATGTGAACAAGTAGGAACCAGAAAAGGGAACAAGCAAATAATAATGTTGTAGTGTGATGTGTAATAAGTTTCAGGAGGCGTGAGATCAGCTCCCAATGAAAGGAAACGCTAATGTGTTTACAGCATAATTGATTTCTGATGCTATCTGTTACACTTTAATAGTCCCAAGAGAATTCCAATACTTCCCTCGTCAGATTCTTTTAAAATACATTTTTTTGTAGGGACTGTTGAGCAAAGATGGTCTGCCTGATTTTTCTTTCTCCTTATCCTCACTTCTGCGTGTCTCCTCCTGGCACTGGGGTCTGCTCACATCTTTCTCCATCCACCTCTTCATAGCCATCACCAAATGTTCCATGAGGAACTTTTCCCATAATCCTGCAAGTTAAGTTAAACCTCCTCCTTCACTAGTACTCCTTGAAGAAGAGATCGTTTTCGTCGTGCCAGGGACATTTTCTTAAAGTCCCTTTCTGTCATAGTTGCTTACTACTTACTTTTCTTTCTCCGTTTTAATGGTGTTCTTTTCCCCCCCCTGTGGTCTGTCTCCAATTTCATACAGTAAAACAGCATCAACCCACCCTTTCTGCTTATTACCAAAGCGGGAGCTGTGGGTGCTGGGTGGTTTTTTTAATATATGTGCTGCTGAAATGGGCCCTCGATGGTGTTTTTTAAATAAATGTTTTTACTCATTTCCCTTGACTACCCTTGATTATTTCCAACCCCAGGGAAGATCGTGGGAAAGTATTTTGAAAAAATGGCATTCATCTGTACTTGTCCCTAGAGTACCAGGCACAGCGCCTCCTTCAATCTGGAGTGAAATATATTTTTTGTGATGAAGAAAAATGTGAAGCCCTGAATAACGATGCATGTTGAAATTACCCGCCTTAGAAAGAATTACCAAATAACTAAACCGAGGATGACAAGAAGGCAAGGTGTGGCCTTAGTTGTGTGTTTGTGTGTGTGTACACATCCGTGTAGATGAGATTCATACACACACATGCACACACAAGGAAATTCTCTAACATTCTGCCACACATTGAAGGGTGTCCATGGGGAGGACCCTCTGGGCCTCACTGCCCACCCTGGAACCTCACAGAAGAACCTGAGTTGTGTCTAATGGGTCAGTTGGGATTCTTCCAGCTGTGGGAAACAGAAAACCCAATGCCACATGACCTACACCATTAAGGCAAGGGTCTCTAACTTAACAAGAGGTCCCCTAAGGTATGGTGTCTCCGAGGTGTTCTTAAAAACCCAGGTTCTTGGGTTCCTGGGTGGCTAGATTGGTTAAGCATCCAACTCTTGATTTCGGCTCAGGTCACGATATCAGGGTCCTGGGATTGAGGCCTGTAGCAGGCTCCCTGCTCAGCCCAGGAGCCTGCTTCTCCCTCTGCCTGCTGCTCCCTGCTTGTGCATACCGTCTCTCTCTCTCTGTCAGATAAATAAATAAAATCTTCAGAAAAATTAACCCCAAGTTTATAAACAACCGAATAATATTCTACCTTAGAAAGAAACAAAATTCTAATACATGCTCCAACGTTAGAAGAACTTGAAAACATGTGAAGTGGGAAAAACAAAAACAGGCACAAACACGAAACACAAATACTATTGATATGATTCTGCCCTATGAGGTGCTCTTAGAGCAGGCAAATTCATAGCGACAGGAAGAACAGAGGTGGCCGGGGGTTGGAGGGAAGAATAGAGAATCATGCCTAATGGGTACAAAGCTTTTATTAGGGGTGATGAAAAGGTTCTGGAAATGGGTTGTACGACATTTGGAATGTACTTACTGCCACTGATCTGTATGCTTAAAATGCTGAATTTTATGTGTATTTTACCACAGTAATAAATAAAAATAACCCAGTTTCTTCTTATCCTTTGGTCCTGCCATTCTCAATGACCCGGCTGAGCCTCCTCAGAGTTGAACCCTGGCTGTTCTGGCGTTAGGCCCCATTGATAAAGCTGGGGGAGCCTCAGTCTCATGAGAGGAAGGGACTGGTTCACCCAAGCAAGGACCCATGTGTCCTCACTGCATTATTGAAAATTACATGGGGTGATGATAAAAAGCCATCTGACTTCTAGCTGGTTTTATTATTTTTTAAAAAAATTTATTTATTGGTTTTACAGAAGGAGAGAGTGAGAGGGTAGGGGGGAGGGACAGAGGCAGAGGGAGAGAGAGAATCCCAGGTGGACTCAATGCCCAGCGTGGAGCAACCCAAAGATCACAACCTGAGCTGAAACCAAGAGTCAGATGCTTAATGGACTACGCCATTCTGGCGCCCTGGTTTTTTAATTAATTTAATTAATTAATTTTTAAAAAGTTTTTTTATTTTTTAACATTTGTTTCTCTACCTGCATCCGGTGGACCCCTCACCCACCCCTTGAAATACACTGCTGTGGACTCAGACCCCCACCCTTGCCCTCGATAGACTGTGATCTTAAGCGAGACCCCTCACCTTCCTGGGTCTCCGTGTCCTCATCCAAAAACAGAGCTAAGAATTCCTGGCTGGTGGGATTATTTCGAGGATTGAATGAAATAAAGCGCATGGGGTGCCGGGGAGGGACCTTCCGAAGGCTCAGCCATGCTACTACAGTAAGATGGGGGGGGAGGGCAAATAGGATTGCCCGCAACCCTACTTCTGGAACCCTGGGAACTCGTAGGGAGCAGATTGTAAAGAAAGAAAGCCAGCCTTGTCTCCACAACATGCACTACGGATCCCATCCCAAACCCTGAGGAGCCCCAGAAGGCAGGAGTGTGTGAGTTATTGCTGGTGGTCGTGCCTGTGGACAGGCTGGTGCCCGGCAGGAGGCCACCCCGAGTGGTGGGGCCCCATGACCGTAGCAGGTGGGAGGAGTAGGGCCATCTGCTCCAAGAGCAGCAAAGCGGGTCTGGGAATGCCAGCCCGGAAGCCAGTTCAGGGCAAGGACCCAGGGCACGCCTCCTACCCTGTGTTCTGTTGCTCCTAACACTCAGGAGAGGTGGATACATTTCCTATACGCTTTTCTTTTTATTATTATGTTAGTCACCATACAGTCCGTCATCAATGTTTAACGCAGTGTTCCATGAGTCATTGTTTGCACATAATACCCAGTGCTCCATGCAATCCGTGCCCTCCCTAATGCCCATCGCTGGGCTAACCCTTTCCCCTACAACCCTCCCCTCTAAAACCCTCAGTCTGTTTCCCAGAGTCCACAGTCTCTCACCGCTCATCTCCCCTTCTGATTCCCCCCTCCTTCATTTTTTCCTTCCTTCCTTTTGTCTTCCATGCTGTTCCTTATGTTCCACAGATAGGTGAAACCATATGATAATTGTGTTTCTCTGCCTGGCTTCACTGAACATAATCCCCTCCAGTTCCATCCATGTTGATGCAAACAATGGGATTTGACCCAGCCATCAGAAAGGATGAATACCCACCATTTCCTATACATTTGATTTGAGGTGGGTCACCCACTCACCTCCGCTCCCTTCTGGGACTCAGGAACTCCAGTTTTGCCTCCTTTGGGAGTACTGGCTGGGTGAAGCTTAGACTCTTCTCCCTCTGGGTGGGCGGACAGGGTGGTAAGCAAATGACACAGTCCTCTGCTTTGCTCCTTCCTGCCCTGCCCAGGGATTTCTACCCTGTGCTCAAGGCTGCTGGCTGGCCTCAGTGCCTTGCCATTCGGGTCAGAGCTGTTCCCCACTTGAGTCCTTCGTTTGTATAGAGCCTTGTGGTGTCGGGGGGGCACCTTCCGACCTCTCCCAAGGGCCCCCGGCCTCTGTGTATTGGCAAGGGATCCATCCAACTAGTTAACAGGACTTAGGACCACTTCCAAGAGGACTAAAGCTGGCTGCTGATGGTGGGCACCGTAAAGCCTGAAAATGCTGAGTCACTTAATCCGCCAATAGTAAAGACTAAATTCACATGCGATTGGTGATTTCGCCACACCACCTCCCTCCGCACAGGACACTGCAGTGATTTTCACAGACTCATCACAGACAAGTCTGAGCTGGGACCCGGAGCTGCAGAGGACATACAGTGGCTCAGCATAAACGGCCAATATGGGGACATTGCCTCGGTGCAGGTCCAGAAACCCCAAGTCACAATTCACAGTGGAGTCCAGCTCCTTCTGACTTCAGGTAAAGTCTGTGGGCCCACTACGGGGATGGGGCTGGCCCAGGTAGGGTGTGGGAGAAGCAGTGGCCACAGGGGCCCCCCCGGCAGCGGGTGCATGTATCCCTGCGTCTCCTCTTGCATGTAGCCTGGCCTGCCACCTGCTGCCGGGCTGTCCCAGAACGTCCCAGTTACGTGACTGTCCTGCTGTACTTTCGGGAAGGTCCAAAGGGCAAGCAGGAAATTTCAGAAAGCTGCCACACCCTTGACAGTGAAACCAGAGCGTCTGAAAATGGACTTCGTTAAGCCAGGGACAGACAGGAATGAACTAGCAGCAGAGAATGGATGTTGTCCTTGAACCCGAGGTTTCTTGAGAGTTGCCTCCTGAGTGGAGAGATGCTTTCGATTTTTGAACTTTCCAACTGCCTAAGAACAGTATTCTTTTTTAAAAAGAAAAAAATCTATTTATTTAACAGACAGAGATTACAAGTAGGCAGAGAGACAGGCAGAGAGAGAAGAGGAAGCAGGCTCTCCACGGAGCAGAGAGTCCAATGTGGGGCTCAATCCCAGGACCCTGGGACCAGGACCTGAGCCAAAGGCAGAGGCTTTAACCCACTGAGCCACCCAGGTGTCCCAAGAACAATATTCTTAAATGTGTAGTCTAAGTCCTAATTGACGATCCACATTAATACATGAAGTTTGAGTTGGAGTAAAGGGTACTTGAAGTTGCCATTAATGAGTAACTCAGAGCCCTGAAAATTACTTGATCCAAAGCCCAACAAGTGAAGCTGTGGGGAGAAATAGGAGAGATGCTCCCTTTGCCAGTGAACTGGCTTTCACAACTGTTTACTCCAACATCCATACTCTGTTCACACCTCCTTCCCTTTCTGGCATGAGCAAGAATTGGGGGGGGGGGGCGGGGGGTGGTGAATAACGCCTTCATTTGGAGTCTCACTCCTCTCCTTGTCTTCAAATAGAGTTAGCTCTGAGTCACTTTACTCGAGGTGAATAAATAGGAATGCTTTTTTTAGCAAGTAACAGGAACCTGCATTTAAAGAGGTGGTTTCTTCTTCTTTTTTTTTTCCTTTTGCATAATCTAATTAGGAATGTTCCTGCCAGCTACCTCCTCAAACAGCAGGTTTAAAACAAGGAAATCTCCACCAACTAGCTCCTCCCAGGGGATTTTGTGGCCACGTTGGATGGGTAAGCAGCTTTACAGATTTCTTCATTCTATTATAAATAAAAACATGAATGCGAAATTATCTTGTGATGTTGGTTGCACAATTGTGCAAATATACGAAGGCTGCTGAATTGTACACTTTACATGGGTAGATTTTATGGTGTATAAGATACAGCTCAGTAAAGAATGAAGAGCAAACAAACCCACCCACGCACCCACCCCCTCCCCACAAACTGCAACAATAAAATGCTGTAGCCATTTGGAACACAGCTTGGCAGTAGTGAGTGAGGTTGAAAATGGGGTGATCTCGTGAACCAGGCGATTTTTCTCCTGGAGCTGTAGGGTTGTACTCTAGAGAAAGTCTCCCACAAGTATTGAAAGAAACACGTATAAGATGTCTGTTGCAATGTTCTTTTACTAATGAAAGATTGGAAGCAATCAAAGTCTCCCAACGGTGGAAGCATTCAGAGATCTATCATGGTGGGTACCTACAACTGATGACTTTAGAGCATTTAAAATAGCAAAGCTGTATATACCAACTTGGGTTAAGTCCCAAAAACACAGTGCTGCAGAGGGTGCAGCAAACTATAAAATAATATAGACCATCTGATAACCGTGTATATAAAGTCTTAAAACACACAAGGTGGCACTCTTTCTTAACAGATACATACACAGGTGCCAGTATGTTATTTTCTGTGTTTTTCTGTGTGTTGGAAATAGCTAATAATCGTTTTGTTTTTCAGTTAGCAAACACTTGCAGTTGTGTTCAATGCTATAGGAACTTCCTTAAGCAACAATGATTTGAGGAATGAAAAACAGAGAGAGAAAGACTTGACAGTTTAGAAAAAGATCTGCTAATAATAGGTTTCATTTTTTTATCACCTACGGTCTCAGGGAATGAACTGACATTACGTGCAATATTCTGTAGTTTCTACATGCCTGATCTGATCGTGTGCAATGTGAGTCCCAAGAAGTTGAGGCTGGAGTAAGTCCTAAGCCCCAGGCTGGAAGACGGAGTCCTTAGACTGTCCCATGGTCTGACTCCAAAGCCTGGTTGTTGGTGGTTAGGCTCTGGAATGCTGTTTCTTAGTAGCTCTGCCTGCTTTTTCACCGTAGGAGAGTCTTAAAAGAGAGGTCAGTGCTGCAAAGAAAAAAGGAAAAAACCATAGCAATTTTAAGTTAAACCCTGGTGTGGTGAGGTTGCCCTATTTTTAGTCATCTTTGCCTACAGTGAATAACTCATGCCTGGGAATCAGGAAATACGTGTCCTGACTCCACGGAGCCGTCTCTCCTAATGTTTTTCAGTCTTCTGTCTTCGTGAGGCTGAACTTTTGTCCTCAGTTCTGCTTAGGACCCCTGTTTCGTTTCGCTTTGCCTCATTTGTTTTCTTTGCGCGCGCTAGAGGTCACCGATGGTAAATGGAACACTGATTTAGAGGAAAGACGAAGAATGAGAGGAACAGGATAAGTGGGCCTCATGCTTATTTCAGGAAAATCCGTGTTGCAGGATACGTCTAACTGTGGGTTGTTTCTGTGTCCCTTTAGGAAGACAGGGCGGTGCTGCGGTGTCACAAAACATCAACTCAGGGAGCAAACACAGACGTTCACATACACTCCGATCTGTGAGTTTCAAGAGGGTCTCGTTGTAATGCCAGTTATTTTTCATGAGTAAATGGTACTACAGATAAAATCCCTACGACCTAGAATGCCGTGTATTTTGATGACAGGTCAGCCCGTGAGGCCACATCATCTAAGTTCATGTTTTAGAGCTGCTGTGGAAAGTAAATGAGTCAACCCAGGTAAAACGCTGGACACAGGGTGAGGCATTCCAAGAAGTCACTTTCCTCCCGATCCGGCCCATGACTTCTGGCTGACTGCTAAGTGATGAGCTAAGCAGTTAGCTCCAGATCTTGGTTGTTGCCCTATTTTTTCCCCCCTTCCAGACCATATGGGTTCACTTTTCTCCAAAAACTTTGCCAAAAAAACAAGGAACAATCCATCTGCCACTTAAACAAGAACAGATTTATTGCTTTTAACTTAAAAAAAAAGATGTCAAGTGCAAAAAAAAGATGCATTCCTCTCATTGGGGGCCTAATGCAGGCTGCCATGTCCGGTGGCTGATGCTGTCCCAATATCCATTCATTGGATTGAAGCCAAGGGAGAGAACCTAGGGGTTGTGCCCTAAAGTGGGAGGTGACAAAAAGGATCAGTAGTCGCTGGCCCCAGGGACTCTAATATCTACTTTTTTCACTGGATTTTATATTTGCTGAAGGCCTGGAAGGCTCCCAGCCCTTCATCCATGGGTCAGGCAAACTTTGTTATAGTAGGGTCTGCAGTGCTAGTGACCAGTAACCCTGCACCTGCCCCAGCTGCCAGGGACATTCAAGCATTGGTCATAAGATGGACAATGGATAAGTCAGACTGCCTGACAGTTGGGGACTTAGGAGAACATCATTTTCCTTTTGCCAAGATCATTCTTCAGGCTGCCTTGTTAGGACCCAAGCTATTTTCTGTGGTCACGGAGACCTACTTTACTTAAAAAGTTTAGTTTCGTTCCATTTAATTTTCTAAACAGATAATATGTTCAGATGTTTCAAAATTCAAAGAATAGAGTGAAGCAATCTCATTTGCATTCTTTTTTTTTAAGATTTTATTTATTTATTTGACAGAGATCACAAGTAGGCAGAGAGGTAGGCAGAGAGAGGGGCGGGGGAAACAGGCTTCCTGCTGAGCAGAGAACCTGATGTGGGGCTCCATTCCAGGACCCTGAGATCATGACCTGAGCCGAAGGCAGAGGCCTAACTCACTGAGCCAACCAGGCACCCCTCATTTCTATTCTTGAAGCCAACTAATATTAACCAGCTCCAGCCCCGTGTGAGTTCTCCTAAAGGTATGCTATGCATATACCACTATCACGTGTACATAGCTGCATATATTACACATGTCCCTCTCCATCACTGTCAATCAGTCCATCTCAGAAGCTATTCCTTTATCGATACAGGAAGAGCTTCCGCGTTTCATTCTTTTTTCGACTATCTAATATTTCGTTGTTTCAATGGATCGGAGTTTATTTAAGCCAGTTCCTATTATGAGCTTTTAGATTGTTTCCAGTCTCTTGCTCTTCTCATGCTCCTATGACAACCTTATACATGTGAAATTTTGCACATGTATGAATGGGTATATCAGAGAGATAAAAACCTAGTAGTAGGCTTGCTGAGTTAATGAGCATGTGCGTGTGAAATTTTAATAGATGCTGACAAAGTTCTCTTCACGAAAGCTGCATCAACTTACATTCCCACCAACGTTTTATGAGAGGGTCGGTTTCCCCAGGTCCTTCTGAGAGGGTCGGGAAACTTTGTGATCTTTTGTCCATCTAATCGGTTTAAAAAAAAATAGATCTCAAAAGTACTATCTTATCCTGAAGTGTTAATTGTGTTTGTTTGTTTGTTTTTAAAGATTTTTATTTATTTATTTGACAGACAGAGCTCACAAGTAGGCAGAGAGGCAGGCAGAGAGAGAGGAGGAAGCAGGCTCCCTGCTGAGCAGAAAGCCCAGTTCAGGGCTCGATCCCAGAACCCCGGAGATGATGACCTGAGCCGAAGGCAGAGGCTTTAACTCACTGAGCCACCCAGGTGCCCCTTAATTGTGGTTTTTAAGAAAGAAAACATGGGTAAGAGTCTGAGTGTTCCATTTTTTGTGAACTGTGTACACTCTTTGCCCACATTTCTCTTGGATTATTGGTCTTTCATATGGTTTTGTATAAGCCCTTCATGTGTTGGATAAGTTAGCCCTTGTCTGTGATTGAAGTTGAAAATATTTTTTTCAGCGTAGTTTTGACTTTGCTTTGGGTAGTTTTTTCCCCATGTAAACATTTTTTATTTGTAAGTGATAGAATTCATCAATTTTTTCCTTTATTTATTCCTTTTTTTTTTTTTCCCTGAGTATTCTTTCCCTCGGGTTTGTTTGTTTGTTTTCATTTTTAGGAAGCTCTCCCCCATATGAAGATATTAAAATTAAAATTATCTTTCTTTGGCTTCTGGCTGGCTCAGCCAGAAAAGCATGTGATTCTTGATTTCGGGGTTGTAAGTTCGAGCCCCATGTTGGGTGCAGAGATGACCTAAAGATAAAATCTTTAAGAAATAAATAAATAAAATAACATTATCATCTGGTTTCATCTAGCCCTTTTATGGGTTTATCATCCACATGGAAGTCTTTGACCCTTGTGCAATTTATTTTGGTATTAGGCGTGAAATGTTGGTGTAATAACTTTTATTCCAGTTGCTCTAAACATCCTCTGTCTCTCCCCAATAGGTTTATTTTGATTTTTCATTTATATTTTTAAGTTTTTTATTTATTTTTTTTTTTAAAGATTTTATTTATTTGACAGAGAGAGATCACAAGTAGAGAGAGAGAGGAAGGAGCAGGCTCCCTGCCCAGTAGAGAGCCCGATGCAAGACTCAATCCATCCCAGGACCCTGAGATCATGACCCGAGCTAAAGGCAGAGGCTTAACCCACTGAGCCACCCAGGCAGCCCCAAGATTTTTATTTTTAAGTCACCTCTACACCCAACTTGGGGCTTGAACCTACAGCCCTGAGGTCCAGAGTCACGCAGTCCACCAACTGAGCCAGCCAGGTGCCCCCACCCTCTCCGATAGTTTTAAACACCATCCCTTCACCTCGTAAGTGTTCATGGATGTATTTGGGGCTTCTTCCCAGACTCCATAGTGTTTTCCATTAATCTGTCCATTTATTCACGCCTACTCATCTCACTGTTTCAATCATGGTCAGTTTATAATATGTTTCAGCATCTGAGAAATGCTCTTCATTTTCAGAATTTTCTTCTCCTCTACTTGCATGTTTACTCTTAAAACATTAGTTTTAATAGATTAATGTTAAAATATGCTTATAATCCTGCAAAAGTCCTTCTGTTACTTTTATGAGGACCACATTACATTTATGGCTTAGTTTAAGGATATTTGATATCTTGAAGATGGGTGTCGTCCCCTTAAAGAACATTTTATGCCAAAGAGCAACGAGGGGGGCACCTGGGTGGCTTAGTTGTGGAGCTGCTGCCTTCGGCTCAGGTCATGATCTCAGGGTCCTGGGATCGAGTCCCACATCGGGCTCTCTGCTCAGCAGGAAGTCTGCTTTTCCCTTGCCCTCTGCCCCTGCTTGTGTTCCCTCCCTCGCTGTCTCTCTCTCTATCAAATAGATGAGTAATAATTTAAAAAGCCCTTAAAAACAGCAACAAAAAGGTAGCAACGTGGATGTGCCATCCTGGGAAATTTTAACAAAAACGCCAACCAAGGTTTTGTGTACATTGTATATGTCAGAATTTAAAACAGGTCTTGGACTGGTGCACCAAAAATTTTACTTTAGGACTTGGGAAAAACTTTTTAAATCTGCGTTTTGTGATTATGTCTCTAAAATTAATAGTAATAACTTTAAATTTAAAAATATGAATTAAGAGGTGCCTGGGTGGCTTAGTCGGTTAAGTGTCCAACTTGATTTTTGGTTCAGGTAATGATCTCAGGGTCATGAGATCAAACTGTGTGTTGAGATCAAAGCCTGTATTGAGCTCAGAGCCTGCTTAAGATTTTCTCCCTTCCTCCTTCCCCTAGCTCACTCGTTCTCTCTCTAAAAAAGAAAATTAATAAAAAGCAATAAATATATGTATTAAAAAACTCAAAAATGCCCATTCTAGTAATTATGTTCCAAAGCAAGCAAATCATTAGAGATCTATAGAAAACATTGTGTATACTGAGTATAAAAAGATTTATTATAGTATTTTTGTAATAACAAAAATTACAAATTATGTAAATGCACAGCAGTAGAGATTTGGTTAAATTATGGTAATTCTTGTCTTGAAGTACCATTCCACAATTCAAAATTTTTTCTTCTCATAAATATTTATTAACATAAAAATCCCAGTTATAAGCTTAAGTGGAAAAGCAAAAAACCAAAGTATATTTAGTATGGCCCTAATTTGCTTTAAAAAGTTGACTGTGGGGGGAAAAAAAGTTGACTGAGTATGTATTATATACACTTTGAAAAAAGACAAGAGTTTAGTAAACCAAAATGTTAGCATGAGCCGCCTACAAGGTTGGAGGATGGGCAATTTTAATTTTTTCTTGGTGTTTTGTTGTATTTTCCAACTTTTTTCTAGGAAGCAATAGACTTTTATACATGATGTAATTGTACATGGAAATCTTACAATCTGCATGCATCACAAGGTTGCAGTAGATAATGGTCATAGGAGGTATATTGGTGATTGAAATATTTTCTGAAGTCGGAGCAGACTACAAATGCTAATGTCCCTCCATATTATTTATGATAGACCTGCCCTGCCTGAAGGAAATCTTATTGAAATCATGGTGCCATTAATTAATGGCTGATATGTATAAATCATAGCTTTAAATAGGGTGGCTAGCAGGAAAAAGTTTTTTCCCAGGAAACACTATAATAAAAGTAAATGTGCATAATTAAAATGAAGAACAGCCCTTCAACAATTTTATTTGCCAGTAGCTTGACCATGTGTTTGTTACAAACCACAACAACAAAGAAAGAGAAATCAGTTATTTTTTTTTAAGGATTTTATTTATCTATTTGACAGAGAAAGCACAAGTAGGGGGAGCAGCAGAGAGAGAGGGACAAGGAGACTCCCTGCTGAGCAGGGAGTCCGATGCAGGACTTGATCCCAGAGCTCTGGGATCATGATCTGAGCCGAAAGCAGATGCTTAACCCACTGAGCCACGCAGGCGCCGCGAGAAATCAATTATAGTTAGAGTTTTATTGTCCAAAGAAATAATTTTAACCGTCCGCAAGTCAACAAGAGGAAAAAGAAGCTAAAACTGTGCTTTTGAGGGGGATTGTGAGCAGGGGAGGATGGCAGGATGGCTGCCTGATTTCCACTACCTCTGAAATCTCTCACACGCAGAGGAGCATCCGCCTTCCACAGTGCGTCTCCCTGCTCTCACGGTGAGTGCTGTACACTGTGGGCTCCGCGTCCTGTGCTGAGGAATCACGGCTACTGTCCTCAGATAACAGGGAAACACGAGAACTGGAATGCAACATTCAGAAATGAACATTTCTCTTAAGTTTGGTTTTATTTGAAATAGTTCTACAATGCATTTTCCTCTTAGTCTCAAAGTATTTTACTGCTGAGTTTCTAAATGTTCTTCCTAATTTTTCTAAGAATTTCAAACTTATGATATATATGTTTTTTTTTGGACACTTGAATGACTTCTTTGAGCTGAAATTTTGTAGACACACCACTATAAATTTTAATCAATGAACATACATCAAGGTTTGAATTGAAAGAAGACTTATATACTAGCAGCCTTTCCGTTTGTGGATTTGGGAGGATACAAATTTTCTCTGAACAAAAAAAGGGGCGCCTGGGTGGCTCAGTCGGTTAAGTGTCTGCCTTTGGCTCACGTCATGATCCCAGGGTCCTGGGATCGAGCCTCATGTCAGCTCCCTGCTCCAGGTAAGCCTGCTTCTCCTTCTTCTCCCTGCTCCTGCTTTGTCTTGCTCTCTCTCTCTCAAATAAATGAATAAAATCTTCAAAAAAATTTTTTTCTCTCAACATGCAGTTCCATTCAGTGCTGAGCCTCTCATTTAGATGTCCCTGTATATTTGTGATCACATATTTTTCTGGGAAGTGCTGATTTTTCTCAGGTTGAGAAATAGGACTCCTCCTTCCTAATTGTCATAGAGGGCTATTCCTACCCTCACCGCCATTCAGAATCTTTTACTGAGAACATACCACAAGCCAAGCATTGTGCAAGAGGCTGAAAATAGAAAGATAAGGAAGATGTGGTCTCTGTTCTCAAGGAGTATTCCTGAGTGAAAGACACAAGTCAAAGAGAAGTATGGCCACAGTAACAGAGGAAATGCCATGTACCAGGTACTGGGGAGGACAGAAGAGGAACTCTTGGACACAACCACCTGGAAGTCTCAGCTAGCGAGTGGCATCCTTAGCGTGCTGTGGTAATAGTGTTGATAACTGATGACAAAGACGGTGATGATAACAGGGCCAGGCACTGGGCTCGGTACTTCGAACATCATCTACTTACTCTTCACCACAGCCAATAGAGTAGGTTAGGACAATAATTGTAATTTATTGATAATCAAATAAGTAATAACTTATTTTAATTAATTAATTTTAATTAATTTATTAATTAATCAAATAATGAATCATTGAAGCCACCGATGAAAAGAAGCAAAGCCGAGCTACGAACCTGGGTCCATCCGACATGGCGTCCCAGCCCGTAAAGAGGGAGGGCTTTGGGATGCTACAGAGCTCGATTCCAATTCTAGCAACCATCTACCCAGGTAGCTGTGGGTCCATTACTTCACCTCTTTGAGCTTAAACGTGACTCCCCTACAAAATGGAGATAATCATAACACCTGGGAGCAATGCTGCCCCTTTCTGACAGCTGCTGCCTCTCCCTCCCTTGCTGATGGAGCCTCCCTCCGATTACTGAGGCTGAAAACTCTACATACTCCTGTTCTTGGTTGCCCCCTTGCCGCTGGTGTCTGGACACATGACCAAGTCCTGAGCAGTGCCACTGAGTAAGAGCAACAGCTCTTCTCTGATACAAATTAAAGCTAGAGGGCCACCTGGGTGGCTCAGTTGGTCAAGCGTCTGACTCTTGATTTCAGCTCAGGTCATGATCTCAGAGTCATGGGATCGAGCCCCACAACGGGATCCATGTTGGTTTTGGAGCCTGCTTGGGATTCCCTCTCTCCCTCTCCTTCTGCCCCTCCCCTTTCATGTGGCGTGAAGCCCAGTCCTATTCTAGCCAGCTTGTGGGCAAAAAGGGATGCCATCGACACACTGAGGAAAGCTTCAGAAAGCACAGGAAGCAAAGCCCTCCTTGTTGACATCCTTGAGCCAATAATGTCACAGAGAACGGAGGACACCGTGAATAGTACATTTCCTACATTTTTTAAACCACTTTTACTTGGGCATTCTGTTACTCCTAGATACAGCCTATTTATTGAGTTTTAGATGAGCTAAATTGTACAAAGCACTTAGTATAATATTTGCATGTAGTAAACGCTCAGCAGTAGCCTTTTTTGGTCAAAATTATCTTCTCATGACTTTTATTTTGTAACATTTGTTTATTAGTATAATATGGAATTCTCTTTCTTTTCTTTTCTTTTTTTTTTTTTTTTTTTTTTTTAAGATTTATTTGTTTGTCGGGGAGGGAGAGAGTTCAAGCAGGCAGAATGGAAGGCAGGAGGAGAAGATGTCTCCCCGCTGAGCAGGGAGCCCGATGTGGGACTCGATCCCAGGATGCTGAGATCATGACCTGAGCTGAAGGCGGACACTTAACTGACTGAGCCCCCAGCGCCCCTATTCTTTATTTTTTCGTAACTAAATTGACCAAATCTAAGCACGTTTATAATGTATAAGGCAAATAGTCAATCCTTCTGACTTCTTAAGGGATTAAACAGTGCAAAGTAACAACTAGGTGAATTAGATGAGGCCCCAAATCTATCATTCATTGTTTCCAGACTCATTCTATGGTTGGCGTTAAAGGATTACGGACCTCCTGACTGATCGTCAGGAATGCACCTGTAGCTCCACTCTCTGCCATGTTAGAATATAGTGAGAGGTCAGCAGTCTACAACGCAGAAGAGGGCTGTCCCCCAAGTTCCACTGTGCTGATACCCCAGCTCACACTTCTAGCCCCCAGAATTGTAAGAAATATGTATCTGTTGTTTATGAGGGAAACAAATGCTCCTGTAGTTAGACAGGTTGGACTTATTGCCTGCTGCAGACAGGGAGAACATACATTTTAGGGAGTGATGGAACATTTCTTTCCGTAAAAGCGTATTTGAAAGAACCTGTTAGGGGCACCTGGGTGACTCAGTCAGTCAAACATCTGTTTTTGGCTGAGGTCATTCACGATCTCAGGGACCTGGGGTCAAGCCCCACATGGGGCTCCCTGCTCAGTAGAGTCTGCTTTTCCCTCTGCGGCCCCCAACCCCCATCCCCACCCACTGCCTGCCGCTCATGCTCTTTCTCGCTGGCTCTCTCTCTCTCAAATAAATAAATAAAAATCTTCAAAAAGCACAGAAAAGAAAAGAATCTGTTATAGGATTGGGATTTGGAGTGGGCAGTTTGCAGGGGGACTCTAAAAGAAGGCAGGGCTTTGCTCCGGGTCAGATGCTCTAAGAAAGCAGGGCCTGTTCCGTAATTGGGAATCAATAAATCTTATCTGTAGAGAGGGGAGGTTAAAACAAGGATAAAGTTGCTCTTGGCTAATAAGCGGCAGTCAGTCCATCTTAGCCAATGTTCGGTATTTTCTAGATGGCACAGTGGCTTTATTTTTATTTCTACTTAGATAAAATTACGGAGGGAAAACAAAATTACGGAGGGGCCTTATTTTGTTTCCACTCTATCACAGTCCTAGAGTGACACTGGCTGAGGTAGATGTTCTGTGAGGTGATTTATGTCTCGTAGGGGAGTAGCCCAGACCCATTATGAGTGTAAGGCAAGCTTCTGACTGTCAGGGGCTGTCATTTCTGTTCCTTCTCAGTGCCAAGTGCAACTATAAGATTTATTTTATTTTTATTTTTTATTTGACAGAGAGAGATCACAGGTAGGTAGAGAGGCTGGCAGAGAGAGAGAGAGGGAAGCAGGCTCCCTGCTGAGCAGAGAGCCCGATACGGGACTCGATCCCAGGACTCTGAGATCATGACCTGAGCCGAAGGCAGCGGCTTAACCCACTGAGCCACCCAGGCGCCCCCCAAGTGCAACTATAGAAGACATGCCATTCTCTGTGTAATGCTGTGTTTCGAAATTCAGAATGAAAGGCAGTAAGGGGATGGTGCTTTAATATAAAGAGAGGGAGGGGCACCTGGGTGGCTCAGTGGGTTAAAGCCTCTGCCTTCGGCTCAGGTCATGGTCTCAGGGTCCTGGGATCGAGCCCCGCATTGGGCTCTCTGCTCAGCAGGGAGCCTGCTTCCTCCTCTCTCTCTAACTGTCTCTCTGCCTACTTGTGATCTCTTTCTGTCAAATAAATAAATAAAATCTTAAAAAAAAAATACAAGGAGAGGGAAATGCATTGGTTTCTATTAATGGTTCATGCTAGAGAAATTCTGGAATTGCCTTTGGCTGGTTTAAGGAGGTTAGCCTGGGGATACCCCACCAAGAGCATGAAACTCTTTCCTCAGAAGGGTATAGGCTGGCCATCTCCTTCTTCCTGGTACCAAAGATAAAAAAGGAATTCCCACATGTATGCTATTCATCTATGCTTAGCTTTTGGCAGTCAAATCTCCTTTGTCATTCCTGGTTTAAAAAAAAAAAAATCCAGGGTTACCTTTTGGAAAATGCTTTGACTGTCTTTGGTTTCTCTTGGTATTTATTCTTGTTTATATATTTGACAAGAGAAAACAAAAAACCATGGTACTAACTTGTTAATTAACATATGGGGACTGGTATTCTATATCAAAGATGAGCCTCAGTCACTGTGAATTCAGTTCTCAGTCCTAGAAATATTTTATTTTTTGAAGATTTTATTTATTTATTTGTCAGAGAGAGAGAGAGAGCACACAAGCAGGGGGAGCAGCAGAGAGGGGGGGTGCAAACTCAGCAGGGAGCCTGATGCGAACTGATCCCAGGATCCAGGATCTCAGGATCATGACCTGAGCTGAAGGCAGATGATGCTTAACCGACTGAGCCACCCAGGTACCCGGTTCTAGAAATATTCTAGAGCCACATGTCTACTTGCAAATGAACGGTAAACTATGAAGACATAGCAGTAATCATTACAATAAAAGCAGCAGTTAGATCCTGGTTTGCAAGTTGGGAAATGCATCGCATAGGAACTATTCAAGGAGACCCTTAATAAAAGCATGTTGGTAAATGTCATTTCTGAAAAAAACATTTTTTTAAAGATAGTAATAAAGGGTATAGAGGATTGCTGAATAAATGTGTGCGAAATGGGCATCAAACTGTCTCTCACATGCATACAGCAACACTAATCTGTGTGATTTTAACTTAGGTGGGATTTTCTTTCTTTTTTTTTTTAAAGATTTTATTATTTATTTATTTATTTATTTGACAGAGAGAGAGACAGTGAGAGAGGGAACACAAGCAGGAGGAGTGGGAGAGGGAGAAGCAGGCTTCTTGCCCAGCAGGGAGCCCGATGTTGGGGCCGATCCCAGGACCCCAGGATCATCCGAGCCAAAGGCAGACGCCTAACTACTGAGCCACCCAGCCGCCCCAGCAGGATTTTATTTCTTATTTCATTTTTGTTGCAAAGACCATTTTCTTCATTCAGAGAAACTAAACAGCACATTATAAAATCTTTTTGTTTTTCATGCGGGAGATCTCCAGGGTGAGGATTACCTTCGAGCTTTCTCATGGCTTTGCTTTTTTGTTTTGTGCCTGGCCATGGCAAGTTGCTAATTGTTCCTTCCCCCACCCCCCGCCCTTGCCTTTTGGGTCATAATTCCACTTAGACCTGTTCCTGCAGTAATCGTTTATGTTCCCCTATAAACCTGTCTGGAATTCATATGCATGAATTCACCTCAGTGACCGTCTGCTTTAGGATATGCTCAAGATGAAAAGAAAAATGAACAGCATCTGACTGCTGCCTTGCCCTTTCGTGGGAAAACAGGAAGCAAGGCCCCCATTGGCTTGGCTCTGTGGACCTCAAGTTGCTTGTCAGGGGACAGTAAGGGTGAACACACCGTTGTGTGGTTCTCACACTTTACTGCACCCCGGAGTGCCCCAGTGGGTGTGTTAAAATGCCAGTTGCTGAGCCCGGCACCCAAGGGTTTCTGATTCCTTAGGTCGCAGCAAGCTCCCAAGGCCTGCTGGCACTACGGATCCAGGGGCCACGCTTCAAAAACCTTTCTCGATAACTTTCTATCTTTTGAAACCCCAACCTCCGTGGGCTGTATGTTCCTCCTTTCAGGTCTAGCCTTTCACCATGATGAGATGACTTCCGGGGGCACCAAGTGTGAGGTCTCCTCCTGTGGCTAGTCCCCGGGTCAGCTTCCTGGACCTCCCGGCTAGAACCTGAGTCTTGAGGCTCAGTCTTCCTAGGCTGGTTCCTGACCAGTTTCGCAGGCTCTTTGCTCATGTCCCTGGGCCTTTCTTTCTCCAATATCTTACCTGGGGCTCTGGATCCTTGAAACGTCTTCTCTTGCCCTTCCCTCCAACCTGCCTCCTGCACCCACATGATTTGTGGTGCCTGCCCACCCCCGCTTCTGTTGGCATCAACCATTGGTGGCCCGCCATGTTCTGCTGTCACCCAAGTCCTTCAGAAAGCTTCTCACCTATAGAATGCTGACTTCGTTCAGTTCCATGGCTGGGATGATTATAACAAATCAGAATTTCCCTGAGGGATTTCAGGCACATGGGACTTTGTGCTTTGGTTGAGTTTGGAAGTGGGGATAAGTCATGATTAGCTGTTGAGTCATCATAACTTCAGGACAATGAGCAATGGATTTGTGTAATAAATGGCTTGAGTTCTACAAAGGCAAGCTTAGATAGAGCAGAATCAATGTGGATTTAAGAATTGTGTTAGTTTTGTGGCGTCTGGGTGACTCAAGCATCTGCCTCTGGCTCAAGTCATGATACCGGAGTCCTGGGATTGAATCCTGCATCGGGCTCCCTACTCAGTGGGAAGGCTCCTTCTCCCTCTCCGTCTACCCCTCCCCCGCTGCTCATTTTCTCGCTCTCTCTCTCTCTCTCAAATAAATAAAATCTTTAAAAAAAAAATGGTGTTAGTTTTTTCTTGCTGCATACTGAATTGTCACAATGACTGTTGTAAAGTAACACCCACCTGTCAGCTTCCAGGTCTGTGGGTCTGAGGTCCAGAGCAGAGCAGGGTCCCCCCTGCTCAACCCCAGAGGGCTGAACTCGGAGTTTTCGCTGGCTGTGGCTCCCTCCCCTAGAGGAGGAATCTGCTTCCAAGCTCACTCAGAGTGTCAGCAGAAGTCAGTTCCCTTTGGCCAGAGGACTGTGGTCCTCATTTTCTTGCTAGCAGCTGGGTGCCACTGTCCACTCCCAGAGACCGCGGGCCTTCCCTCTCACAGGCATTCTGGGAACACGGCAGCAAAGGGATCCTTCAAGGCCAGTGAGACGCTCCCTCGAGTCACACCCTTTCTTGGTCTGGCTCTTTCTGACTTCAACCCTCTCTGATTTCCACTAGCCAGAGGAAACTCTCTGCTTGGAAAGGGCTCATGTAATGAGATGAAGCCTGGTCACATCATCTCCCAGTGGATATTTAATGTCCCTTAATCATGGGAGCAACATCTTGTAGTGCTTACATGTCTCATACACACTCAGAGGTGAGATGATTGTGCAAGGTTGAGGGACACTGGCCAGGGATTGGGGTGGAGGGATTCTGTCTACCCTCCGAGCCCCAATCATTCACGTCTGTCCTACGTGCAAAATACACGCACCTCCTCCAAAGATTCCCAGGGGTTTTATTCCTTTACAGTGTTAGTTCAGAGTCCCAAATCTCATCCAAAAATGGGCAGCTCAGAAGTCCACCATCGGAGTCAGATGCTGATGAACCTCCTGGATATAAGCAATTCTGAGTGTAATTCCTTTTATCTATGGATCTGTGAAATTAAAGAGACAAGTTTTCTGCCCCCCACATGCCCCAGAGATGGCAGTTATGAGCATTTCTGTTCAACAAGGGGTAAATGAAGGCATGAAGGAACTATCTGTCTAAAGCAGTTTTGTGAGGTTTGTTTGTTTTTTTTTTTTAAGATTTCAGGGCGCCTGGGTGACTCAGTGGGTTAAGCCGCTGCCATCAGCTCAGGTCACGATCTCAGGGTCCTGGGATCGAGTCCTGCATCGGGCTCTCTGCTCGGCAGGGAGCCTGCTTCCTCCTCTTTCTCTATGTCTGCTTCTCTGCCTGCTTGTGATCTCTCTCTGTCAAATAAAAAAAAAAAAAAGATTTTATTTATGTATTTGACAGATACAGAGCACAAGTAGGCAGAGAGACTGGCAAAGTAGAAGGAGAAGCAGGCTCCCCACTGAGCAGGGATCCTGACAGCAGGACTTGATCCCAGGACCCTGACATCGTGACCTGAGCTGAAGGCACTTAACTGACTGAGCCACCTAAGTGCCCCAGTCTAAGGCAGTTTTGATATCCAAATGGGCCAATTTCATTGGGTTTCAAGGGTTGGAAGTAATCATCCCCGATTCTCTGTTTCACTCTCCAGGTTCTTGGTTTTTTTCCTCTTAGCCCTTGGTTCTGCCCTCTGGGGGCGGGTCACTGAAGGTCATTCTTAGAATGCAGCCTCCCATAGCAATGATATGATTTTTTGTGTAGCCCACACTTCAGCTACCTTGAGGAATTTATGGCAGATACATAGCAACACATGATATCGTGATAAGCGTAATACAACCCAAATGTTTGTAAAGCTGATAAAATGGTTCCCGGGTTTTCAGGCACAGTGATATTAACCACCACATGTCAGATTATGAGTCACTCCCCCAGCAGTGAGCTCATACTCATAAGAAGATGACTTCTTGAAGCAAGAAACTTCCACCAGGAAAGGTCATCTGATAGGTGATTATCTTAAGAACGAAACATGAGGAAATCAAAGCACTTAAAGAGAAGTTTACAGTCAATGCTTTAAACAAAGTCCACTCCCATCTCCTTCAGCCAGGGGTTCTCTAGAGTAGTCAAATCTCATCAATAAGAAAAAGCCAACTGAATCTCATTTGCGTTTGGGTCGTTAACTTCCTAATAAAAAATAAGAAATCACCAAGATCTGCTCTAGGCACAGCGTCCCCACGTGGAATGCTCTTTAGAGGGGAATTTCGGCAGTGGCCATTAGCTTAAATCCTAGAATGTTGGAGAGCACTTCCATGCAGAGCATCTTGGGTGGGACCTTTGGACAAAGTCGTGAGAAGACTGATACAGGCCAAAAAGAGAGATCTTTAAGGATCTGAAGCAGACAGAGTAAAGGGAACCACCTAGTAAGTGAAACGTAGAACATAATCACGATTCTGATTCAGAGGGAATCTTTGAGATTTCTGAATAGAGTAGAGGGGATAATAGTGTTGGAACAGCAGGCCAGAGATCACGTTCGCAACAGAGCAGAAAACGGACTAGTGGACAGAAGGAGGAGAGGACAGAGGGGAGATGTGACAGTGATAATGTGGACATTTCGTTCTTCATAAAACAATGGTCTGGGCCCCCTGTCAGCACAGAATGTTCTCTGGGGCACTTCTCCAGTAGCAGTCGTGGACTGGTGCTAATATAACCATATTTTCTGGTCCAGTCTTTCCTGTGAAGCGGGGGGCAAGCATGACAGTGGGTCATTGTTGCAGCTACGACCGTGTGTAAGGTTCTGTGAAGATTCAGCATGTGGTTGGAGACACACACGTATTTAGCCAGCAGGGACAGGACAAGAACTCTGGGTTTGGCCTTCTTAGATAATCGAATGGATACTCTTTATTGAGTTCCTCCTGGGTACAAAACACTACATTGAGTGTTTTGCAAATATTAGCTCGTTCAGTTCTCAAAGCAATCCCTTGGCCGTAGGAACTTTCAGCCCATTGAACAGTTCAGGAAACTGAGGCTCCAAGAGCTATTGCTGTTTGGCCCAAGGACACAGGATTAGTTGGGTGTGGTTGGCTCTATAGCTCTCTGTATACTTTTCTTCATAGCTTGTCCATTAAATCCAAATGATCTGTTACATGTTTGTCACTCACACCAGACTGTCAGGCCCGAGGACTCTGTCTTATTTTGCACCTAGTACCTGCCATACATGGGTGTTGACCTGAACTCTCTGCCTTTGAGGCCTGTGTTCTTGTCATCCGGCAGGTGTGCTAACTCCCCAAACTCAGTAGCCTTAGGAATGTTGTAAAAGTGTGGCAGGGACACAATTTTCAGGCCTGGAGGCAAGGAGAGTGCAGAGTTTTAGAATGCCAGCTAGAAATGACCTATGTTCTCTTCAGAGGAAGTCATTCTCGAAATCCTTCATTCACGCAAATTCTTTTTATTTATTTTTATTTATTTATTTTTTAATTTTGTAAAAAGATTTTATTTATTTATTTGACAGAGAGAGATCACAAGTAGGCAGAGAGGCAGGCAGAGAAAGAGAGGCCCTGCTGAGCAGAGAGCCCGACGTGGGGCTCAATCCCTGAACATTGGGATCATGACCCAAGCTGAAGGCAGAGGCTTTAACCCACTGAGCCACCCAGGCGTCTCTCTTTTTATTTTTTTAAAGATGTTATTTATCTGTCAGAGAGCACAAGCAGGGGGAGTCGCAAGCAGAGGGAGAAGCAGGCTCCCTGCTGAGCAAGGAGCTCGGTGTAGGACTTGATCCCAGGACCTTGGGATCGTGACCTGAACCAAAGGCAGACTCTTAACCGACTGAGCCACCCAGGTGTCCCCGTTCATGCGAATTCTTGATAAGGAGGAGAAACTGGACTCCATGAACAACACCATTGTTATAGAGACACTGTTACAGAAATTCTTTGTTCTTTTAACATCCTCTCCCCTCCCCCTCCCAGAGCACACAGAATCACAGGAGAAATTGGGCAAATAGTTGTGTCATGTGTCCTGTGTTCTGGCATTCCTGCTCGTCACCAGGTAGCCGAAGGGGATGGGATGCAGGCCCAGGGAACGCGCAGATGAGCAAGACAGTAATGAAGGCCTCCCAGCCACCAGGAGGGCTCCAAATTAGTCTTTCAAGGTAGATAAAATACAGAGGACAATTCAGACCTCCAGGCAGCACGGTGTGGAAGTAGGCATTCCCTCTCAAAGCGTGGTGTGTGAGGCCTGAAGCCAAGTTCAGAGCAAGAGTGTGTCCGGGAGGCAGGGTCAGGATACCAAGATGGCGGGTCTGAAGGCTTGGAGGAGGAATATGGTAAGAACCAAGGACGGGGGCAGATGGAGGCCAGATTCTGGAGTGCCTTGTCAACGACATTACTCCTTGTAGCTTTCTCCCTAAGAGCAGCGAGAAGCCCCCAAGGAACAGCCTGACCTACGTGCCTTCCTCTCTGGGCAGTGGAGGGAAGTATGAGCTGCAGAGAGCACATAGGGAGTTAGGGGAGGAAAGCCTCCCTCTGTGAAGATTAATAGGACCACCCTGGGAAGCCCTAGGACTGCATTCATCACCGGGTTGATTCTCTGCCTGGCAAGACCTACTTTGCATCCATCATGAGTCTGTCTGGACACTTCCTGAGGTTAGAGTGAGGTGAGTGGCGGGCTGGCTTTGCCTACTCCTGTGGCTTGTGCCATCCAGACTCTCTCCTCCACTATGCTCCACTCACATTGGCATTCTTTGACTTTCCTGAGAGCCTTGAGCTCTTTTTCTCTCTTTCTTTTTTTAAAATTTAAATTCAATTAGCCAACATACAGCACATACTTAGTCTCAGACGTAGTGTTCAATAATTCATCAGTCGCGTACAACACCCAGGGCTCTTCACAGCTTTTCTTTTTGTTTTTAATTTTGCAACAAGCCCTTGATCAATGATGTTTGCTTACCTCCACCCCCACTCTTTCTCTCTGTTCTTCTCCTTCCCACCAGTTAACCCTTGTTCCTCCAGCTTTCTCCCCAGATGTCTTTTCCTTGGGGCAATGCACCCTGACCCCTGAGAACACGTCAGGTCCCGTCGTGTGCGCTCACAGACATCCCATGTTTCTCCTTCCTAGGTGCATTTCGCTGTTCGTATACATTATGTTTAATTGTTCCTGCTGTTCAAAAACCTTTGAATACCGAATGAATGAAATCTTACTCAAATGGGCTGAAGCCCAACATAAAAGAGGTAGCAGGAGGGAGGCACTGGTTCACAGCACGGGGAGGCTGGGACAGGGACGGCATGACTGGGAGCATCATGGTCCATGGCCCAGAGCTTGGGTTCTGCACTGAGACTATCTGGATACCGACTCCACCTGCCACTGGCCGACTGCCTGTGTGGTCTCGTCCAAGTTACTTCACCTCTCCATCCCTCAGTTTCCCCCTCCGTGTCCCAGGCCGTCCAGTGTTAGGAAAATCAAGCAAGCAACCAGCCTTGAGGGGCGCCTGGGTGGCTCAGTGGGTTAAAGCCTCTGCTTTCGGCTCAGGTCATGATCCCAGGGTCCTGGGATCAAGCCCCGCATCGGGCTCTCTGCTCAGCAGGGAGCCTGCTTCCTCCTCTCTCTCTGTCTGCCTCTCTGCCTACTTGTGATCTCTGTCTGTCAAATAAATAAATAAATCTTTAAAAAAAAAAAAAAAAAAAAGCAACCAGCCTTGAGCTTTTCTGCACAGCCCCTTACACAGAGAAACAAGAGATAAATGCTCACTGTTGGGGCACTTGGGTGGCTCAGTGGGTTAAGCCTCTGCCTTCGGCTCAGGTCATGGTCCCAGGGTCCTGGGATCGAGCCCCGAGTCGGGCTCTCTGCTCTGTGGGGAACCTGCTTCCCTCTTTCTCTCTCTGCCTGCCTCTCTGCCTACTTGTGATCTCTGTCTGTCAAATAAATAAATAGAATCTTTAAAAAAATTCTTTAAAAAACATGCTCACTGTTTTCATCACTGTGACAGCGTGTCCTAGTACTCATTAATGAGGAAGGAAACTGAGGGATGAATACCTGGTTTCACATTTCTGGAACGTCTTCTCCTATCTCTTCACGAGGCTACAACCTCCCAACCTCCTTTCGGGTCTTGGCTCGCACACCCCTTCCTTGAGGTTGGGGCTCCCCTTCTGAGGAGTAGGTGAAGAGGTGGGGTTCTGCCCGCCCACACATTGGGTTTGGTCTGGAAACTAGGGCAGAGGCTGAGTCTTCCTGCCCACGGTTCCATGTGGGGCCTGATGTAGAAACAGACTCAGACTCAGCGGTGAGTTACATGATCCTAACTAGGGGACCCAGTCTGGTGGTTTTACTCCCCAAAAACCCACACCCTGGATATTGTTGTTTATTCTAAGGGCAGAAGAGACAGAATTTTGATGGGGAAGGGCTCTTGTGGGAAGGAATAATATGGGATTCTAGTCGCAGGACCTACTGAAGAGATCGATGCCTTGGATTAGAGACAGGGTGTGGGTTTGCTTAGCGGCATGTTGTTAGGAAAGTGGAATATGGACAAATCAGGCTTTTGACTCGCTGATCTGCAAGGCAGACCTTGAGACCTGGGTGAAAGACTTGTATTCGGGATAGCCCCCTGGCTGTGGGGCCAGGGACTTAGCCGGGCATTTTTAGCATCCCCTGCTGCTGGCTCTCAGTAGAAACAGAAGTCCATGGTTACTGGGCGGCTCTCAGCCAGCAGAGGCTAACCGCGGCCCTGCCCAGCTTGCTCAGGAAAGCTGCATGGCCATACCATTCAAGTTCAGCTTCGCTTGCGTGGTTTCCTAAGCTGCTTCACACCCTCACTCCTTCCGAACTCCACCTTCACGCCTCACCACTCCTCTGTCTGGGTTGTTTCCCAGCCCTGCAGAACTTCTGTCTGTTCCCCAGCACCCTGCCCCCTCTTACCTCTCGGTCATTTACTCTTCCTGGAACTTGCTTCACCTCTTCCTCTGTGACAGCTTCAACCAACCCTGCCTCCGGAAAGCTCTCCCCCGAGCCCACGTGAGCTGCTTCCGATGTTCCAGGAGGACACGTGGGAGGTGAACTCGCTCATGCGCACTGTGTCCCAGGTCTCATTGCTGGGCATAGTGCATATCAGCAAAGAGATGCATGTGGAGAGACGAAGAGACCGAGGGAAGCCGTGAATGAATGGATGGGCGAAATATACCCATGCTCCATCAACGACTAATCTGCAGGTTGCTTTCAGTGGGGTGGGACCTAGAAGGTCGGGGTGTGTGGGTGTTGTTGGGCTGGGTGCTCTAGACTAAGGAACTGAAAATTGTCCAAAAGGCTCTGGAGAACCCTTAGGTCAAATAATAAAGTAAAATAAAATAGCAGACTGATTTAGCCAAAATACAGTAAATCCTAGAAAAGTGAGATTGTCATGAGTGGCCCTCAGCTTCAAAGACACATCTGCTAGCCTGCTCCCGAGAATTGGGCCTATACTTCTCAAGGGGAGAACCTTCCACCTAGAACACAGATCTACCACCAATGTCGTCTTCAGACAATTCTCCAAGGGCGCTCTGCTAGAACACTGAGCTCACAAAACTGAAACTTAGGGCCTTCTCCCCTTCTGACCAGCAGCATCATCCAAAATTGGACTATAAGTACAGTGGGCTATTCTGGCCATGCAGGGGCAGGAAGAGAGGCTGAGAGTTCGCATGGTGCCTACCGACTAGCATGGGCCAGGCTTTGAAGAACTAAAAACTTCACTGCAAATAATGACGGTGGTTCGATGAGCCAGACGGGACCCACTCTTACAAGGCAACACAACAGCTTTGGTTAACGACTCAGGCAGTCTTTGGCCAGAGGGTTTCTAATCAGAAGTATGGGGAGCTCGAAGGCGTGTCCACGAGTGGCTTCAGCAAGTGTCAAAGGAACAGAATCCTCAGCGTCAGGGTTGAGTTCAGGTTTGGGGTTGGCACAAGGTCATGGTGGATCTACCAGTTGGTGGCAGGAGAAAGAAGCAGGAAGTAAGTGGGAGGTGTCAGAGAAAGTGACTCTGTTGTAGCACTGGCCTCTTCAGAGAGAGGTCAGCGTTGAACCAATGCAGGCGCTCACAGGAAGGACCAAAAGATGGGGTGGCTGACCCAGAATCCGTGGACAGGGTCCCTAGATGCTCAGGAAGTCACAGGGATGAGAAATGAGGTGGGACAGAGCTTCAGGGAGAATTGTCTTACAGAATTCTACGCTAGGACATAGCGGATTCCACCAGCAGGACAGAGGGTGGCCTGTGGTTTCTAGAGCCGTGAGCATCTGGAAGATGTTGCAGCCACTCTAGAAATCGGGTTGTCCCCTTGGCAGAGAGAGAATCATCTCTAATGCTTGGCGGGTAGGGGATCTTCCAGCTGAGTGTCCAAGGAGGCAACTGGGAGCTTCTGTATCGGGGTGCATCAGGAGGTGTGAGAGAAGGCAGCTTTGAAGTAGATTCTGGAACTGAGACAGGATGTGAAAACACTAAAGGGGTGAGGGTTGTGAGAGCCAAATTCATTTCCAGGGTTCTGCATGAACTGAGGCACCAGAAGATCATTTGGGGGCTGAGGGACAGGTGTGGTAGCTCTGTTCCCAGGGCTGGGGGAGCAGGGAGGAATGCCCTGGACCCAGGGCGGGGTGGGGCATGCTACCGGATTAGGAGTGTTCTGACTCCTCCCTCTCTGTAAAAGTGTGGCTCCTGAGACATTGGGTGGAGTCTCATGTGTTCGCAACTGACAAGAACCCAGCCTATGTGACATCAGTCCGGGCAGCGACAGAATTCAGTGCCAGGATTTCTCACTTAAATTGTGGCTCAACAGGGTGTAAACCAGGTTGGTAAATTGACCCATAAGCAATTCTTATTGGCATCATTGGGGTCATCTGTCAGTCATGTAGCCAACATCCTTGGGCCTGGGCTGAATTTCTTCTTGGCTAATGGCTATCTTGGGTTTTCTGTCCAGTGAGTCCTACTGAGTAGATGCTAAGGTAATTGGAAAGAAACAGGGCTGGGATGCACACCAGTGATGTCATATTCTTTTCACAAAGTTGGAGGACAAGAAGCCATAAGACCATGTTCTCCACCTTAGAGGATGGAAGAATCATCTCCTGGATTTGTTAAAACCACAGCCTCTTGTGTTTCACATTGAAGCTAGTGAATCTGAATTTCCAAGAATGGATTGGACACTGCCCCTTAAATAACTTTCCTAGGTGGTCCATATTCTTAAGATCTGTGTCCCATTCTCTAGGAAACAATGATGTGGAGGCCCATTTTGCTGCAGGAAGTAGAGATGGATTTTCATCTTATGAGGACTGTATGAAATCCCCCTTCCCCCCGTTTGGCTCAGTCATGATGGCCTGGATGCTGTTGTAAGGTGTCTGAGAGAGAGGTGGTCTTCAGACCTGAGCCAAAATCAAGAGTTGGGTGCTCAACCAACTGTTCCCCCGCAGGCGTCCCTCAGAGTTCACCAATTTTTTTTTTTTTTTTTTTTAACATCGTCTGTCTGGGCAGGGTGTCTTGTGGCAAATGGAAGACTCCAGTGGGTCAAATTTCCTATTACTAGTCATTTATTTTGAGAACAATCTAAGCATCGTCCCTCTACCCTCATCCCTAACTCTGCATTCTAGTGGAAGACCTCAGCAAAATCAAAGGTCCGTGTGGGTGCATCTGTAATATTTTTCTACCTGCTCCCTGATTCACAGGAGCCAAAACTCATCCTCAGAGCGAGTTTCCAAAAAGTAAACACTTTCTCTGTTCACCAGTCCTTGGTCAGCGTGCATCTGGTCTACCCGTAAATTAGCCAGCCTATCATTTAGGTCATCCCGTACTTTGTAAATCAAGATGTTCTGTATATCCTGCCTTTAAGGACTGGACTTTGGGCTGCTTCCTAAGGAAAACAAATGTAGGTAGGTGGTTATTATTTAGAGTTTAGAAGCCCGTTGTTAGCACCTTGTATTATGATGTCATTTTGCTGAAGATCGCAAGACTCTGTCTGGATCCCTAGAGGACCAGAATGCCTTAGTTTAATTCTGCTTCCTAGCTTGCAAAAAGGGACATATTCAGATATTCAAAAGGAATTAAAAGGCCGACATCTGGAAAAGAAAAAAGAGATGAGATGGATAAATGTTCAGGGTGGATAATTGCTAGACTCGTCCGTGGGACTGGGGCTGAGGCCAGCGAATTCCTGGTGAGGCAGCAGCTATTCCTGGTTGATTAATGGCCACCCACACAGGCATGGTCAGCCAGGCAGGGGCAGGGACAGAGGTCAGGGCAGGAAGAAGGTCAGAGACTAAAGGTCATGAACACACAGGGATCATTGCCAGCTGCCCTTGATGGACAGGACTGTGTTTCTGACTGTGGCTTCATATCTGGGGGTGACTCTGGTCTCTTTCATCTGCCCACACCTGGGAGCCTCCTTGAAGCTCTTCGAGATTCCCAGAGCAGATTTCCTGCTCTGAGTGACCAATTACATCCTCATCTCCTTGAGAAATCTGGGTTGCTGGGTCAGAACTTCTGGACAGTGTTGGGTGGGCTGGGTTGGGATGTATCAGGGGGAGACTATCAGAGGCTGGAAGCCAGTTCTGGAGAATCTGCAGGCTTTTTCTCATATATTGCTTGTAGAGAGCTAGAGTCAGGCCCTGACAACTTCAGGAAATGGGCTTAACAGAGGAAAGAAACAGATACTTTTACAATGACACAAGATTTCTAGCTTGTGATAATGGGATGAGTAAGATGATGGCACCATACCAGCGAGGGAGACTGTGCCAAGAGAAGATGATCAGAATTTGGTGATCAAGTTGCTGCCTCCTCCTCTTGCATTGTTTCAGGAAGGAAAGAGAGGCTAGACCCAAATACACAGGGGGAATCCAGAAATCTCTGGCTGAAAGAATTCTGCTCTTACTTCTAACACCGTAAGCTTCATCAGAGCTCATGAGTTTCCTTTGGAAAAGGTGAGTACCTCCTGGATGTATTCTTGCTTTAAGTAGATTGCATCCACCCAGCCTAGCTCCTCCAAAAACCTCCCAAGAGGGCCGCTGACCTAGAGAATGTGAATTCTGGTGGAGTTGCACAAACTGGAAATGGTGAACTATGATGCACTTTGTGGGAGGTGGGGAGTGAGGGCTTTCCACATTCAGAAGGTTGCCTAGGGTCCCACCCTGTGTCTGGGGGGGGGGAGTGGGGAAGAAGGGAGGGGCCATCAGCTCCCTGCTTTCTCCATTGGGCTCCCTCCCTTCTCCCACTGCCTTTTGGCTGGGCCTACTCCCACTCATGCTTCAGGATCCGGTTTAACCACACCTCCTTCCCAGACTCGCCCAAGGAGTCTGGGAGCCTTGGCAGCTCCATCCCTTGGGCCCTCGTGGCTGTTTATATACATATCTCATTCACTCCGATCTGTTTATAGCTACATTTCTCCCACAGACCATGAATTCTTTGAAAGCAGGGATCATATATTCACTCAGCCTCCAACAGAATACACAATACGATTCAATAACTATGCATATGATGAGTGGATTTATAACAGTTAAAATCCTTCGCACCCTGGTCAGACACATGTTCGGTGTTGATTAAATAGGTTTCTCAATGGCATGGGGCACCTCTGTGCTATTTTCGTGTTACTTTTCTGTTCATTGAAAGAGGTTCCTTTCATGCTTTTCTGAATTAAACTGCTGCCCAGTTTGCCACTAAAAACAAAAGGTATCTTCTTTTGTTCACTCAAATCAGACCAAATTAATGAAGATCATAAAAACCGTGCAAGCGGACTGTTTCATGGAGGTTTCTGGTTTAAGCAGAGGCCAGCAAGAGGTAAACATTCGAAAATCCCCAGGAGAGGGGCGCCTGCCTACCTCACACTCAGTGAAGTGTGTGACTCTTGATCTCGGGGTCATGAGTTCGAGCCCCACGTTGGGTTGGTTGGTAGCAATTATTTAAAAATAAATAAACTTAAGAAAAAAAAATCTCCAGAAGGAAAACTGTAAAAGGAATACCCTACTAATTACAGGAGATTATATGGACATCCCCCCAAATCACAAGGGTGGCCAGGCAAATTTGGGGAAATTTGATGCATCATTTTCCACATTCTAGCAAGAACTGAAGAAACGTAATCTGTAGTGGGTGCCCGGTTTGGTGAATTCAGCATACTCCTTTGCTGCTTGCCCAACTGTTTGGGAAAGCGGAATGCCAATATATATGAGAAGCCAGAAGGAAATTCCATAATGCAGCCCCTGGAAATTTATCCCAAAATACATGAAAAGAAGAAAACCTATATGCTTGAAATTGTGTGTTGTTCTCATAATAAGGGCGCCCTCCCGCTGCTAGTCCAGTTGGTTGCAATCACCCTTTCAGGCATGGGGTCGTGCTGCCTCTGGGTTCCCAGTGTCCTGGGGGCCTCCTAGGGAGGTACCCTCCCAGGCATTTGTAAAGTGTTGGGTCTCCCACAAGGCCAGTGAATCAGAGCTGTGGGTGCAGGTGACACCAGACTCCCCTCAGAGCAGACCGAGTATTCACCTTGGCTCCTGGCAGTGGCTCCTCATTTTATGCCCCAGCCTTCTGGGTCCCTCCCCATTTTTCCAGTCCGCTGATTCCCACATGCACCATCTGGAGGCTCCTTAGAACTTGAGTCCAGCGTTCTTCTTGGTATATACCCCCCAGAGCATTCTGAGGCTTTTAGGAAGGCAATAATTGCTGATTAAACCAGAATCCAAAGCTTTAGTAACCAAACCAATCCCTATCCAACCAACCCAGCCAAACCAAAAGCTTTTCCTCTCCATTCAGAAAGGGTTGAGAGGAGGCAGGTGTTTCAAAAAAGAATGTAAGATCATTTAACCACGACAAAATAAAGTATTTTAGTTGATGTTCTTTAAGAAAAGTAAAAACTAAAAAAAAAAAAAAATGAAGAACAAATATTGCTGAAATCTTTAGAAATGGAGACGACCTCCAATAGGGGATTGATGAGTAAAATTAGCGGTCCTTAAACATTTCTGTTTACTATAGGACATACTATTTACTTTCTTGCATATTTTTAGGTTAACATTTAAAACGTTTCATCGGAAGTTTAAGTAGTTGCAAAGAATGCAATTTCCTGCATACTGTAAACATTGACATTTTAAAATGGAATAGTCACTCTCTTGAATGAATCCAATACAATCTAAACACCATAGACATTATGCCTACTACTCCCCGTTTTAAAAATATAAGAAAAACCTCTTCTTTACCTACAGTATATTTTACCTAGTTTATTTTTCTCTTTACACTATAACTCCATTTCACATTCTTGCCCTTCAGGATTATATCCTAATTTCATGCATTTCTGTGTTTGGATGTATTTTTTCTATCACCCTACTATATTTCTCTGCAGTGAGAAAATATATACATTTAAACTTCAGTTTTTGTAATTTTCCTGTGGCTAAAAGACTGTAAGTGCTGAAACACTTTCTTCTAGATTGAGATATCATATTTATTAGTAATAATCAAGTATTCAAAATAATATAAAATATATTACAAAGTTTTAAAATTAGACCTAAGTTTTTTTTTTTTTTTTTTAACAATTACTGCATGTGTTTGTTGTTGAATACTATTTCTTACAAGAAAGAGATATAGTTTAGCATCAGGGTTTTCTGTTTTTCATTTTTGTAAATTCTAAGAATGTTTTTACCATTAATAAGTAGATGGGATTGTAAGGCGTTTTGAACTTTTCAATTCTTTGAACTCCTTCTAACTTATACAACTCATTTAGTGATCTCTAGGCCATCCTTTATTGAAAGCAACTATTTGGAAATCATATGACTTGTAGAAGAATTTGTTACACAGCCATTAGAAGTACATACTTTCTCCACACAGTCCAGTCTTTTAAAGTCCAGATAGAAAACTGACACAGGTTCCCTGAAGTTTTTACACCCTGGAATAAGGCACCCTTTTAAGATTCTCAGTGAATGAGGGTTAAGCCTTCCTCTCCCCCACTTCCTTTTTTTACAATTTGGAAAATCTATGCCTATGGTGATACAGTTGGGAAAGGAAACAGGCAGACAACTTGACCGCATTCTTTAAAGCAGCAAATCAGTTTCTGGAAGTAATATGGATGCAAGTTGAAGATTGAAAAACAAGCAATCTTAAAATGATCTTAAGTGTGCACTTACCCCTTGAAAATCCCCCAGGGGGAGCACATCCCATTTTGCGGGTCACTTACATCATCTTACTGAATTTGTAAGAGAGACAAATCAGCTCAGGCTAGGTCTTGCTTGGGGTTTGTGACTGGCGTTTATCTGCACCTTGGGAGTATAGAACTGTGACATGCACACTAAGGATAAAACAGCTAGTCCTCTGGGCTGGTTGATTGTTAAAGAAGGCTGCCCTGATCCTTTATATTCTGTTCTTCTATATTTTCTTTTCAATGCTAGTAACCTGAATTTTGGGGTACCAATGTGGAGCCTGTGTACTGACTACCTAAATAAAAAATGATTATTAAGACTGTAAAAACATAAGAAATCTTTAGAGTATGGTAAGGGGAAAAAGCAAAATATGTAGTTGTATGATTTCAGTTATGCACTGAACTACATCATCTACAACTATAACTACAACTACAACCCAACTACATCAATTACAAAAGTACATAAATTTATCAACAACACTGTGAGTCAGTAAGCAAAAATGAAGCTGTGATTTTCTCTCTGTGTGTGTGTGAGAGAGAAAGAGAGAGAGAGAGAAATGTCTGACTTCAAAAATAATGATTACTTTTGTGAGGCTGGGGTCAGATAATCTGTCTAACCTAATATTCTCTTTCCCCTGGTGGTACTCAAGGAACTGGGTTTGAGTTTAAGTTCCCCAAAAGAAAGTGTTCAAGAGATTGATGATCAGTTTTTTTTCCCTTTTTTTTTTTTTTTTAAATTTTTGATCAGTTTTTCAAACCCTATTTACTCATCACGATTCACTACGCTGTCATTCCCAACATGCTTACACTCTTCTTCAAGCTAGTTTCATACATCCCATATCTTAACGTCATAAATGTGATAAGTTTTCCTCCTGCTGTGTGATAAGACTCTGCACTCATGTGCTGGTTTTACTGTTGTCAGGAGCTCGACCTTGCTGACTTAACACTGCTCTGAAATTTTACCACTTTTCGTAAACTTTGTACCTTTTAGAATCCTTACTTAAAAAAAAAAAATCATGTCTGGCAGCCTCCCCAACGGATCTTTTTCCTCCTATTTCTGTTTCTAGTGTTTTTCTGGTCTTCTGTTTTTCCGAGATCTGAGAGCTCGGTGTGTTTCTACCCAAAGGAGAGAAAGAGTAGTCCGAGAGCATTGATGGGTGTGAGAGAGGAATAGGAACTGCCACCCTTCTGGAAGTTCTGGCCGTGGGAGCCGAAGGTCCCGCCAACCAGCCTCCCGAGAAACAGGCGCGGGGAAACCCGAGCGGAGAAGCCCGCGACCCGTCCGCACCACCTCCACCGACCCGGGCACACGCGCGGCGATGGGGCCCCACGGCCCCGCCCCCTCGTGGGGCCACGCCCCCCGGCGTGCCTCACGCCGGAGCGTCTTCCGCCGGGCTGGCCGCCCCGCCCCGCCCCTACGCGGTTGCTCGCGGCGGCCGCCGCCCTCCCCCGGCCCAATGGCGCGGCTGCCGCGTCAGTGATGTGAAACCTCGCTCAGGCTTGCCCGGCCCCCGGCCCGCAGCCCATTACACCATCCGCCGCGGCATCCGCTGCAGCTGCTGTAGCCCGCGCGGACGGGGAGGGCGGGAGGCGGCTCGGCGTGGCGGGGCGGGGCGAACGGCGCGGCCGGATTCATTCCTCTGGGGCGCGGGGCATGGAGGAGCTGTGCGGCTGCAGGCGGAGCAGGCCGGCCCGGGCGGCGGCGGGGACAACGGTTTCCATTTAAGGGGGCGGCCCGAGCCCCAGCGGCCGGCGGCGGCGGAGAGGACCAGCCCCCGGGCAGGTAGTGGCTGCGGCCTGAGGCTTCCCGCGGGGAGGCCCGGGCGAGAAGGGGAAGGAGGGCGCCCTCGGGCCGCGGAAGGCGGGCGGCGGGCTGGAGGCCCCGGGCTCGGCGGCCGGCCGGGCGGGGGTCGTGGTCGCTCGGGGAGGACGGGGAGGAGCTGCCCGGGTCTGGAGAAGGTGGCGGTGAAGGTTATGGGGGGAGGGGGCCCGGGGGTCTGGGGAACCTGCGGTCCCTGGCAGGGGGTGCGGGGACGGATCGAAATGGGGCGGGCGAAGTTCTCTAGAAGGCGGCCGGATTTCCTGAGAGCCTCGAGTAGTTTGTAAGGAAAGCGAACCTTTAGGGCGAGGGCTCTGGCGCCGGCTGGCCGCGGTTTGTGTGTCCGACCTTTTTGTTCCTTCGCGAAACCCAGTCTGGCCACCGCGAGGCCTCGAGCCTGGCGCCCTTGGCTCGCTCTCCTCTGCAGATGTGAGAGAGAGAAACACTGCTGGACCCGCGGCTCTTGCCTCTTTCGGTTGTACTCTCTCTGGGCGTGTGCAAAGCAAAAACTAGAACAAAGCTTGGCTGCTTAGGAGGCGAGAAAACCGGTTGCCTGGAGTGTTCAATTTACCGCATATAGAAGAGAAACTGCCTGCCCCCAGAACATTGGGGTCGGTGTGCACCTTTTTGTGTTCTTTCCCAGCGTGTTTGGGTGGCTTGAGTCGTCCCTAAAGTACGACCCTCCCCCCCCAACCCCTGCCACCTGGGAGTAAGAATTAAGAAAACCCAGTGTTTTTGCCTTCACCTCTGGAAAATTCGAACCTGCTACTTTTCCTCTTCCTTTTCCTTTTTCTAGTTTGGTGCTCTGGTGGTCAGATGTCGGAAGGCAGTAAGGCGACAGACTCTCCGTGGTTTTATATCCGTTTGGGGTGCAGCGGTTGACGTTGAACTTTGGTTCCTGTCACTCTTGCCTGTGTCGATAGAGTTAAGCGGGAGCTTTGCTTTGAGGGATAAAGAAAGCGCAGCCTTTCCACTGGACATAAATGGATCTAAAGACAGCAGTGTTTAACGCAGCTCGGGATGGCAAACTGCGGCTTCTCACCAAGTTGTTGGCCAGCAAATCCAAAGAGGAGGTTTCCTCCTTGATCTCGGAAAAAACAAACGGAGCCACGCCACTCCTGATGGCCGCCAGGTATGGGCACCTTGACATGGTGGAGTTCCTCCTCGAACAGTGCAGTGCCTCCATAGAAGTGGGGGGCTCTGTCAATTTTGATGGCGAAACCATCGAGGGGGCTCCCCCGCTGTGGGCCGCTTCTGCAGCGGGACATCTGAAGGTGGTGCAGTCCCTGTTAAACCATGGAGCATCTGTCAACAACACAACTTTAACCAATTCCACTCCTCTTCGAGCTGCCTGTTTCGATGGCCATCTGGAAATCGTGAAGTACCTTGTGGAACACAAAGCCGACTTGGAGGTGTCCAACCGACACGGGCATACGTGCTTGATGATTTCGTGCTACAAAGGACACAAAGAGATTGCTCAGTATTTGCTTGAAAAGGGGGCAGATGTTAATAGAAAAAGTGTGAAAGGTGAGTCCAACTTCTTCGTTTTGGCTTTCTAAGTGTTTGCCATTATTTTCAGGAAGTCTGGTCCCTAACTATAAACAGCGGCTGCTGAGTCAGCCAGCATTGACAGACCTGTTTTGATGAGGTGTCCCTTCCAGCAAACCTTGTTGGTCGTTTCTCCCGTGTTTGAGAATTCTTTGCGCAAGTGTGGTACAAGGACCTTGGTCACGATGTTAAGGAGCATTTTTTGTCTCTGATTTGGAGGCCCTTCCAATTCCAGGGCTCCCCAGAGTTACAGGACATGTTAGTGGCAGTTGATCAGAGCCCTTAGGCTTGCACTGAATCCACCTGAGAATATACTTCAGTGTAATGTATTTTCTTAGCTTTGATTTTTTTTTCCCCCCTAAGAACACTGGTGGAGTAGAAACTACTATATTTAGTGAGTCATTGTCTTATGTGTCTTAGCTAGGCATTTCGTTTGTTACTCTGTCGGGGAAGGCCAGGCCACACTGACCTGAAAGGATTAATACCAGTGGAAAAGGAGAAAATCCGTTCCCTTATTCTCTATTTATTGTGTGGCCAATAGAAAATTCTTTCACATTAGAACATGTATTAAATATAGCAGGAGAGAAAAGAGATTTTAAAAACTGCTACAATCCTGAGAGCCAGACAAGCGCTAGGTTAGACAGAAGTGGATTTGTTGGCTAGCAACAGTGTAAACACCTCTGTCCAAAAGAAGAGCTCAGGTTTACAGTTGTGTGTAATTTTCAGGGATTGTAATAAGCCTAAAGCAGCAAAATGATAGTTGAGAGACTTTTTTTGAAACTTTTAAAAACAGGTGTTTTGATCGCCTGTTTTGATACTTGGAAAATTTTTTTTTTTTCCTTCAGCGTATTTATTTATACAACAGCAAAGTAATCCACTGCCCCATTAAAAAAAATCCATTAAAACTTAAAAAGTAGCCTACCTATATGGTAAAAAAACAAAACAAAACAAAACAAAACAAAACAAAAAACCTCAAACAATATAAATTGATTGACGGCGTTCCCAATGACAAATCTTACCATCTGACTTCTAGACTTCCAACCCACTGGCAGCCACTATTTATAAGCCCTGTTTATGGGGTTTTGTGTGTCCTGGAGATGGTCTGTGCAGAGACTTGTCTTTTTCTTCCCCCTTTCCCTTCTGTTAGTTGATACATACAGTTTCGGTTGCGGTTTTTTTTTTTTTTTTTTTTTAAACCTTAGATTATCTTGGATGGCATTGAACTCCAGCACACAGAGCTGCCTCATTCAGTTTAGCGGCTGCACAGTATTTCATTGTATGAATCCACATAATTTATCTAGGCCCTTTTGATGGAAAGTTAGGGCATATCCAGTGTAAGCCGTGATTCTGTAAATATTCTTGAACACAAGTGTGTCTTCGCACACTTGGGTGAGAAGAGCAGTAGGGTAGATACCAATAAATGGGATTGCTGACTCAAAGACTCCGGTTGTTGTTGTGATGGTGTCTGATTGCCTTTCAGAGAGGCTCAAGTACATCATTATGGGATAGGACATAGTTATTGGAAGAATTTACTCAAATTAGTAGAATCTTTTTTTTTTTCTTTTAAAGTTTTGATATGAAATGATGTGGGCTCATTGTGATTTTCTGTAATTTTTTTTTTTTCTGGAGAAAACATAAAAAATCTTACCAAATGCCACTTAGAGAAAAACTGATACATGTATGTAGTTTTATTTTATATGCTCTTCTATAGTCTTTTTTTTAGCTTAATCAGTAATGTCTTTAATGGCATTAATTTTAGCTCCCAATTTCAATAGCCACATACTCTCCCAATGGAGTTCTCTGTTGCTTCTGGCTTTTCAGTAGGAGACAACGAGTTTCCGTAGACATTCTTTCATTTGTTCCTGATCATCTCTTTGAGTGACATTTTTGTTTGTTTTAAACATTCATTCCTTTAAAGAATGCTAGTCTTAAGAGAACGGTTACTATTTACATGACCATGTTAACTATGAGGAATGCTTTGAAATCGTTACTAGTAGAGAAAGCATTAAAAGGTATGGCCGTTTGTTGAGGCTTGTTGGATTTTTTGTTTCTTTGTTTTGGGCTTTTCGTTCATTAGCCTAATAACATACAGATTGTCGAACTTACATATTTAGGTGAAGTTGTTTTAAAAACTCTTAGGTCGTTGAAGAGATGAGTAGTGGTACTGTTTCCCTGAACAGTAGTACTACTTCCCTTTCCTCCTCCTCTTTCCCCCTAATGAACTGAGTGGTATCTAACTTGACTGATTACCTTTGCTTTTTTGGACGAATGTTCCTTTCATCACCATCCTCATACAGCCTTGTATGTGAGGTTGTGGTCAAACGATCTAATTCTAGAGTCTTTCCACCTCCTCCCCTCCCCCAGCCCCATCAGTGTCTAGTACTTGTGCCTTTCGAAAAAATTACACATAACATGAGAAAACAGTTTTCAAAAATTATTTTCAGATAGTCTCAATTTTATGGACATACAGATATATGATACGTACATATGTGTATGTCTGTATATACATACATATGTATATAATTTTGTGTGCAGTGCTTTTACCTGTTATGGTCTCTTTTAATTTCAACAGTGACTTAGTTAAATTGGAGGCAGATTAGGATGTATATGCACCCATCCCCATTCTGATCCCGAAGCTTCCATTCTTTGGTAATCACTCTCTCACTGACTCCAGATTTTTTTTTTTTATGGGTTAATGTGTAATAAAAAAGCAGGGACCAGTTAAAACTGAGGCAGGAACACTGGTGAAGGATCAATCTGATAGGGCAGCAGGAAAGGAATCTCCCCCCGCCCCCCCCCCCATTTTGCTCTATCCAAGAAGTAGAAAAGAGTGATGAAATGAGGGATGAAATGGAACCGTTTCTTAGGAAATGGTATATGTCAGCTGTTGGAAATGGTTGTGAAGAAGGAAAACCCCAGTAGATTTTGCTTGGTCTGCTTAAATACTAATTGCACGTGACTTCTACATTCCATTACTTTTTAACAGGCAGTTGGCATTTGAATATACTATTTAACCTTTTTTTCCCCCATGACTTTTTAACAGGCTGTTGGCATTTCGAACAGGTTTTAACCAAAGGTGGAATTCATTCCCTAATTAAGGGAGCACTTCCTGAGTCCCTCAGCGTACCAGGCTCTTAGATTGAGGATAGACAGAGCTGAGTAAGACCACATAACCAGTCCTTGTTTCCTCGCTCTCCAGCTCACAGCTTTGTCACAGAGACAGGCTCCTCCGCAGGTCCTTGCGCCACAGTATGCAGAGCGTGGCCTCAGTGCTTCCTTGTGTTTGATTTTTGGAATTACCTTATCCCCAACCATCTCGGTACTTGAGGGGACCCTGCTCTCACTCTTTTCCCCTGGCGTTCACAAAGAGGAGAAAACCTTGGAGACGTTTACCAGTACTTCTCCAGTTGAGCACAGTGGTTGATTTGTGAAACAGGAGAGTGGGGTTGCTGTTTAAAACCGTAGACCCCAGGGTCGCCTGGGTGGCGCAGTGGGTTAAAGTTTTTGCCTTCGGCTCAGGTCATGATCCCAGGATCCGGGGATCAAGCCCCACATCGGGCTCTCTGCTCAGCGGGGGAGCCTGCTTCCGTCTCTCTCTCTGCCTGACTCTCTGCCTACTTGTGATCTGTCTGTCAAATCTTAAAAAAACAACAACAACAACAACAAAAAACGTAGACCCCAAGTGAGAAGTGATTCAGCAAGCTCATCTCAGAGCTTCCACATTGATTTCACCACATCATGGTTACCGTCATCTTCCGCTCGGTTTGTTGTTTCGTTTTGTTTTAATGTTGTTGGTGGATTCAGAATAGGATCCGTGGTAAGAGATTTTGGCCCTTCAGTTCTGTTTTTGCACCCAGATTCTGTTGGGAATTGAGCAGCTGAAAGTGATTTGAGTACTAGAGACCAGCAGAAGAGCTGCTCTGGCTTGGGTTGGGAAGACTGACCCTTAGAGAACAGGCTACCCTCCAGCATGGGTTCATCTGTTTAAATATCCAGAGGTTATTAGGGTATTGGTAATAAGACAATCACTGTGCATTTTCTGTAGGCAGGGCACTGTGGTGAGCATTGTGGAGGCTGTGAGAAGGTACAGGACGTCACGTTTGTTAATTGCTGAAGGAAGAATGTGAACCTGTGCGGGATGGATTTTAGGGTTGTGATCTTTATGGGGATGTTGAACTGGGCCTTGAAAGGATTGTCAGGGTTCAGACCTGTAGAGTGCACTGGATACAGTTTTAAAGGCTTAGGAAATGGTCTAAGGAAAGGCACATTGAGAAATATGCATGGAGGGCCAGGAAGTGGAAAAGTCAGCATATTTGGACCCCAGGGCACTCAGGGCTAGATTATGAAGGACATTGACTTCTAGGTAAAGAAGTTTGATTCTTTAGGCGGGGGGTAAGCTAGTGAAGTTTTCAGCTGAGAAATAATTGGGATCTTTATTTTCTTTCCTCCTTCCTCTCTTTCTTCTTTCTTTCCTTTTTTGTAGGGAAACCCACCTAACTGCATTCTAATTCTTTTACATTGTGAGCTCTTTAAGACTAGAGACCTGGTGTTTGTATCCATGTGTTAGAGTGTCCGGCCATAGTGGGATTTTGGTATATGAGTTTGTTGAATGAAGTAGGTTGGATTTAAGAGAGGAAGGATTATAAGCTCCTTGAAGGCAAGGACTGTTTTGCTCTTCTTTCACTCCAGAAATAAAATCCATACCTGCAGATGTGAAGTTTAAGAAGTTAAGGCCGTAATCGTGAAAAATGAGCATTACTGGTCTTCAGAAATGGAGAATTCATGTAGGCCCATAAGTGGAGCTGGCTTTAAAAGGGTTTGAGAGAGAGCTAGGTCAGGCAGTTTATTTGCCTTTTTATTACAGAAATTTTCTAATTTCTGCATAACTGGAGAGAAGAATATGACTGGAACCACTATGAACTTATCACCTTGCTTTAGTAGTTATCCGCATTTGCCAAAGTTTTTTAAAACTTTGTTTCTAAAAATTTTAAACATATTTAAAAAATACATTTCTCTCTCCTTTCCTTTTGTTTTCTGCAGTCGTTTAAAGCAAACCACAGGCATGTTATATTAGTTGTCTCCCATATTACAGGCATTTTAGGGTATGGATGTATTTCAGTCAAGAAAATGTGAAAAGAAATCCTATTATTACTACTATTTTTTTAATGCACTGTAAGTGCAGAGGAATCTCAAGTAAGAAAAATCTCCCCTCTAAATTAAGAACGGTTGTCCCCAATTAGGGACAAAGAAAAAAAAAAGATTAGGGACAAAGAAAATGACCTTTGTCCCATTGGTAGGCTTCACTCTACTTGAGGACTCTCTGCGTGTTGGAGGCAGAAGTTGTCCATTCTTTCTTGACTTTCCAGTGTTCTCGGCTGCTGGTCAGCCTCCACACAGTTACTTTCAGAGAACAATTAGGGAGAGGGCCTTAAAACTTCCTTCTCTTCTGTGGCCTGTGTGTGTTTCGTTTTGATAATAATGTTTAAATGACTTACAGGCATCAGGTTGTCCCTCCAAGATGTGCACGTTCGTCTTTTCTGTCTCCCCTGCCATACTTCTCCGTGTCCCCAGGGTAGAAGAGAAGGTGTGTAGACTGGGTGCAGTGGGGAATTACCCTCCATGTCCCACTCGGCCTGGAGATTGGATTTGGAGCTGTGAATCCTCACAAGTGAGCTGGAGTTGGAGAAAGTAAGTAGTTCCTGAGCCCTCCTGCCCTTTCAGCTGCTCGAAGTGTGTTTCACTTACCGTTGGGGACAAGTCGTTCCCTCACCGAGTACATCTTTATCAGATTTTCGTAGATTACAGTTGTTTCTTAAAACAAGTTTTCAGTAAAAGGCAGTTCAGGAAGTCCTTGGCATTCTGGAGGCTAATGCTATTGAGTCATTAGGAATGTACGTGGTGGAAGCTGGAGGTGAGGAAAGGCCCAGGTAAAGAAGTCACATGAGGGCAAATCTGCCAGAAACGTGTGTCTTGCCTTTGTCCCCCACGCTTGGGGAAGAATGGCCAGAAAGGGAGTTTTAATGAAGCCTGAATTACAATGTTGATGCTTTGACATTTTGTAATTTTCACCCAATTACACTAAATATTGGTTGCTGTAGTCCGGATCCCTTAGTTCAGTTCCTCTTGGCCTTAAAATTCCACTAGATGTCAAGACCCATCTTCCAGGCGCTTTCTGATTTCTTCAAGTCATAAGAATTCAGCTTACCTCTGGATGCAGATGTTTTTAGCCTTTAACTTTGTTATGAGTGTCAAGGGCCTCAGCTGTTAAATTGCCATATGCTCCCAGCTCACTGCCTTACACAGAGAATGAATGAAGGGAAGGCACGTGGTTACCGTGGCACAGTTCGTATTCGGTTCTGTTCTGATTCCGTTTTCTTTGAACTCCTGTCCTTGAGTGTCTCTGGTGTTAAAATATACCCTAAGTGGAGGAGCCTTCTAGTGCTCCTTAGATATCCGAAGTGTTTCTCTCTCCCCTTTCCCACTTCTTCCCTTAACATGCACCATTTAGTTATTCCAGGAGTAAAATGCTTGGGATCAGGATTTTTCTGTAGTTGAATCGCAGGCCCCTCCCCATCTTTAGAAGTGGCCTCTTAGAAGTCCCAGCTAGAGTTGAAGAAGAATGGATGGCAAGCACAGTAGGCTAAAAAGGAGAGGTGAGAATTCTTTTTATGCATTTCCAGCAAGTCAGTTACAGTAAGAGACCCTTTAGTGGTTGCTTCTAAAGGTCAAAACTTGCACTTTTACCAGAGACACAGGTATGTTGATTTTTTTTTTTTAATTTATTGGACAGACAGAGAGATCACAAGTAGGCAGAGAGGTAGGCAGAGAGAGGAGGAAATAGGCTCCCCTTTGAGCAGAGAGCCCGATGTGGGGCTCGATCCTAGCACCCTGGGATCACGACCCGAGCCGAAGGCAGAGGCTCAACCCACTGAGCCACCCAGGCGCCCCCAGGTACGTTGATTTTAAAACAGCTTTGAGACACAATTCACATACCCTTCACCCGTTAAAGTGTTCAAATCAGTGTGTATTCACAGGGTTGTGTGGCCATTTCCTCAGCCACCTTTTTATCACCCCTTCCCCACAAAACCTATATCCAGTAATACATACTCTCATTTCCCCCACCTCCCCCACCGCGACTGAAGTAACCTCTGGCAACCACTAATCTTTCTGTCCCTCTGCATTTGCCTGTGGTGGACATTTCGTGTAAATGGAAGCACAGTATGTGGTTCGTGGTGTGCTTCTTTCCCTTAGTATGATGTTCTCGGAGCTCACCCATTTTGTAGCATGTGTCAGTACTTGATTTCTTTTTATTGCTTTAGTCTTTTTATTGTATAAGCTCTTGTGTAGATAGACCACATTTATCAGTTAACAGGCATTTGGATTGGTTCTACTTTTTGGCTCATGGGAATAAGGCTGATACAAATATTCATGTGCAAGTTCTTGGGTGGTTGTAAGTTTTCATTTCTCTTGGGCGTACATGGAGGAGTGGAATTGCTGGGTGACATGCAACTCTCTGTGTAACCTTCTAAGGAACAGCTCGGCGGTGCCATTTCACATTCCTGTCAACAGTGTGACAAGTGTCCCAGTTTTTCCACACCCTCACAAACATGGGTTATTACTCTTCTCTGGGAATAGCCGTCGTAGTGGGTGTGAAGTGGTATCATTGTGGTTTTGGTTTGTGTTTCTTCAGGGTTCTGATGTTCAGCATCTCTTCATGTGTTTATTGGCCATTTGTTTATCTTCTCTGGAGAAGTGTCTTCTTGTTGATTGCATGCTTTAAAATTGGGTTATTGGGGCGCCTAGGTGGCTCAGTGGGTTAAGCCTCTGCCTTCAGCTCAGATCATGATCTCAGGGTCCTGGGATTGAGCCCTGCATCAGGCTCTCTGCTCAGCGGAGAGCCTGCCTTCCCCCTCTCTCTGACTGCCTCTCTGCCTACTTGTGATCTCTGTCTTTCAAATAAATAAAAATAAAATCTTTAAAATTGGGTTATTGTTTTATTACTGAGTTGTAGGAGTTATTTATATATTCTGACTACAAGTCCTTTATCAGATACATGATTGGTAGGTATTTTCCCCAATCCATAGATTGTTTTTTCACTTTATTTTTTTTTTTTAGTAAATTTAATTTTTTTAAGAAAACGAGGGAAGTTAAGAGTAACAGAGTGTCAGATACACCAGTCAAAAGAAGAGGAATGAGTGAAATGGGTACTGGTCACCAACTTAATTTTTTTGGTAAAACCTGACATAATTATGAAATGTTTCTCCCATTTCTTTTCCTTCCTTCCTTTTTATCGAAGTATAGTTGACATACAATATTGTATTAGTTTCAGGTATACAACATAGTAATTTGAGTTAAACATATGCAGTGTTCACCATAGTGAGCGTAGTTACCATCTGTCACCATACCATGTTATTACAGAGTTATTGGCTATATTCCCTCTGCTGTACTGCTGTACTTTTCATCCTCATGACTTCTCTTATAGCTGGAAGTTTTTACTTATTAATCCCCCTCGCCTATTTCACCCATCCTCCCTCACACCCTCCCTCTGGAAACCACCAATTCTTTGTATTTATGAGTTTCTGTTTTGATTTGTTTGTTTGGTTTTGTTTTTTTACAGGCGAAACCTCTATATTTGTTTTTTGCTTGACTGACTTATTTCACTTACCAGATACCTTATGGCCCATCCATTTGTCTCAAATGGCAAGATTTCATTCTTTTTATGTTTGAATATTAATCCATTGTATATATATACACCACATTTTCTTTATCTCTTTATCTGTCAGCAGACTATTAGGTTGTTTCCCTGTGTTGTCTGTTGTAAATAATGCTGCCATAAACATAGGGGTGCATGTATCTTTTTGAGGTAGTGTTTTTGTTTTCTTTGGGTAAATAAATACTCAGAAGTGGAATTACTGGGTTGTGTGGTATTTCTATTTTTAACTTTCTGAGGAACCTCCATACTGTTTTCCCCAGTGGTTGTACCAGTTTACATTGGTTTTTTTTCCCTGCTCTTTTGAAGGTATTGGTTACAACAACTTGGATTTTATTTTACAAGCCGATTTTTTTTGAAATATGCAACTGTAGCTCACTTAGATTTGACTTAAACAAGAAAATTGTTAAGAAAACACTGCAGGGTTTATTGCTACCCTTTACTACCTAGATAGGAACGGAACGTTTCTGTGGGTCAAACTGTGGAATCTAGTTGTACAGCACACCCTTTTCATGCTCTGGCATCTGATGTTCTCATTTAGCATAAAAAGGAATGGTGAAGTTTCATTTTCTGTGTGGTGTAAAACAGGCTGTGACCTAACCTTTCTTTAACCTTATTTTCGTATTACATGATATAGCTGTTAGATATTCCTCATCTATTTCCTAGTGCTCCGGGTAACAAAGACCAGCAGCACAGGCGTCCCTTGGACCCAACGTAGATTGGTTGAGTCAGAATCCACATTTTACTGTGATCCTCAGGTGATTGTGTACATTAAAGTTTGAGAAGCACAACTGTATTTAACTAAAACACATACACACAAAACTTGAACTGTGTGAGGACTTTACGAGGTAGCTGAATCTGTTGAAATGATATTTCTAGAAAAAGCAGTTTAAATTATAATAGACATTTTGTATTTGTAAAACATTTTACAGCCCTTGTGAGAACATTTTTGTATCATTAAAAATAGAAATTGGGAGAGGCTTAGAAACTGACTTAATTCTGATCCTGGAGTATCTAAGTAATCTTACCCAAATTGAGATATTTATAAATTATGTGTTGAAATTCTCATAGGATTTAAGTAGTTAGTCGATTGGTAACAATGTTATGCAAACAATCATTTACTTACTATTTAGTCAAACCCAAACATTTGGTTTGGAGCAATGGAACTCTTAGGGCTCCAACTAGTTATTACTCAAAATCCTGGTGTGTTTTTGGATTACTTATTTTAGGAAAATCTTGATTCCCTTGTTAGGCACCTGCATGAATCCCTGTCTGTTATGTGGCTGCTGTCAAAAGATTACAAGTCTCTTTAGAATTAACAGCAACTGAGATTGGCGCTTTCAGAGAGATACTACCATGTTTTTTGTTGGTTTGTTGTTTTACTAAGTATTTTAATTCCAGTATAAACATACAGTATAATATTAGTGATTCAGAACTTTCATCCATCACCTGGTGCTCATCACAAATGCATGCCTCAATCCCTGTCACCTGTTTCCCCATCCCCCACCCACCTCCCTCTGGTAACCATGAGCACTTGTGTCATTTCCTTCCTTTAGTATCCATCCCAGAAGCATCTCCGTGAATATGGCTACTTTTTATTCTTCCAGATTTTCTTAGCACTATTTCAAGGTTAAGTTACGTAGTTGAAATTAGTATATTTAGATCTTATGATTTTAACTTTCTGTGTAAGTACTTTAACAGAATTAACACTTCATGAACCATTAGCTTGGTTTTTTAAGACATGTCCATTTAACAAGCATGTCTTTTGAGAAATCATGAGAATTTTCCATAATGAATTCAGTGTCAGAAATTTTATTTTTTCTCCAAATGAACATGTTCTGAGTCAGATGCTGAGAATTGTATAAGATAGTGTTTATTTTCTTTCTTTTTTTAAGGGATTAATTAAATTTCAGTGCTAAATAGCCTTAATTTCATCTAAGACGCCTGGTAGTATTTGTTTTTGAAGTTTATGAGTTCAGTTTTTTTTTTTTTAAAGATTTTATTTTATTTATTTGATAGAGAGAGATCACAAGTAGATGGAGAGGCAGGCAGAGAGAGAGAGGGAAGCAGGCTCCCTGCCGAGCAAAGAGCCCGATGTGGGACTCGATCCCAGATCCCTGAGATCATGACCTGAGCCGAAGGCAGTGGCTTAACCCACGGAGCCACCCAGGCGCCCCATGAGTTCAGTTTTTTAATTATCTTTCTCACTCTGAGGATACAAAATTAAGACATTATGAGGTAGAGCTACTGAATCTTCCTTCATATTGTGGAAACATAGAGGCACATAACTGAGGAAAAATGCTTGAGTTGAATATTCAGTAGTATTTGACATATGGTAATATGCACCAAAATTCTAAATCACTGATGTTACCTAGCAAAAATAAATATGATTTTATTGGTCTTTGGCATGTAACTTAGCACAGACTGGTCACAAGAACATAGTAACTTGATTTTTAAATTCATCTTTTTACATTTTTTCACGAGAACTCGCATTTCCTCCTGAAAGCATAGCCCTCTTGAGTGAAATAGTTAATAGAGCAAATATAGCAGACTAATAACTCCAGAAACTGGAACGTAAATAGACTTGTCATAAAAAAAAAAAGTTTGTAAACAGACATGGAAAAATGTCCTATATACCTAGGTACAGAAGTAATATAAATTAAAATTCAAAATTAACTCTAGTGCCAGAAAGAATACTGTAAAAGTGGATTTTTTAAAAGATTGCCTGATTCCTTTGGAATGATTTGGAGATGTATCTTGTGCTGTCATACACTTGTGATTTTATTCTAAATTAGGCATTAATTTTTTTGTCATTTAGTTATTGAAGTATAATTTTCTTTTTAAAGATTTTATTTATTTATTTGACAGAGATCACAAGTAGGCAGAGAGAGAGGGAGAAGCAGGCTCTCTGCTGAGCAGAGAGAGCCGATAGGATCCTGGGATCATGACCTGAGCCGAAGGCAGAGACTTTAACCTGCGGAGCCACCCAGGCGCCCCTGAAGTATAATTTATACACAATAGAATCCATCCTTTTTAGTATATAGTTGTGTAAGTTTTGATAAACATATACTGTAGTTTATCCACCAGTGCAACAAAGATGGAGCAGAAAGTTCCTTCATGCCTCTTTGCAGTCAGCCCCTTTTCCTGAATCCACCCCCTGGCAATCACCTATTATCTGTCATTAAGGTTTTTAAGCATTCATTTTAGTAGTGAAAATTCTGAAGCAGCGCAGATGTCCATTGGCCAGGGGAGTGTTCATGTGAACTTGGCCATGCCTCCTTACTTGAACTTCTACCATAAAGCCATTAAGAATGATGACATAGTATCTGTGAAGTTCATGGAGACTATGTACTTGTCACTTAACAGGAGAAAATGACCAAGATGTGGGAAAAAAGCAGGTGACAGTCATCTGTGGACTGATTGTAACTTTATCAAAACATCTCTATAGAGAGACTTGGACCTGAGACAAAAGTTATAGTTGCTTTAAAATTAAACTTTTCATTTCATTTTCATAAACTTTTTTTCGCTTGTTTCTGAAGGTTCTCTTTTCTAAACTTTATTTATTTTTATTGACATAATGTATTATTAGCCCCAGGGGTACAGGTCTGTGAATCATCAGGCTTACACAGTTCACAGCACTCACCATAGCACGTACCCTCCTCAGTGTCCATAACCCAACCACCCTCTCCCTCCTCCCCCTCCCTCCAGCAACCCTCAATTTTTTCCTGCGATTAAGAGTCTCTTAACGGTTTGTCTCCCTCCCTGATCCATCTTGTTGCGTTTTTCCCTCCTTACTCTCATGACCCCTTACCTTGCCTCTCAAATTCCTCATATCAGAGATCATATGATAATTGTGTTTCTCTGATTGACTTATTTTGCTAAGCATAATACCCTCTAGTTTCATCCATGTCATTGCAAATGGCAAGATTTCGTGGGGTTTTTGATGGCTGCATAGTATTCCACTGTGTGTGTGTGCACGTGCATATATATATGCCACATCTTTATCCATTCATCTGTTGATGGGCATCTAGTTTGGCTATTGTGGATCTTGCTGCTATAAACATTTAGGTGCATGTGCCCTTTCAGATCACTATACTTGTATTCAGAAACTTTTTTCAGGCTTTGAGGGTGTGAAAGTGTGATGGTCATATGCTTGTTAGAGTAGTTATGATCTCTCTCCTAAGACTTTACTTTTTAAACTTATTTTATTTTCAGAAGCTAAGTTTGAATCACTTTGTGATAATGAAGTATTAAAAATTTAAGACTCTTGCCTTAGCCTTAGTAGTATGGTAACTGCTAGTTGGGGTATGAAGGACAAACTATATAGGATCTGTGGACTTTCGGACTAGAAGACCAATTTAGGCAAGAAAACTGATGTGTGTGGCAGTAACATTGTACTGTTATAAGGTATTATATAATATCATCATAGTTCATGTATTAGGAATAACTACCAGAATGAGTGACACATTTATTCACTAGGCATCCTCAAAATGCAAGTTGGTGTGCTATAAACAATGAAGTGTCTTGAGGCCGTGGAAGTTGCTTTTGAAACTTGAAGGACAAGAAGTTAAAATGGTGAAGAAGAAAGTTACAGAAAAACAAGAAGAGTGCAGAAAAACGAAGAGCAGAGGCGTGGAGGTGGAAGTGAGCAGGCCTGTCTCCAGTGCTGGGAGGGACACTTAGGATGGAGTAACAGGAAGTGTAAGTAGGGTCTCAGCTGTGTGATTGGCAGGTATTAACGATGTCTCCGAGAAGGTGTTGGCCCACTAGGGCCCAGGGGCCAAAGCCTGCCCACCTCCTGTTCTTGTTCTGCCTGACTGCTAAGATGTTTTGTATTTTAATGGCTGGGGAAAAAAAATTAATGAAGATGAATACTTTATGACACATGAATATGCCCTGGAGGCCCTATTTCAGTGTCCATAAGTCAAATTTTGTTCGAACAAGGCCATCTCCATTAATTGGATGTATTGCCAATGGATACTCCTGGCCACGGATGGGCTGAGTGGTTACAGCAGGGACATTACAGCCTCCTAAAATACCATCGAGCCCTTCATAGAAAAAGTTGGCCAGCTCCTGGAGAGATTCACAGTGCAGCATTCACTTTGGGCACGATGAGACATGAGGCTGGGCAGGTAGGGTAGGCAAATAAGATCTCAGTCTTCTCAAATCCATTTCCGATAGTGTACTTGTGTGTGTTCCCAGTAACTGAGATTAAGCTTTACTCATATAACATTTTCTGAAGCTCTGGCTTTCTTCCTCATCGCCCTCCTGCCTTACAGGGATAATGCTTTGAAAAGCAGTGTTGTAGAATTTTGAAAGCCATCTTAAAGGTTTTCAGTTGTATCTTTAGAGGAAGCATGGAAGCAGTTGAGTTGGAAAGGCACGTGATGGGGGAGTTCCATTATGAGGTTTGCCTTCTATTAGGTAGAACTTACTCATCAGATTCTAGTATGACTAGCATTTAAAATATGACCCCAGGAATGCACAGTACACTACATTGATGATTGGGAGACAGGGGTTTCTGTTTTACTGCCAACTTCCCTGCTTTCTATTTGTATAAGTATTTTCTCTGCTTTGCCTAGTTACGAATATAAGATAACGAGGGGGCAACTGCTGATACGTAAGACTCAGGAAAAGAGAAAAAATGCTGTGCTAACATATGGATACTTTTTTCCTCTCCATTATGTTTGCTTTTATGATTTGCTTCAACTTTCTCTGGGTTTAATTTAATGTTTTTCTCCTTTAGTATCTTGAGATGGAAACTGAGCCATCTTTTTAAAGGGCTTTTTAAAGCCTTTCTTCTCTAGGGTGCACGTTGAAGCACAGGTTGAGCCACGTCACACAGGATTTGTTACTTAAGGTTTTCATTTTCATCTGGTTACAAACATTTTCTCTTTTTCCATTGGGTTTCTTCTTTGACCCATAGGTTATTTAGCAGTATGTATTTAATTTTCAAATCTGTGGAGATTTTTCTAGTGTTTTGTTGTTGCTGCTGTTGGGGTATGTGTGTTTTCTACCTTGCATTGTGGACCTAGAAGAGAATCAGTACTATCAGTCTTTTGCCGTTTCTGTGCGTTTCACTTTGTGGCCAGAATGTGGTCCCTGTGTCTGTTCTTTCATATATCCTAGAAAGAAAATGGCATTCCACAGGTGTTGAGTCCAGTGTTCCTTTATATACCTCAGTTAAATCAAGTTTGTTCATGGTTTCACATCTTCTCTACCGGTATTGGTTTTGTTCTTTGCTACTGAGAAATGTGTGCTCAAGTGTCTGGTAATGGTGGGTTTGCCTCATTCTCCTCATTGTTCTGTTGATTCTTGCTCTGCATAATTCAAACCTGTGTTTTAGGTAAAAACGAATTTGGAAATACTGTATCTTTATATTGTTTTGTATTTTATTTATATCCTTGTAAAATGTTTCCCTATATCTCTAACCATGCCTTTTGCCTTAACGTCTCCTTGTATCAGACAGCTTTCTTATTTATGGTTCACTTCTGCATAGGATCTAATAAGGTATAATTTTTTTCTATTTTGTTCACTTCAGCCTTTTTCTATCCCTGTGTTGAAGGTTTTATCTCCTCTAAGCAGTTGTGCATATTTCTATTTTCAGTCTTAGAATTTGTGTCTTTTTAGGAAGCATTTAGTTTGCTTGCATTTGATGTAATTACTGATCTGTTTGGGTTTTAATCTCTGACTTTCTGATTTTTATTTGTCCTACCTGGTTTGTGTTCTTTGTCTCTGATTTTTTTTTTTTGTCTGCCTTTGAATTTTTTTTTCTTATTTCATTTTTTTCTCTGTATTAGAGGGTATGTAGTGATGAGATGCATATCCTCTGTTATTTGAGTGGTTACTGTACTACTTTGAATTACCAAAGGAATAACATAAATTTCTGAGTTTCCTTCTTTAATTCCAATTGCCCTCCTTACCTTGATGCTCTTGCTGTCAAGCATTTGACTTCTCTGTGTATTTCAAGCCCTATGAGACGCTTGTTAATTTTTGAAGTCATTTCTTCTCCAAGATTTACCCCTCTTGTTGATGCTTATGCCGGTATCTCTGTGCTTCCATGTGCATCCTCATCCTTTTGCCAGTACTAGGTAGGCTGGTAATAAATACCTTGGGTTTTCTTTTTCGTTCTTACCTGAAACAGTACTTCATTCACATTGATTCTTGCTCTGGGTATAAAATTCTCAGTTGGCAGTTATTTTCCTTTAGTGTTTTCAAGTCTGTTGGCCTCTGGCTTCCTGTTCCTGGTGAGAACTTTGCCACTGGCCAAATTGTTTCTCTTGTGTAGGTCATTTCCACCTGTTCTCTGGTTGTAAAGTTTTTCCCTTTGCCTGCCTGAGCGCTGAGCTGTTCTGCTGGAGTGTGCCTTGAGGGGATTTTCATTGTATTTCTCTTTCTTGGTGTGTGTAAAACTTATTAAATTTATATGTTAATACTTTACCAGCTTCAGAAAATTCTCAGACTTTATCTCTTGTGTATTGCTCTGAGCCCATTTTCTTCCTCTAGAATTCTGGTTTACAAGTATTAGCCCTCTGACATCGTTCCCTCTGTCTCTCACTGTCTCTGCTTTGCCAGCCTGTCATCTCAATGCTTCTCTCTGTATATTTTCATCTGACGGATTTTTCCAGCCACTCATTTTCTGTTCAGCTGTGCGTAATCTGCTTTTAAAGCCACCCACTGAGGTTTTCAGTTCTAGAACATCCATTCTGTGCCTTTTTGTAGTTTCCAGTGTTCTGCCTAATTCTCAGAATTGTTTTTTAATCTCTTACTTAGCTCAGCATAATTACTGTTTTAAAGTCTGTGTCTGATGACTGTATGATCAGGATCTTCTGTTGGGCTTTTCCATCAGTTCTTAACTTCCTTTGATTTTGTGTTGGGGTTCCTTGATTGGGTATCAAACATTAGATAGAATATGAAAAATAATTTGAACCCTAGTAAATACGTATTGTCTAGATAATCTTTTCTGTAAGTAGCATTTGTATTTGCTTTTGGCTTTTGTCTGTTTTCAACTAGCAATCCTGAATTATTATTTTTTTTTTAAAGATTATTTATTTATTTATTTAGCAGAGAGAGATACAGTGAGAGAGAGAACACAAGCGGGGGGGGGGGGGGGAGAGAGGGAGAAGCAGGCCTCCCAACGAGCAGGGAGCCCAATGTGGGGCTCAATCTGAGGACCCGAGGATCACGACCCAAGCGAAAGGCAGACACTTAATGACTGAACAATCCAGGTGCCCCCTGAATTTCTTTAGTTCAATATTGACATGATCTTAAATTGGGTTTTGGTCCCTCCAATAGCTGGTTTGTAATTTGTCTTTAAGGACTAGGGTGCAGTTCTTCAGAGCTCTAACTCAAAGTATATGGGGGGTTTCAAAGTTCCCATTTTAGTGGGTTCTGGACTCTAGTTTTCTCCTCTGGCCCTGCCTACCTGTCAAAAGCTCCACTCAGTGTTTTAGCTGCTGGTTCCAGAATCAGAAGAGGCCATTGGAGGAAGCTTCCCTTAGTTCTGGACTTCTCTGATTTTCTTTCTTCTTCTGTATGTTGTCTTCCTTTTAGCTCTTTACATGCTGACAAACAGATTTTTCAAAATAAAATTTTCAGCTTTTTAAGTTATTACCGGGGAGGGTGATCATACCGCTTCTGCCATTACTAGATATGAAACTATTCTGTAGGTTTTTTTTATCTTAAGAGAAACCGTTTCTTTTTTTTTCAGTGTTTGGTGTATTCTAATACAGTAGTTTTAAAAAACTGGCTTCTCTTGCATTCTTACTCTTGATTTTATGTGATTGTACAGAGCAGAATGCCATCTAAACCTCCTGTTTCTCTTATATTGTCTCTTAGAGGAAAAGGGATTCTTAATTTAAAAGAGCTTTAAAAACACATTTCATAATAGCCGTGTTTACTTGAAATTACTTTGAACAAATGAACATTAGTGTTAGTAGGGAGAGGCTCTGGGCTCTTGCAGTGCTTGCTTACAGATGCATGGCTAAAACGTTCTGTCCAACACCATTCCATTATAGAACTATGAAATCCTGAGTCAGAGTAAATGTGTGCAGGTAGTGCTATAGTTGTGTAGGTGCTGTGGAAGTCTCCACAGGATGACCCAGGGGAGAGTCAGGTCCCAAGGTGCAGTAACTGGCTCTTTGAAATTTCAGTCACAAATTTGTTATGGGAAGTGGTCAGGTTTCAGCTACTTTCTAGTCCCCTGAGGCCTTCTCTGTCTCTGGAGGTGAGTCAGCTGGTCATGGGAATCGTGGTATGATAGGGACCTGGAGCTGGATCCTAAGGGGAAAGGCACCGTGTGGCTTAGAGGAATCTGCAGGCTTTTTCTGTCCCGGGGGAGACCCATTAGGAGTCTCCGAGCTCAGGGTGGGCACCCTTCCTGGAGATACCCCTGGGAGGAAAGCAGGTATTAAGCACAAACTGTATTGTTTGTACAAACAGTGATTCCCCTTATCCTGGAGGGCAAGTTTTTGGAACAGACCAGCTCTCTGATGTCCACCGAGGGCTGGCTCCGGGCAGGCAGCTCTTTCTAAAGACACCAGTGCCAGCCTGCGAGAACTCTGCTGCACTCAGCCTCTGGTGACTCACTGCAGAAATTTTCTGTAAACACCGTAGGGTGATACCAAAGGTCTATGTGATAATTTTTGTTACGATAAGTAGTAAGATGTTTGGCATGAAACTTTGGCAGCTAAAATAGTTGTGTGCTCAGAATGTCTTGGTATGTTGCATACGGGCATTTCCTGATGTGCCAGTGTCTGTTGTCCATTTGAATCCACGTGTGGGAAGAGCTGGACGGCATTGGAACATTTAGTATGGCTTCAGAGAATGTTTAAAAAATTAAATTACAGTGGGAAATTATCCATTACAAAGGACACTTCAGATGGCTCCTTTTAAATTTCCAGTTGAACCACCCACATATTTTTTCACATTTTACTGGACTTGTTTTTCTCCTGGGAGCTTTCTGAGGAAAAGTACTCTGTCACCGAGAATTTTGACTAAGGCAGCTGAAGTTCACTTGGCAATCAGAAATATGGAAAAAACAATTTCTGACTCCTGTTAGAATGAAACTAGAGATTACTTATAAACGTGGACCCTTACCCAGAAAGTTATGTGACAGTCTGCAAAGCTGACTAGCTGGTTAGTTGCATTTCATCACTTTTTAGTCATAGAATATGCACTTGCAAACGCTACTGAAAAAACCCAAGAGGACATGAATTCAAGTTGAATTTCATTAGTGACTTTGATCATCTTTTCATGCCTAATTTGGTCATTTATTCAACAAACTTTATAAGTATTTATTTAAACCTTGCAATGTGTCACGCTAGTCCTGGGGGCTGTGGATCATTTTTTTTTTCCTCATTTGTTTTCAAATTTAAGTCCTATTAGGGGCCCCTGGGTGGCTCAGAAGCCTCTGCCTTAGGCTCAGATGATGATCTCAGGGTCCTGGGATTGAGCCCCGCATCAGGCTCCCTGCTCAGCGAGTAGCCTGCTTCCTCCTTTCTCTCTGCCTGCTGCTCTACTTACTTGTGATCTTTCTCTCTCTGTCAAATAAATAAATAAAATCTTAAAAAAAAAAAAAAAAAATTCCCGTTAAGGTCAGCCTGGAGCTGCCTGCTTTTCATGAGGTTCCTAAGCTACATACATGTATTCCATTGTCTCCTGCTCCCTCAAAATCTGTTATCTCTTTCTTTCCTCTCCTTAAGGTAATACTGCATTGCATGATTGCGCAGAGTCTGGAAGTTTGGACATCATGAAGATGCTGCTTATGTATTGTGCCAAGATGGAAAAGGATGGTTATGGAATGACTCCCCTTCTTTCAGCCAGTGTCACCGGTCACACAAATATTGTGGATTTTCTGACTCACCATGCACAGACCAGCAAGACAGAACGGATCAATGCTCTAGAGCTCCTGGGAGCTACATTTGTGGACAAAAAGAGAGATCTGCTTGGGGCCTTGAAATACTGGAAAAAGGCCATGAACATGAGGTACAGCGATAGGACTAATATCATCAGCAAACCGGTACCGCAGACTCTGATAATGGCTTACGATTATGCCAAGGAAGTGAATAGTGCGGAAGAGCTAGAAGGTCTTATTGCCGACCCCGACGAGATGAGAATGCAGGCACTATTGATCAGAGAACGTATTCTTGGTCCCTCTCATCCCGATACCTCTTATTACATTAGATACAGAGGCGCTGTCTATGCGGACTCTGGAAATTTCAAACGATGCATCAACCTCTGGAAGTATGCTTTGGATATGCAGCAGAACAACTTGGACCCTCTAAGCCCCATGACCGCCAGCAGCTTGCTGTCGTTTGCGGAACTGTTCTCCTTTATGCTCCAGGATAGGGCTAAAGGCCTGCTGGGCACCACTGTTACGTTTGATGATCTTATGGGCATCCTGTGCAAAAGTGTCCTTGAAATAGAGCGAGCTATCAAGCAAACTCAGTGTCCAGCTGACCCATTGCAGTTAAACAAGGCTCTGTCCATTATTTTGCACTTGATTTGCTTGCTAGAGAAAGTTCCTTGTACTGTAGAACAGGACCACTTCAAAAAGCAGACTATCTACAGGTTTCTGAAGCTGCATCCGAGGGGGAAGAATAACTTCAGCCCCCTTCATCTGGCTGTGGACAAGAACACGACCTGCGTAGGGCGCTACCCTGTGTGTAAATTCCCGTCTCTGCAGGTCACGGCCATACTGATCGAGTGTGGCGCCGACGTAAATGTCAGAGACTCTGATGACAACAGCCCCCTGCACATCGCCGCTCTGAACAACCATCCCGACATCATGAATCTCCTTATTAAATCAGGTGCACACTTCGATGCCACAAACTTGCACAAGCAGACTGCTAGTGACTTGCTGGATGAGAAAGAGATCGCGAAAAATTTGATCCAGCCCATCAATCACACCACCCTGCAGTGTCTTGCTGCTCGCGTCATAGTGAATCATAGAATATATTACAAAGGGCATATCCCAGAAAAGCTAGAGACCTTTGTTTCACTTCACAGATGATAATCTGCCTGGCTCGTCGCACTGTCGAAAGCACGGATCGCTGACAGTTGCCTCGTAAGTGAGCACTGTTGTGAGAACACCAGCATTCACTTGGCTTGACACCTCGTGCTCTCATTGGCTAAAGCATTAGAAGCATCAGCTTTCCAGGATTGGTTTCCCAGTATTTAATATAAATACACCATATAATATATTGTTTGTGAATTATTGAGAAATGGAATGTCCTACTCGAATTTCTTAAATTGTCTGCCAAAGGCTTACCTGTTCTGGTTCTGTTTGCTGTTGGGTGTTCGGGACAAAATTCACTGTTCTTCAGTGGTGTCTTTATACTTTACTGGTTTGTGAATTTTATACAATTGAAGGTCTTTTTTTTTTTTTCCTTTCCTGCTTCTTCCTTCTCTTGTCCAGGCTTCTTCACTCTTTCCACTTGATTTTTTTTCCTCCCCATTTCTACTTACCATCCTTCCCCCCCCCCCTTACGGACCCATGCTAGGTTGCACACCCTTTATGGACCTGTTACCATTTGCAATTACCATAAGTGCTTTATCTTCTCTATGCACCGGCTTAAACTTGACTGTTGTATGTTAGCACATTTTTCTATGCAGCAGTTGGTCAACTTCAACTCAAAACCTGTTACATTTGTTACAAAGTTCCTTGTTTTGAAAGTAGTACTCTTTGTAGCATGACAGTTTTTAGAGCTATAGGTCAGCTACCTGAGCTTAGGCTTTTCTGTTTATTTGTTTCTGTGGGGTTTTTTTTTGTTTTTTTTGTTTGTTTGTTTTTTTCCTTCTTCTTCTTCTGAGGTTTCTCTCTCTAATCCACTGAAAGTATTGTGTGCTAAATTTGGGAAACAAATCTCTCCTAACTCATTAACCCAGTTGGAATTTAGGTCTGTTGTCTTAATATAACCTGCTGTAAAAGGAAGACTCCTGACAAAGTGACCCACCTTTCATGCCGCCGGCGTTGTCCTGCTCGGGCTGATGATGTGATTAGGTGTAGAGAATTCACATCAATTTAACCTCAGAGTGTATCATGCAGCTTTAACGAGTCACATTGAACTCTTCCGCAGTCAGACCGCAGATCACTTTTAGTTACAAAAAAGAGCTACAGCATGTCAGTGGCACGGTGCTTGCCAAGCCCGATCTAGGCATCTAGGATAATTAAGGTATTTTCGTATGCAATTTACTGCCGTAGTATCCAAGGTCAGTACCAGTGTCCATCCGTCCTTCCAGCTTCGGTATACCTTTCCAAATAACTTGCATGGATTACTTTGGTCTTGGTTATTCGTCACCCTAGTTAAACACAAAAGGTTGCAGTGCTTCCTGTCCCCTTCCTGAAAGTTAGCTTGGCTCTGCTCTTCTTTCCATACGGTTTTCTGTTTTGTCTTGTTTTTGGTTTGGTTCTGTCGGTTCCTTTCACACAGTTTCGCTAATGCCACAGAAAGGGCTCTTTCAAGAAGAGATTAAGAGAAAAGTACTAAAGAAGATTCAGGTAGTTATCCTTCAGCACTTTATTGTTATTCAGGATAAAATGTATGACGGCACATTTGCCCTGCAAATGTCTTAATGAAATTGTTCTGAATAAAAAGCTCCTTATTAGTTTGAGGAAAAAACAGACTCAAGTGTACCTGTGAGTTGAATGAGCTGGATCCACTTGGGTTTTTGCTCGCATTTTATCCTGAGGGTTGATGTCATGATCTTTACAGAGTCATCACTGCAAAGAATTGCCTTAGGTTTATTTCATCTTTATTCAGTAAAACAAAAAACAAGAAAAAAAAAACTCATGATGAAAAGTAGTAAATAAAAATCATTAGACTTACTTTCTGATTAAGTAATTGAGGTTTAATTTTTTTTTTTTAAGGTATCCTGTTTTTACTAGGTTCTGAATTGCATTTCACTGTCGAAAAGGGTGAATGGGATGTAACTGATCATGGTTGCTCTCCAGCCTTTTGATGAAGAGCCTTGAAACCCGTGTTTACCGCAGGCAAATTTGGTGGAACGTTTGGGCTGCCACATATATTAACCATTTGTTATTTAGACACACATTCTAGAAATAGCAGACATCAACATTTTGAAATCATTTGCTTCTAACCCTCTGGTACATATGCATGGGCAACCTTTTTTTTTTTTCTTTAAAGGGAAACTCTGTACGTGCAGTAAATCAACACTAGTGGATCCCAGTAATTTGGGGGTAAAAGATGAGCAATGGAATTTTCCAGTGATTTGGCATTTCCCCTTCCTTTCTTGGGCGGGGAGAAGAGGGCTCACGTGCTCGTTTGGTACTGCACACTTCACACTATCCAACGGGTGAACCGAAATCGTGCGGCTCTAGTGGAACTCAGGATTTCTTCACGTAGCATTTTTCCACCGCTAAAGATGGATCGCTTCGAAGTGTTCTTCAGTCTCGAGAACTGGAATGCCTTATTTCAGTTAGGATACGACTCTCCTCTGTTTGCCATCTCCCCAGATGCTGTTAGGAGATCTTGACAAATCGAGTGGTTTGATAGCTCAGAGTTGTCTACAGTTTCATTCTGGAGGAGGTTGGTTAATAAAAGGTGACCTCAGACATTGTGAAGGCCTTTGTCAGAAAGTATTCTCAAAATTGTTTTTGACTGAATTGAAAAAGATATGTCCGTTTGTTACTTTTTTTTAACCACAAGTGAGTAATACTTAATGAGCTACTTGCACTGGTGTGAGTGGAACTAAACCACACTGTAGCGAGTGATGTTGGCTGGAGTTTCTAAGTTCTGATTCCCTTTCTGTAAAAATGCCTCGTGAGGCCTGCTGAATTTTAGATGCTCCCCTCGTGATCATTCCTGGAAAAGAAATGGTCATTTTGCTCAGTTGAGATACCAGTCTACTTTATAAAGACAAGTGGATTCTAGATTTTTTTTTTTTTTAAAAAGAGTCATTTTCTTACCTGTAAACCTGACAGGGGCATAAAACCCAAATCAGCAAAAAATCAACCTGGTGCCCATTCTGACTTTGAAGTTACGTGCTTATTTGTAAAGTGACTACCTTACTGTATAATATTTTAGAGACCCCCATCTACTGTGACTTGGGAAAATTCTTTAAATTATATATGAAAAGGTCGCTCTTCAAAATCCTGTCACCCAGCTAAAACCTTAGGTTGACTTTTAGAGGAAAAACGATCCTTGTAGTTATCAGAACTGTGGGGGCCAGATGAGATAATAACCATCTTCTCGGACACTGCGACAGCAGCATTATTGCTTGGAACTTTAACCATTTTAGAGTTAGATCCTAAAGAAACTAATTGGTCCTCATCCTTTTTTCATTTTTCTTTTTTCTTTTTATTTTTTCCACCTTCATATATCACTAAACAACTAGTTTCTCCCTTTTGTCACTTCCCATTGTGTATTTTTCAGAAGTACTGTATTCAGATGCCAGCCAATAAATTGTCACATAATGGAAAATGATACACCACAACATTCATTGTAAGGTCTAATAAAATTAAATTTGCACCAAATACAAGCGTATTTGTATTAACTTTTTTTTTAAAGTTTTTATTTATTTGAAAGCAGTGTGTGGGGGGAGGGGGAAGGGTGGGGGGGCTAGGGGCAGAGGGAGAGAACCTCAAGGAGACTGTGCTGAACATGGAACCCTACGTGGGGCTTGATCGCATGACCCTGAGGTCATGATCTGAGCTGAAACCAAGAGTCGGGTTTTGGTTGGGCACCCCTTGTATGAATTCATCTTTGATTGATGACGTCTTAATGCTTTGATGGTGTGCTTCTGTTTTAAAAAATACCTACTTGGTAATTTACGGTCCATGAGAAGTGTTAGAGCATTTATTGTTCATACTTATATGTAAAAAAAGATGGTTTTTGTACAGTTTGTTCTGATTTCTTTTCCAGTGAAGACCACAGACACTAAGTTATAGAAAGGCTTCTGTTGTTCAGTGCATGGGAGAGCGGCTGCTTTTAACTCCTACTCTTGTATTTTAACTGGTTTGGTATTCAGTATCAGAAGTATGTCAGAAATACACATTTAAATACAAGTATGTAAATATTTATATTTATAAAGTATTTATAAAATAGTAAATACAATATACCGTGAAGGTAAATTTCATCAATTCATTTCCACTTTTTGATGGTCAAATCTGGGTAGTCCTTGTCGTCTTGTATGTAAATTTCCTAATACAAAAAGTTTTAGTAGGTCCAAAAATGCTCCGACCAGAATATTATATTATCTTATATATATAATATATATTATATTATCCAACTAGAGGTTATCTAACCATAAACGGAAATATCCAGCTGTATCAGATTTCCCCGCTTGAATCCTTAAACTGCATTACCAGTTACAAGTACAGACTTGGTCATCTTCCCGACAGAATCCTTTTAAACCTTAGCCTTCCGTCCCCTTGGTTCTATGGACGTCCACCATCAGCGTTCAAGAGGAAATCTTCCAAATGTGTAAGGATAAGAAAATTACATTTTTGAGAATTTGATAAAGAAAAAGTCTTCCGTCCTAAGGATGTTTTTTCTTCAAGATACTTTCTGTTCATTTTTTCCATCTCTGTACTATCAGAATGTCCCTTTTTTTTCTTTCTCCTTAATCTTTATCCATTTTGCCCATCCCCCTTACCCCCAGCAACCGCCAGTGTGTTTTTTGCATTTAAGAATCTGTGTGTTTTGTTTAGATATCATGTGGAAATGAAATCATATGGTATTTGTCTTCCTCTGACTAACTCCACTTAGCACAACACCCTCCAGAATGTTCGTGCTTAAGTAATTGATGTGAGGCTCAATCCCAGGACTCTGGAATCATGACCTGAGCTGAAGACAAGAGGCTTTAACACACTAAGTCACCCAGGCGCCCCGCAAATAAATCTTTTTTAAAAAGTAAAAAACTTAGCAGATACCTGACACCTTGATTATCTTGTTTTTTAAAAATATATTTATTTAACATAGGGGTGCCTGGGTGGCTCAGTTGATTAGGTGGCTGCCTTCAACTCAGGTCATGATCCCAGATTGCCGGGATCGAGTCCCGTATCGCTGGGATCGAGTCCCGTATAGGGCTCCCTGCTCAGCAGAGAGTCTGCTTCCTCCTCTGACCCTCTCCCCTCTCATACTATCTCATTCTCTCAAATAAATAAAATCTTTAAAAAATTATATATATATTTATTTAATATATTTATTACAAGGGCTGAACTGAAGACTATTAAAAAACCGAAGAGAAAAAATTGCACCACACCTTGAAATAACAGAACATCTAGGGAAAAATACAAAGACAACATAAGGAGTGAGGCAAGACAGCCAGGTTCAAGCCTCTTACAGGGACACCTGCTCTGAGGACGTTTCTTGCAGGTACCTCAAAGTTGTGGGTGTTTCCAGAATTTACCACCCTATGTTCACAAAGGGCTGCCAGTGTTGCAGCACGCTCTGCTTGGAGAGTGGGATGGTTCTTGACATTACAACAGGGCAGTTCTCCTGTCTTCCAGGATGTCCAGGCAGCTGTGACTGTGGTGGTCCTGTGGTGGGGAGTTGCAGGGCGTGGAGGCTCCCCCCACAGGGACGCTGTGACAGCGGCCACTATGGACCCCCAGGGAAAGCTGCTACCTCAGGGCTCCCCAGACTTTTGGGGATGCCTTCCACCCATTTGCAGAGATGAGGCTGAAATCCCCTCCTTGGCAGACTTCATGAGGATCATCAGCTCCCACTGGAGCCTCTGGTCCACAGAGCCTTGATGGCACCCCCACGGGGACCCCATCCTTTATGGCTGGAGGCTGGGGCACAGTTCTGGGAGCCATCTCCGCCTCGATTCTTTAATAGTTCCTGCCATACCAGTGCACTGTTGAGTTGATAATATCGAATTTCTGCTGTACCAGGCACTATGCCAAATGATGATTATATCCACTCACTATGGAAGACTTGGGGAGCTAAGCAAAAAGGAAACCACCCCTCTTGCCTCCCGTTATACACAGTTAATGCTAAGTTGTGTTTTCGATCTCCCGTTCCGTTTTAAATCTCAAAATTCTTTCAGGACAAGCAAATTCTTAAAATAGTGGGTGGTAGCTAAAATTCAGGAGATGCTGAGTAGAGAATTAGGTCAAGAATGAATTTAAGTGAGTGTGACCTGTTTATACTGGAGTGTTAAGGGAGAATTAGGGATAGTCCTCTCAGGCTCTCAGTACGTAGTCGAATTGTGACTTGTTTATTTCACAGGCGACGTGTACCAATTAGTAAGGATTATAGGATATTTTTCTTTGCATACTCCGACAAAATGTTTTGGAGTAATTTTGTATTTACAGAAGAGTTGAAAAGGTGGTAGGCAGTATTCCTGTGTGTCCTTATGATGTAGGTTCCCCTAACACTAACATCCGATGTACGCGGTATCTGTTTATGGAAACCTAGATTGTCAACACTAAGAAATTAGTGTTGGTACAATACAGTTAGCCAAATCTATGGACTTAATTTGTACTTCAGTTTTTCCACTGAAGTCCTTTTTCCGGTCCCTGGACTCAGTCTAAGATACCACCTTTCCTTTGGTCATCATGTCTCCTTTGTCCATAACAGTTTCTCAACCTCTGATGGTTTTCCTAGACCTTGACATGATCAAGAGTATGGGTCAGATATCTTGTAGAAAGTGCTTCAGTGTGGATCTATCTGGTATTTTCTCCTGTTTTCCTGGGGGCGTGATTTTCTAGGGAAGACTACCACAGAGGTGCTATACCATTCTTATTACGTCTCATCTGGCATTACGTGATGCCAACATGGTGATATTAACCTTGAACATTTGGTTATGATGGCGTCTGCCAGATTTCTTTCTCTGTTGGACACCTTTCATTTTTCCATTCCATAGGCTATTTTTTGGAAGTGAGTTGCTAAGCTCAAGTCTTGCTCAAGGAGGAAGGGAACTAAGCTCTACTTCCTAGGGGGGGGGTATCTACATATATTATTTGAAATTCTCTCTCTCTCTCTTTTTTTTTTTAAAGTAAGCTCAATGCCCAGCATGGAGCCCAAAGTGGGGCTTGAACTCATGACCTTAGATCAAGATCTGAGCTTAGATCAAGAGTTGGACACTTAACCAACTGAGCCACCCAGGGTGCCCCTGTTATTTGGAATTCTTAAAAGAAGGGAAATTTGTCCCTTCTCCCTCATTTAGTCATTTTTCACCATAGTCTCATGGATATGTATTTCTGTGTGTTACAATCGCATACTATAATTTATGTTTCATTGCTCAAATCGTTCCAGCTTTGGTCATTGTGAGCCACATCTTTTTGAATTTCTTTTCCTTTTGAGCCTTCCTTTTTTTTTCTTTTTCTTTTTTTAAAATTTTATTTATTAGAGAGAGAGAGAGATCACAAGCAGGCAGAGAGACAGGCAGAGAGAGAGAGGAGGAAGCAGGCTCCCCTCCAAGGAGAGAGCCCGATGTGGGTCTCGATCCCAGGACCTGGAGACCATGACCTGAGCCGAAGGGAGACACTTAATGCGACTGAGCCACCCAGGCGCCCCAAGGCTTCATTACTTTCTGTCATGACAGAATACACCGGGCTTGTCTTGCATTTGTTCACCCCAGCCCTAAAGAACCTGCTGTTTCTCCAAGGAGCCCCATTCCTTTTATCGGGGAATGGTATTCAGAACCCAAGACTTGATGGTCAGAAGTGCTTGAGTATACATTGTCCCAGGCACACAGCCCGATCTACAGTTACCTCTCCGTCTGTAGTGTTGAAAAATACATCTGAGTTCATGCCTCTGTCCGCACCTGCCCCTGCAGTTCCCCAGAATTCATCCCAGCTTTCTCCCTTTTGCTTCTTTGCAGCTTCTGTCTCTGTGAGAAACCCGACTCCTATTATCTGTAATGGATTATTTTTTTCAGCCCCGGTGGACGACTAAGGCAGTTTCAGAAATGCTAATCCAGTACCCCCGCAAGAAATCAACCTCCCAGAATACAGGGCTCAAATACATTTCTCTCTTTTTAAAAAATTTCTCTCTGTCCTCGGCCTTGCCGTATCCAATCCAACAATCATTCTCCAAGGTTACTTAAGGCTGCACCCTTCGTGTGCGACAGAACTTGTGTGCGATGGAAGATTCTGCCTGCAAAGCTGTGGCTCACCGTCCAAAACAAGGAAACGGAGAAGAGACATAATGTACAAAAGTAGAAATATGAGCATTTAACCTGTTGCCAGCCCACGCTGTTCTCCCTGTGCCCGCTGATCGGACTCTGGTATCTTCCCCCTGCTTTTGCCCGTTGCCCCGCTTTTTCCGCGTTAAATTTAGATGCTGTGATTCCTGAAATAGAATCACACGTTCCACTTGCTGAAATTAGTCTGCCAGCCACTTGAATAGGCCTTACAAACGAAGTGATGTTTGAGGGTGGTTGGCCGGGGGTTGGGGCAAGTTTAGGGAGGAGTCTTGCTTTGAATTAGCTTTTCAAGGGTGTTTATTCAAATGATATTATGCTCCCTGATTGCATACTCCAACCCCTTAGGCAATTTGTGCTGAAAGCCCAAATAAGGGAATCGGTAATAATCCTCTCAACACATGGCTTTTCTTTAGGCCTCAACTAAATGTATCGTGCACACATTACACATTACGACACGTGCATACATTACGACACGAAGGGACACTTGGGTCCGACTCGCAGAACTTAAACTCCTCCAGTCTGTCAACATATCAGAAAGTTAAGAGAAAGAGCCTTTATGGTGGAAGGAAAATAAATTGGGGGGCACTTCACACATAAAGTCACACGTTCAGTAAATAAGTTGACCATCAAGCCTGATCCAGTGAGCCAGGGATATAAACAGTCTTCAGGGGAGAGGCAAACAAAGCCAATTTTCAACAGATCTGGAGAGCACAGGAAAGGGGGGGGGGCGGTTCTGACTTTCAGGTTTAATAAAAATGGAGATTTTTCTTTTTAAGATTTTACGGATTTGTTTGACAGAGAGAGACAACAGTGAGAAAGGGGACATAAGCAGGGGGAGTGGGAGAGGGAGAAGCAGGCTTCCCACCGAGCAGGGAGCCCAGTGCAGGACTCAATCCCAGGACCCCGAGATCATGACCTGGGCTGAAGGCAGATGTCTAACGACTGAGCCACCCAGGCGCTCCAAAACTGAGAGAGATCTTGAATGAAAACTGCTTCTATATTACTTGTGCTCCTTCCCTCCCCGCTAACCCCCGCCACCCCCCCCCCATCAAACCCTAGTTCACACGGTTAGGATCGGTTCTTTCCTTTTTTGATTGAAATGAGGTTTAGAGGAAAAGTACACAGTGCAGCTGAATTTCTTCATCTTTTTGACATCATTATTGTGCTAAAATTTGTACTTTATATCTTATTTGAAACGTGTACTTTTTCTTACATAAAATCGTGGGAGCTGTCCTTTGAATGTGTGTGTGTGTGCATGGAAGTGACCTTTTTTGTATTCCGAACTCGTTAAATCTGGCCCATACTGTGCATTCAGAATGTGTGCTCACCACGATTGAAAATCAGAGTCTACCCGGCTCAGTAACAAGATCTGTTCTCTGTAGTCTGGAATTTCAGAGTTTTTTTTTTTTTTTTCTCTTAACTAAGATGTGGAATTGGAAGAAGAATAAAGATGAGTGAAGGATCAAAAAATAAATCTCGCAGCTTGAACCTTTTGTTAATCTTTTAAGCCATCTAAAACTACTTTTAAACAATCCTGAAACTGATCCAGAAAAAGTGACTTCTTAGCTACCATGAGAATGGGGGGAAGCAGTGTTGAAAGCAGTGTTTTTCCTTTTTTTCTATTCTGTAGCCTCTGTTTCTAGTCTGTTCTTCTTTTTTTTTTAATGATTTATTATTTGAGAAAGAGACAGTGTGCAGGGGAAGGGACAGAGGGAGAGGGAAAATCTCAAGCAGACTGTGCTGAGCAGAGAGCCTGATGCAGGGCTCAACTCACGACTTTGATACCACCATCTGAGCTGAAGGCAAGAGTCAGACGCTTATCCAACTCTGCTTCTCGGGTGCCCTTATAGTCTGTTCTACATGTTGACCCAGGTAAAAATGCTTCCAGGACCTTAATCCAATGAGAATGTAGTACTTCTGTGAAGCTATGGTGCCAACAAGATAGTAAAGAGAATATTACCCAGGTCTGTAAATATTTTCATCGGCAGTGGTATATGTTGTTTTGGGTTTCTTTCATTTTTAACCAAATCTGAATCTGTCTTTTTAATATTTGCGTCTCAACTTATTTACCTTTAAAGTAATTTCTCATTCATCTGGATTTCTACCATCATCTTTTGCCCAACTTTTACTTGGTCTTTTTGTCTCCTTTCATACCTTCAGGGAGATTGTTCTCTTTATTTCTTATTCTATTTGTTTAGAATTTTTACGTTATGCTTAAAACAAAACAGAACAAAACTTAGTTAGTGACTGCTTTTACATTTTTTTAAACATGTATACCGGGTTGAATTGTAGTCCGCAAACATATGTCCACTCAGAACCTCAGAATGTGACCTTGTTTGGAATAAGGGTCTTTGCAGATATATTTATAGGGCAAGGATTTCAAGATGAGATCATCCTGGATTAGAATCGGCTCTAAATCCAAAGAAGAGTGTCCTTTTGAGAGACAGGAAGCCAGGGGAAGCCTTGTGAAGTCAGAGCCACACGCAAAGGTCATACGAAAATGGGGGCAGAGATCAGAGAGTGGTAGCTATAGGTTAAGGCTTGCCAAGGGCTGGGAGCAGCCCACCAGAGCTGGGACAGGGGCACGGAAACAGATTCTTCCTCGGATCTTCCAGAAGGAACTAATCCTCTTGACATTTTGATTTTGGACTCTGCCTGCCACAACTGTGGTGGTGGTGGGGGGGGTGGTCTATTGCTGTGGTTGGAAGCCAAGCTTGTGGTTAATCACTAGCAGCCTGAGAAAACCCATATGACATGCACGCTGGCTTAACAGAGCTCTGCACACCCTTGGATGTTTGCACACCTGTCCCCTCCCTCTGGAATTTCCGGTCATTGCCCACCTCCAAGGACGGGTCAGCTGGGATTTAACATTCCTCCCATACACATGAATCACTTTCTTGTTCTCCTTTATATTCGAACGTGCTTATTTGCCAGTCTTGCAAACTACTATTCATTACCTGCAGCCCATTTTTTTCCTTTTGGGGAAAATTCTTTCTAGCTTACAGGAGACACTTTTTTTTTTTTTTGGAAGATTTTATTTATTTATAAGAGAGTATGCACGTGTGAGAGAGAGCAGGAGAAGGGGCAGAGGGAGAGGGAGAAGCAGACTCCCTGTTGAGCAGGGAGGCCAGTATGGGGCTGGATCCCAGGACCCTGGAATCATGACCTCAGCCGAAGGCAGACACCTAACCGACTGAGCCACCCAGGCACCCCATGCAGAAACACTTTAAAGATGTATATTAACAGCTTTTCCATGGACAGCGTTTCCCCTCCTCTGCATTTCTAAGACACTCTTCCATTGTCTTCTGGCCTCTAAAGTTGGGAGAAGTGCGGTCATTCTTTGTTCCACTGTGGGTGATGGATTTAGTGTCTTTTTCTCTCACATTTACCCTGTTATTTTCTGTCTTCAGCATTTTGCAGTTTCTTGACAATGTGACCAGGTTGGGATTTATGTATTTATCCTGCTTGGGACTCAGTGTGATTCTTCAACCTGTGGACTCGTATCTTTCTTCAGTTCTAGAAGATTATCCCCTTTTCTATCTTTGTGTGTTGACTCTTCCTCATTCTCTGCCGTCTCCCCTTCTGGAACGCCTACGGGACCTGTTTGACTTTTGTGATCTCTTCATTGTCTCTTTTCTTACCTCTTCACCGTCTCTGTACTAGACTCTCGTTTTCCTGAACCGTTCCTCCCTTCACTACTTCCAAGGTCTCCTAGATACATCTGCTGTCCAGCCTGTCCAGTTCTTAAATTTCACTGCATCTCTTTTTGTTTCTAGAAGTTCCCTTTTGTTCAAGTATCCTTGTTCCTTTTTCAGTTTCTCCTGAGCCCTGTGTTAACATTCCTACTTCATGATTCCTTTTCGTTAAACTGTCTCAAGTTCGTGGGTGAATTCTCCTGTCTATGGTGCTTTCTCTTGGTAATGCCTTGTTCCTTCTGAAGAGGGTAATGTTATTTTTACAGCTGTCCTCAGCAGGTGATAGTTTTTCAGGTGTGAGAGCTCTGCATCTAGGAAATATCCCTACAGAGCTACCAGGGCCCCAGGGGTTCCAGAATTCATTTTCACACTGAAGTTTCAGTGGAGCTGGAGCGCCCTCTAAGAAGAGGGTGAAACTAATTTGAATCCTGTGCACAGTGGATTGGCTTCAAGTTAGTTTCACGGGAGAACCTTTTGTTATTTAACCTGATGTGGAGTAATGAACATACCAGAAAGGCTCCTTGAGGCTGAGGTTTTCTTGGTCCCCTATACTTAAGGACTAGTCTTCCAGGGCTCCGGACATGATGTGAAGAATTCAGATCCGGCTCCCGGTCTGAATGGACTCACGGAGCTGCCTTCTGTGGGTGTGGAACCCTCAGTCCCCAGCCATGAGAACCCCCTACCACCATCCATGTTGGTATTAGCTTGTGCATTTAATCTCTGGCTTTGCATCCCCTCTTCATTTCTGAAACTTAAAGAGTTTTCCTTCTTCTCTTCCTCCTCCTCCCCCTTCTTCTTCTCTTTTAAACATTTTATTTATTTATTTGAGAGAGAGAGTCCACAAGCAGGGGGGGTGGCAGGGAGAAGGAGAAGCAGGCTCCCGGCAAAGCAGGGAGCCCAGTCCATGTAGGACTTGATCCCAGGACCCTGGGATCATGACCTGAGCCATAGGCAGACACTTAATTGACTGAGCCACCTAGACACCCCGAGAGTTTTTCTTTCCTTCCAGCTTGGCTATGTATTAAAAAACAAAAAAAATTTTTGAGGTGGGGAGGGGTGGTGGGTTTATCTGCCATCTATCTCTAGGTGCTTGTAATTAGAGAACACCTGGAGTAAGCAAGACCACCCGCCTTATTTTCAGTCTAATGGGTGGCAAGTCTGAGGGTGATCAGCGGGGGTCCCATTTTGTAAGTCAGAGGTGAGTCAAGGTCATTCTTATATTGATATTCTCCCTGGAAGTCAGTTACACTTGGTCAATGGATCAAAAAAGCACGGGATTATCCTAGACTACCTTGGGCATGCCCACGGGACTCACTTCTGAATGAGAACATCATTTTCCCTCCTCCGCCGTAGAAAACGAAGCTGCTTAGGGCAACCTGTAATGAGGCCAAGATCTGGGGCTGAGAATCTGTTGACCCACAGAGAGGTACTAGGTCTTCATTTTGTCGTCACAGCCCGTAGACTTCATTCCTGTGAGCCTGCCTGCAACGTCCAGGGCAAAAGAGGGGGTGAATGTTTCCCATAGCACATTTTCTCTCCTTTACTAGAAAAATTCACTTGTGGGCTGTTTGGGTGTTCAAAGTACAAGTTCTGTTTTTATTCTGATTTACATGTCTGTGAAAAACTGAGCATTTCATGACCCTCTAAGTGAGTGTCATACACCTCTAACAGTGGGCTGATATCTCAGGGTAGCTAAAAGAAGAAGAAATGTGTATTTAATGGATCTTGCATCATTCCACTGTGCCAGAATACTGGAATTCTGGCATTCCATTTTATATAATATATATATATATATATATATAATATAATGTATATATATAATTATATATAATTATAATCTCATACAATAATATATAAATGTATAATATTTATATAAATATATAATGTATATTGTATATGATATAATATAAATACATATATAAATAAATGTATAAATTATGTACTATGTTAAATATATACACAAATATATTAATATAATAAGTATATAAATATGTATTTATATATGATATATACTATATACACACATGTTTTTGTTTTTTAAAGATTTTATTTATTCATTTGACGGACAGAGATCACAAGTAGGCAGAGAGGCAGGCAGAAAGAGGAGGAAGCAGGCTCCTTACTGACCAGGGAGTCCGATGTGGGGCTTAATCCCAGAACCCTGGGATCATGACCTGAGCCGAAGGCACAGGCTTTAACCCACTGAGCCACCCAGGTGCCCCTACATACATGTTTTATATATTAGAGATCTACAGATATATCTATACACACACACACACACACATACATACACCCACACACACACACACATAAATAGGGAGAGAGAGCCCTCTCAAGACACTATTGAACGCAGAGCGAAATGGTAACGTGCTTGTTGCCCTGGGTCGACAGCAACCAGAGAGTGTATTTGCTGGTGTATTTGTGCTGAAGTTAAGGATGGCTTATTAAATGATAATCACAAGGCTGTTTTTAGTCGTAGAATATGATAGCCATTCAAACGTCAGGTGTCTAAGAGAAAATTAGACCCATCAGATGGGAACACACTTTAAATAATCGTGACCACATTTGTTTTGCCGGTCTCCTAGCTACCCAGGGGACATGACAGAATCGCAGACACGGAGAAGACATAGTAAATTACCCTGATCCTCAAACAGTTGGGAAAAACGCCTTGGCGCTGGTGGCCGAGAAGCTGGTCAGTTCAGAAAATAAGGCAGAGCCATTGGAATTTCTTGTTATGTCGGCTGGTTGTTTCCTGGGTAGGATTCATTCAGTATATCCTCTTGGTTGCGTCCAAGTGCAGCGTCAAAGGGTTGAGTGGTAATTACAGATGTGTTCACGTGCCCTTAGCGTGTACAACGGAACACTGCCTTTTCTAGAAATGTAAAAGTCACACGTGGGTCTATTTATTCCCTCGATTGGATGTCGCAGACTAGGTCAAAGGCAGCGATGAGCAGAACACAAAGTCACAAAGGGGACTAATGAGTAAAATACAGGAGAGTAAAGATTGACGTCATCACTTAAGTGAATGAGTCTCCACGTGCTGGCTGATACTTAACTTTTGGAAGCCTCAGATCTACAGTTAATGAGAATTGATAATACCGATCTCACACGGATCTTAGGAGGAGGAAATGAAGCCCTTAAGGAGCTAAATAGAGAACGTCTGGGACATAATAATTTGCTCATATGTAGAAGCTAATATCACCAGCTGGTGGGGAAGTAGGTGAGAAGATAAATACTAGATTTGCTTGAATTTTAACCTTCCGGCGAACTGGACATGCACCACGAACTTATCCTATACTTGATTGCAAGTGTAAAATTTTTATTTTCTGAAATCCAGACTCTAAAACTGAAGAGGGCTGCCGATATCGGCCGCTAAGAAAGCTGTTCTACTTTCCTGGAAGATGGACTTGGAGGTAGTAATGGGAAAGAGCTCAGCTCCAGAAAAGCTTCATTCTTAATTCTGAATCAGGCAGAACAAGGCTCAAACTCGTACACTAAAATTCTGTAATCCTTCTAAAAATCAGCCCCCTAGCAACAGGGACCAGGATGAGAAATGTGTTAAGCTTTTCAGAAGCTTTCCTTTGAAGGGTCTCCGCTGTATTCTTTCAAAGGTGGCTGATTTCTGATTCTGCCTCGAAGGGGACATTGGCCACATTTTCCCTATTCTGAGCTGACTCCCAATGCCCAGAGGGAATTATGTTCCGTCTTCCCCGGCCTGTGGGAGGGGTGTTGCTAAGAAACAGAATTCCTGATACATTCTGAGGCAAGCAGCTTGCACTGAGGATAAAATGCAGCAGAGGCAATGTGTTTGCACAATCGAAAGCTGTTACTATCCAGAGAAGACCACATCTCTGGCTGATTAGGCATAACTCATCTGATTATGTGAAGCTAAGAAAACAAACTTGAAAAGCCTAGATATCGATGAGAAAGCATGGAGGGCATGCTGCCAGATCCTTCTTTCTCGAGCGTCTGAAGGACAGAGGGAAAAGAGCTACGGGGTCTGAAGGATGACAAGGCACTTTCGTGTGCTGAGCTCTTGGGCTCCGGCCGTGGGCTGGGCTCCCCCCGCAGCCAGATCCTGCCGGCGCCCCCGCAGAACCTGCAACAGGGGTGGCATCATCTCTTCTGCCTGGCGAAGGGAATAAGCTCATCAGACGTTTGGCCAAAGTCACCAGGCTGGGGGTGTCAGTGCTCATGACTTCAAACCTAGATTTTCTGACCCACAATGCAGCGTTCCTGCCGTGGTCCTTCCCGCATGATGGGCTCCTGTTTGTAGAGTTTGTAGGGTCAGGGTGACCTGAGTAGGTCAGGTCAGGGTGAGTTTGCGGACAGAGTCTGTGACGTCCGAGCTCGGGCCTGGAGTTCTGGTTTCCCTCGAGGAAGAGCAGGTGCTCCTGGTTTGGGGTGTTCTTGAGTGAGTGTGCGTTCTTGCCAAAGACCATTAGGGCACAGGCAGCAGGGAATTGCTGGAATGGTCACCATCTCAGTCACCTTGCAAGTCTGGTACGACAGAGGAGCCTCGGTGACACGATTGGGACCTCCAGGGCCCCTCCCCATTAGACACTCCTCCTCACCTTTCAGCCTTCAAGAGTCTCCTCGGGGAGGACGCCTGGACTCCTAAGTAGCTCACGGGAGGAAACCCTTGTCCTCAGAAATTGGAGAATCTGTTCGTCCCACACATCTTGACCAAGAGCATACCGTGTGACGGGCAGCCGCAGCGATTCCCCAGAGCTCCCGATCTTGGGGCGCTTGTCTTCTGGAGACTGACACCCATACAGTAATTTCAGCTAGATTACATGCTCTGCAGGAAACATTAAGAGCAACGTGGAGGGATGGAGAGTGAGTAGGAATGGGACGGTGGTGGCAGCTCAGGATGCGAGTTCACTGCAACCGCAGACCAAAGAGAGGGAGAAGGAGAGACGGAGAGACAATGGGGAAAGCTGTCCTGCCTTCAGGAGCCAGCATAGCCAGGCCCTGAGGGGGCTCTGGCTTGTTTATTTAAGGAATGGCAAAGATCCAGCCCATGAGTGGGAGAGGTGGTCAGGTGCTCTGTATCCAGACTTGGTGGCCGTTTTGGTGGGGTAGGAGGAGGAAGGAGTAGGTTTGGATTTTATTCTGCTGTGATGGGACACCCTTAGAGGGGGCTGTCCCCCAGTTGACAGGCTGGGTGTGATTGAAAGAGAACTCAGCTGCTGCCCGGAGCAGTGGTGGTTGACAGCGGCGCTGGAGAACTTAGAAGGCTCTTGCCACAGTCCAGATGGGAGACGGTGGCAGCTGCGCGGCAGGATGCGGGTCACGGAGTGCGGGTCCCGGTGGTGGCTGCGCCCAGAGTGCCGGTCCCGGTGGCGGATGGGCCCAGGGTGCCAGTCGCAGTGGTGGGTGCCTGCAGGGTGCGGGTCAGATGCGTCCAGGAGGCCGGTCACTGTGGCAGATGCGCCCAGGGTGCGGGGCACGGCTGTGGCTGCGCGCAGGGTGCTGGTCCGGGAGAGGGAAGTAGGAGGGTGCAGGCGGGCGTTCACACAGAGCCCCTAAAGGGTTGCTGATGGGTTGGATGATGAGTAGGCGGGGAAGAGGACTCGCTCGGGGACTCTAAACATAGTGCTTGGCGACTTGTCACTTCCTTAGCAGTTACGAAACCAAACCCACCCTCGCGGATGATTCCCTCCCATTTGTGCTCCTCGCACCGCTGAAGCACAGCCCCAGCGACTGGCGGGGCGCACAGGGGCGCACAGGGCGGCTCTGCATGACGATGGGATTTTAAACATCCCAGCTTGACACTGTTTTCTCTTAAAATTACCACTGTAGTCTTGTCTCAAAAAGGGAAGAGCAACTATTCCCTCAGCTGTCAGAATCTCTAAAAAGAAAGAAAGAAAGAAAGAAACAAACCCAAAGGCACAAATACCTGAGCCCTACAAATGCCCTTGGCTAATAAGGAGAATAAAAATAAAACCCACGAGGAAAAAGCCAATTTAAAGAATTGTTGGCCCTGGGGCGCCCGTGTGGTTCAGCCAGTTGAGTATCCCTGCTCTTGATCTCAGCTCAGGTCCTGACCTCAGGGTTGTGGGTTCAAGCCCCGCATGGGGCTCCTTGCTGGGTGTGGAGCCTGTTTAATAAGTAAATAAGTAAACAAACAAACAAATAAAAAAAAATGGCCTACTGAGAGACTCACGGGAGACTAACGATCCACATGTGGAGTACGTCTTCTTCCTAAAATAACAATAGTGCCAAGGGGGGAGGGGAGTAACTATAGTCAACCTAGGGGTGTCTAAGGAGCACGTGCATGAGATACACCTGAATCATAAAACAGAAAAAGAGAAGCACAAGTGCAGTATGCGGTATGCATAGCATGAGAAGTCAACGAAGAGAATTTTCCAGGTAATGAGAGGGGGTGGGGGAGGACAGTATCTTCAGCAGCACCCAGCTTATTCTGTCCAGTACAAATTCAGGACAGTCCCCGAGCGGAGCAGCTGTTCCTGACTGCTAAGCCAAGGCATCACGCAAGAGGCTTTTCTTAATGTATTAAATGAGTCACTGTCCTAAAATTAATACCTAAAAACTACCTGATTAAGTTGAAAACATCCTCCATCCGTAAAGTCCCTTGGGGCTCTGGAGTGGACCTTTATGCACCTCTCCCCCACCTGTATCTCCCACGGCTTGTCTTTTGGTGGCAGCCTCCTGATGACATTGGGTAGACCCCCCTGTCCCTCCTAGTGGGACTGTCGCACTGACCATTCCCTAAAGGAGGGCGATCGGACGCTCTGTCCCCATAGACTGAATACAGAGGAGAAATGACTAGAACACGCTGCACTCAGTCACATCGATCCCCAGAATAGCCTCATTCCTGTGCCCATTGCCGAGATCTAGCGTCTCCTTCCTGAGTATCGGCTCCCTTAGCCTTGTTACCTCTTTAGTAACAAGTCCTGGTTTGAGTCAAAGCGGGGCTTGACCACCGAGCGGAAGAAAGATAGAAAAACTCTCGGGCTCCTCAGCCACTCTGCTAGAGGTGAGGCTCCGGACGGGGATGGTGTTAAGAAACCCTGTGTTTAGAAATGGCTTGAGATGGCACATCGGTTCCCAGGATGTCCTCAGGCAGACGTATCCTCACTCCACATAAGGCTGCTTTCTTTCCCACATGTTTTCATCACATGTGCTTTAAAGCGGCAACTCCCTGCCTTGTGCACTTTTTGGAAGACCCGTCTTCAGTTTGTGTTGCTCTTTCTGTCTTCGAACGTGTGCACGGTGCGTTAAAATGCCCCCTCTGACCTGTGATTTGCTGTCGGGAGACAGGTGGAGATCTGGAGCAAACGCAGGGCACCCATCAGGCGAGGGTGACCCCGGCCCTGCAGAGCCACTGAGCAGGGCCCAGCATCGCGTTCAGGACCAGGAGCAGGATGAAGGTGCATTGGGGAGGATGGAAGAAGGAGAAGGCGTTTTGTTTTCTTCTTTTTCCTTTTTTTTTTTTTTTTAATTTTTTTATTAGCACCTCCAACATGGTACCATTCAGCCCGGTAAGTTGCTTCCATCTTGCTTCCTTGGTTGCAGTCACAACCTACAGTTTCCGCGAGGCATTCACAGATGTGCAGAAGGATAATAAAGCCATGGAAGAGAAAGGCAAGTTAATTTGTGAGTGACATGAAAGACAGGAGGAGTAGGAAGATCATTAGCTTATGTAACCAAATTCCTGTAAAAGAGGTGTTGGGGGTGAGGGAGGGCATGGTGCGCTCTCACCCGCCATGGGTCAGGCATGCCGCCACCCAGCCTGCATGCCTTCCAGCACCGAGTCAAGATAGAACGCTGTTGTGGAGATAAACTAGTCAACTTAGCCAACTTACTTGCTTTTCAGCCTGTTACCTTGAACAGTATTTCTTTCTTTCTTTCTTTCTTTTTTTTTTTTTTTTTAGTACCTTTAATTGAGGGCTCCCTCCTCCCCTGGCCTCAGGTTTCCGTGAAGGATCTGTCACTAGCCGACCTTTTCTCCATCCCTTACTCCCAACAAAAGATAGTCTCTGATTATAGAGTTGGTTAGGCTTGCCCCCTCCACCTTGGCCAGCCTGCCCTTAAGATGGGGGCACTTTGCTTTCACTCCTGTCCCCGTGCAGCAAGCATGCCTGGGTCAGGTCTTCTGGAGACCCATGTCCCTTGCCCTTCCTGTCGAGGTGTGGAAGGGCTACGAGGCAGCCATTTCCCATGGTGCTCCCTGGATGAGTTTGGGGTGGTCTGGAAACCCCGTCTCTTCTACAGGTGGGTCCCCAGATCAGGACGTCAGCCTGGTTCAGGCCAAGGATAAGTGCTGTGGAGAAATGAAAGCAGTGTTTTGGGGTGGAAGGTGGGGGAAGAAATGGGGACTGACCCTGCATTAGGGAAGACCTCTAAGGAGACAACAGCGAAGCTAAGGCACGAATGCTGGGAAGGAGAAAACCATCATGAAGGTTTGGGGACAGGGGTGCCTGGGTGGCTCAGTGGGTTAAAGCCTCTGCCTTCGGCTCAGGTCATGATCCCAGGATCCTGGGATCGAGCCCCACATCGGGCTCTCTGCTCAGCAGGGAGCCTGCTTCCCCCTCTCTCTGTGCCTGCCTCTCTGCCTATTTGTGATTTCTGTCTGTCAAATAAATAAATAAAATCTTTAAAAAAAAAAAAGAGGGGGAAGGAGTCAAGATGGCGGAGAAGTAGCAGGCTGAGACGACTTCACGACTTCACGTAGCAGGAGATAAGCTAGATAACTTATCTAAAGATTGCAAACACCTACAAATCCATCGGCAGATCGAAGAGAACAGCAATTCTGGAAACAGAAAAACAACCACTTTCTGAAAGGTAGGACCGGCGGAGAAGTGAATCCAAAGCGACGGGGAGATAGACCCCGGGGGGAGGGGCCGGCTCCTGGCAAGCGGCGGAGCAACAGCGCACAAAATCAAGACTTTTAAAAGTCTGTTCCGCTGAGGGACATCGCTCCAGAGGCTAAACCGGGGCGAAGCCCACACGGGGTCAGCGTGGCCTCAGGTCCCGCAGGGTCACAGAAGGGTCGGGGGTGTCTGAGTGTCACAGAGCTTACAGGTATTAGAACGGGAAAGCTGGCTACAGAGACAGAGCCGAGGAGTGAGCTCCCAGCTCGGGGTGACCTTGAACCGGTCGCAGGATCGGTGAGCTCGGAGCCCGGCCGGAGGTCAGGCAGATTGGAGTTACTGGGCGCTGTTCTCTGAGGGCACACTGAGGAGTGGGGCCCCGGGCTCTCAGCAACTCCGGGCCAGAGACCAGGAGGCCGCCATTTGTATTCCCGTCCTCTGGAACTCTACAGAAAGCGCTCAGGGAACAAAAGCTCCTGAAAGCAAACCCGAACGGATTACTCAGCCCGGCCCCTGGTAAGGGCGGTGCAATTCCGCCTGGGGCAAAGACACTTGAGAATCACTACAACAGGCCCCTCCCTGAGAAGATCAACAAGAAATCCAGCCAAGACCAAGTTCACCTACCAAGGAGTGCGGTTTCAATACCAAGGAGAGCAGCAGAATTCCAGAGGAGGAGAAAGCAAAGCACGGAATTCATGGCTATCTCCCTATGATTCTTTAGTCTTGCAGTTAATTTAATTTTGTTTTCTTTTTCATTTTTTGGTCTCCTGCTAAAATTTTTTTTAACTTTTACCCTTTTTTAACGTTTTTTAACTAGTTTATCTAATATATATATATTTTCTTTTTTATACTTTTCTTTATTCATTTTCTTTTTTAAATTCTTTTCTTTCTTTCCTTTTTTTCTTTCTTTCTTTCTTTCTGAACCTCTTTTTATCCCCTTTCTCCCCCCTCACAATTTGGGATCTCTTCTGATTTGGTTAAAGCATATTTTCCTGGGGTTGTTGCCACCCATTTAGTATTTTACCTGCTCCTTCATATACTCTTATCTGGACAAAATGACAAGGTGGAAAAATTCACCACAAAAAAAAAAAAAAAAGAAAGAACAAGAGGCAGTACCAAAGGCTAGGGACCTAATCAATACAGACATTGGTAATATGTCAGATCTAGAGTTCAGAATGACAATTCTCAAGGTTCTAGCCAGGCTCGAAAAAGGCATGGAAGATATTAGAGAAACCCTCTCGGGAGAGATAAAAGCCCTTTCTGGAGAAATAAAAGAACTAAAATCTAACCAAGTTGAAATTTAAAAAGCTATTAATGAGGTGCAATAAAAAATGGACGCTCTCACTGCTAGGATAAATGAGGCAGAAGAAAGAATTAGCAATATAGAAGACCAAATGACAGAGAATAAAGAAGCTGAGCAAAAGAGGGACAAACAGCTACTGGACCACGAGGGGAGAATTCGAGAGATAAGCAACACGATAAGACAAAACAACATTAGAATAATTGGGATTCCAGAAGAAGAAGAAAGAGAAAGGGGAACAGAAGTTATATTGGAGAGAATTATTGGGGAGAATTTCCCCAATATGGCAAAGGGAACAAGCATCAAAATTCAGGAGGTTCAGAGAACGCCCCTCAAAATCAATAAGAATAGGCCCACACCCTGTCACCTAATAGTAAAATTTACAAGTCTTAGTGACAAAGAGAAAATCCTGACAGCAGCTCAGGAAAAGAAGTCTGTAACATACAATGGTAAAAATATTAGATTGGCAGCAGACTTATCCACAGAGACCTGGCAGGCTAGAAAGAGCTGGCATGATATATTCAGAGCACTAAACGAGAAAAACATGCAGCCAAGAATACTGTATCCAGCTAGGCTATCATTGAAAATAGAAGGAGAGATTAAAAGCTTCCAGGACAAACAAAAACTGAAAGAATTTGCAAACACCAAACCAGCTCTACAGGAAATATTGAAAAGGGTCATCTAAGCAAAGAGAGAGCCTACAAGTGGTAGATCAGAAAGGAACAGAGACAATATACAGTAACAGTCACCTTACAGGCAATACAATGGCACTAAATTCATATCTCTCAATAGTTACCCTGAATGTTAATGGGCTAAATGCCCCAGTCAAAAGACACAGGGTATCAGAATGGATAAAAAAAACAAAACCCATCTATATGTTGCCTCCAAGAAACTCCTTTTAAGCCCAAAGACACCTCCAGATTTAAGGTGAGGGGGTGGAAAAGAATTTACCATCAGAAGAAAGCAGGAGTGGCAATCCTTATATCAGACCAATTAGATTTTAAGCCAAAGACTATAATAAGAGATGAGGAAGGACACTATATCATACTCAAAGGGTCTGTCCAACAAGAAGATCTAACAATTTTAAATGTCTATGCCCCCAATGTGGAAGCAGCCAACTATATAAACCAATTAATAACAAAATCAAAGAAACACATCAACAATAATACAATAGTAGTAGGGGACTTTAACACTCCCCTCACTGAAATGGACAGGTCATCCAAGCAAAAGGTAAACAAGGAAATAAAGGCCTCAAATGACACACTGGACCAGATGGACATCACAGATATATTCAGAACATTTCATCCCAAAGCAACAGAATACACATTCTTCTCTAGTGCACATGGAACATTCTCCAGAAGAGATCACATCCTGGCTCACAAATCAGGTCTCAACTGGTACCAAATGACTGGGATCATTCCCTGCATATTTTGAGAACACAATGCTCTGAAGCTAGAACTCAACCACAAGAGGAAGTTTGGAAAGAACCCACATACATGGACACTAAACAGCATCCTTCTAAAGAATGAATGGGTCAACCAGGAAATTAAAGAAGAATTGAAAAAAATCATGGAAACAAATGATAATGAAAACACAATGGTTCAAAATCTATGGGACATAACAAAGGCAGTCCAGAGAGGAAAATATATAGTGGTACAAGCCTTTCTCAAGAAACAAGAAAGGTTTCAGGTACACAACCTAACCCTACGCCTAAAGGAGCTGGAGAAAGAACAAGAAAGAAACCCTAAACCCAGCAGGAGAAGAGAAATCATAAAGATCAGAGCAGAAATCAATGAAATAAAAACCAAAAAAACAATAAAACAAATCAACGAAACTAGGAGCTGGTTCTTTGAAAGAATTAATAAAACTGATAACCCCCTGGCCAGACTTATCAAAAAGAAAAGAGAAAGGACCCAAATAAATAGAATAATGAATGAAAGAGGAGAGATCACAACTAACACCAAAGAAATACAAACAATTATAAGAACATACTATGAGCAACTCTACGCCAACAAATTTGACAATCTGGAAGAAATGGATGTATTCCTAGAGACATATAAACTACCACAACTGAACCAGGAAGAAATAGAAAGCCTGAACAGACCCATAACCAGTAAGGAGATTGAAACAGTCATTAAAAATCTCCAAACAAACAAAAGCCCAGGGCCAGATGGCTTCCCGGGGGAATTCTACCAAACATTAAAAGAAGAACTAATTCCTATTCTCCTGAAACTGTTCCAAAAAATAGAAATGGAAGGAAAACTTACAAACTCATTTTATGAGGCCAGCATCACCTTGATCCCAAAACCAGACAAGGATCCCATCAAAAAAGAGAGCTATAGACCAACATCCTTGATGAACACAGATGCAAAAATTCTCACCAAAATACTAGCCAATAGGATTCAACAGTACATTAAAAGGATTATTCACCACGACCAAGTGGGATTTATTCCAGTGCTGCAAGGTTGGTTCAACATCCACAAATCAATGTGATACAACACATCAATAAAAGAAAGAACAAGAACCATATGATACTCTCAATAGATGCTGAAAAAGCATTTGACAAAGTACAACATCCCTTCCTGATCAAAACTCTTCAAAGTGTAGGGATAGAAGGCACATACCTCAATATTATCAAAGCCATTTATGAAAAACCCACCGCAGATATCATTCTCAATGGTGAAAAACTGAAAGCTATTCCGCTAAGGTCAGGAACATGGCAGGGATGTCCATTATCACCACTGCTATTCAACATAGTACTAGAGGTCCTAGCCTCAGCAATCAGACAACAAAAGGAAATTAAAGGCATCCAAATTGTCAAAGAAGAAGTCAAACTATCACTCTTCGCAGATGATATGATACTATATGTGGAAAACCCAAAAGACTCCACTCCAAAACTGCTAGAACTTGTACAGGAATTCAGTGAAGTGGCAGGATATAAAATCAATGCACAGAAATCAGTTGCATTTCTCTACACCAACAACAAGACAGAAGAAAGAGAAATTAAGGAGTCCATCCCATTTACAATTGCACCCCAAACCATAAGATACCTAGGAATAAACATAACCAAAGAGGCACAGAATCTATACTCAGAAAACTATAAAGTACTCATGAAAGAAATTGAGGAAGACACAAAGAAATGGAAAAATGTTCCATGCTCCTGGATTGGAAGAATAAATATTGTGAAAATGTCTATGCTACCTAAAGCAATCTACACATTTAATGCAATTCCTATCAAAGTACCATCCATCTTTTTCAAAGAAATGGAACAAATAATCCTGAAATTTAATGGAACCAGAAAAGACCTCGAATAGCCAAAAGAATATTGAAAAAGAAAGCCAAAGTTGGTGGCATCACAATTCCGGACTTCAAGCTCTATTACAAAGCTGTCATCATCAAGATGGCATGGTACTGGCACAAAAACAGACACATAGATCAATGGAACAGAATAGAAAGCCCAGAAATAGACCCTCAACTCTATGGTCAACTAATCTTCGACAAAGCAGGAAAGAATGTCCAATGGAAAAAAGACAGCCTCTTCAATAAATGGTGTTGGGAAAATTGGACAGCTACATGCAGAAAAATGAAATTGGACCATTTCCTTACACCACACACGAAAATAGACTCAAAATGGATGAAGGACCTCAATGTGAGAAAGGAATCCATCAAATCCTTGAGGAGAACACAGGCAGCAACCTCTTCGACCTCAGCCGCAGTAACATCTTCCTAGGAACATCGCCAAAGGCAAGGGAAGCAAGGGCAAAAATGAACTATTGGGATTTTATCAAGATCAAAAGCTTTTGCACAGCAAAGGAAACAGTTAACAAAACCAAAAGACAACTGACAGAATGGGAGAAGATATTTGCAAATGACATATCAGATAAAGGGCTAGTGTCCAAAATCTATAAAGAACTTATCAAACTCAACACCCAAAGAACAAATAATCCAATCAAGAAATGGGCAGAGGACATGAACAGACATTTCTGCAAAGAAGACATCCAGATGGCCAACAGACACATGAAAAAGTGCTCCATATCTCTCGGCATCAGGGAAATACGAATCAAAACCACAATGAGATACCACCTCACACCAATCAGAATGGCTAAAATTAACAAGTCAGGAAATGACAGGTGTTGGAGAGGATGTAGAGAAAGGGGAACCCTCCTACACTGTTGGTGGGAATGCAAGCTGGTGCAACCTCTCTGGAAAACAACATGGAGGTTCCTCAAAATGTTGAAAATAGAACTACCCTATGACCCAGCAATAGCACTACTGGGTTTTTACCCTAAAGATACAAACGTAGTGATCCGAAGGGGCACGTGCACCCGAATGTTTATAGCAGCAATGTCCACAATAGCCAAACTATGGAAAGAACCTAGATGTCCATCAACATATGAATGGATAAAGAAGAGGTGGTATATATACACAATAAAATACTATGAAGCCATCAAAAGAAACGAAATCTTGCTATTTGCGACAACGTGGATGGAACTAGAGCATATTATGCTTAGCAAAATAAGTCAAGCGAAGAAAGACAACTATCATATGATCTCCCTGATATGAGGAAGTGGTGATGCAACATGGATGGGCGCTTAAGAGGGTAGGAGAAGAATAAATGAAACAAGATGGGATTGGGAGGGAGACAAACCATAAGTGACTCTTAATCTCACAAAACAAACTGAGGGTTGCTGGGGGGAGTGGGGTTGGGAGAAGGGGGATGGGATTATGGACATTGGGGAGGGTATGTGCTTTGGTGAGTGCTGTGAAGTGTGTAAACCTGGCGATTCACAGGCCTGTACCCCTGGGGATAAAAATATATTATATGACTATAAAAAATAAAAAATTAAAAAAAAATTGGGGACAGAGTGTTTCAGGCACAGGACATGGCACGGTAAATGCCTCATGGTGGGGATAAGCTTGAGTGTTCCAGGAACAGCAGGAAGGTCAAGCAGGAAGGTCAAGGGTGGGAGAGCCAGAGGACATAACGTCAGGGGAGAGGAGTGGAGGCACCCTTTGAGGCCCTGGGAAGGAGTTGGGATTTTATTTTGAGAGAAACAGGAAACCATGGGAGGGTCTTGCCTACAGAGGTCGTGTGATCATTTTCATGTTTTAAAAAATGGTGCCACAGCCCCAAGGAGAAGAATGGGAGGGAACAAAGAGTAGAAGCAGAGCTTGATAGTAAGGATGATGGGAAGTGGCTAGAAGTGGTGACTATTTTAGAATGGCTCATAGGTCTTGCTAAAGTTTGGAGGTTGCGTATGAAGGAGAAAGAAGGCCTCAAGTATGCCTTCTAGGTTTTCCGCCTTGGCAGCTGAGTGAATGGTGGTGCTGTTAATTAAGATGGGGGAGTGAAGGAAGAGAGAGGTGGTGGAGGGTCGAGTTCTGTTTTGGATATGCTAAATTCGAGATCTTTCTGGACATCCAAGGAGAAACACAAAGTGTAGTCTGGTCTGCAACTCCAGGGGGAGGTTGGGGCTGGCTATAAAACCAATGGCTTGTAGAGGATGATACTTAAATCTATGGCCTGGCTGGTCTCATCTCTGGAGAAATGTCCCTAGGGAAGATTACCAAGGACTGACCTTTGGAATGCTTCAAGGTTTAGAGATTGGAAAGCAGAGACTGAGTCAGCACAGGAGACTGATAAGGCAGGTTATATTCATAAGGGTTTTCCAGAGAGACAGAACTCTGTCTCTGTCTCCAGTAGGAGGTTTATAAGGAATTGGCTTTCACAATTATGGAAGGTGACAAGCCCAGTTGAAGATCCAGGAGAGTAAATAGCGCAGATGAGGTCCAAAGGCAGTCTGCTGGAGAGTTCTCCTTCACTTGGAGGAGGGTCAGTCTCTCTGTGCTAGTCAGGCCTTCAACTGATTGGATGAGGCCCACCCACATTATGGAGAGCAATCTGCTTTAATCTACAGATGAAAATTTTAATCAGTTGTTAAAAGTCTACAGATAGAAATCCTAATTTCATCCCTGGGCATCCCGTGGCCTAGTCAAGTTGACACAGAATTAACTGTCCCCACAATGCAGTGAGGTACGAAGGTTGATTTCTTGGCATGCTCTCAACACTTTCTCACACTCAGGGCTGAACAGACTTAGCAAATAAAAATGGCCCCTTCTAGCCCACTTTTCAGCTAGAGCCATAGGTGCCCAGAAGGGACCTCAGAGGTGGGCCTGGTGCTCTCCATCTAGTGCTGGTCTTCCAGTCTCTACTCAAATGCTTCCAGCACTAGGGAGCTTGCTTCTTGGCAAGATTAAACAGTTCTGTGGATGTTACTCTCTATCTACTAAACAAAAAAGCAAACAAGTCTTCATATATTGAACCAAAGTCTTTCTCATGAATCCTATCTAACTCTCAGCCTCCCCTAGCATGTAATAAGAAAGCCAACTCGGGTACACCATCTCCCCTACCCCTCGGAGAGTTCTGGTTCATTGTAGGGTCTGAGTGAGGGGGAGAGCTTTGTCAGTCCTGATACACAAGGCTTTTCCTCCCTGGAGCACAGATATGCCTCCCAAGTAGCTGGATGCAGAAGGGTTCAAGTGTTGTCTCTCTGCAACCGCTTACCCCTTGATGATCAGGCCTTATTCTGGAGTCTGCAGGGCCGCTGCTAAATTGTGAATCTGCTCTCAGAGGCTTCTCTGACCCTGAAAGCTAGCTCCTCTCAGAGCCTGGGGATCCGTCAGCACTCTCTGTGTATGTCTGAACCCAACTGTAAACATGCTTCCTATTTTTTTTTTTTTTTTTTTTTTTTGGTCAACCTACGTTTAGATCAGTAGATATAAACCCCATGTAGTTAGTATTAAGTAAGTAACTTAACATGATTAAGTTGCAACCTAGCTGTAGGTGATTGGGACTCTTTCCTTGTGAATGCATCTCCTGAATGCAAACCCCATTCCAGGGGCTGCCACGGACAAATGTTCCCAGCGCTGGTGGAGAGATGGGTTTCAGGATGCTGTGTAGACAAGCACTCTGCCCAGCCTCTTTGACTAGAAATGGACCACAGGCCTGGGAGGGAATATTCGCGTTCATCTAAAGAAAGAGTGATGAGTACGTGGCTTGTCCCCACCTCTAAATGGTGCAACGCTTAATAGACAAAGTAGTTCTGGAGGGTGATGGTATCCACTCATGGCTGGACAAGCGCTATCTCTTTGGCCTGCTGCTCACCAATCCTAGGACGTAACACTTCATATAGACTGGATGTTTGTGTCCCCCTAAAATCCATATGCTGCAACCCAATCCACCTCATTCCTAAGGCGGTATCTGGAGGTGGGGCCTTTGGGAAGTGGTTCAGTCTTGAGGAGCGGGATTTAGTGCCTCATCCCTCATCCCTTCCCCCCAGTGAGGATGCAGGGAAAAGATGGCCATCAGTCTCTCACTGGGAAATGGGTTCTCCCCAGACATTGAATCTGCCAGCTCCTTGATCTTGGACTTCCAGCCGCCAGAGCCATGAGAAGTAAATGTCCGTTGTGCTTAAGCTATCAGGCCTGGTGGTGATTTGTTTGAGTAGCCCAAATAACATCTTTCGTCCCAATTCATTTCATTAGGGGATTCAGTGACCATGGCATTTCTGATGTGTTTCAAGCCCGGAGAGGACTTGGTTACACAAGCACGCACAAATGGTATTTTTGGTCACGGGATTCTATTAAGAAATCAGGGACACCGCTGAACTGCGATTCTCAGCAAACATTTCTTGCTCTGTGTGCACAGCTTTGCTTTTGTGTTTTGTTTCCCTATGATGCAATGCGCTTCTGTCACCTCTTCCCCAAACCCTCAGCCCCTCTCTGAGTAACAAAGTCCGTGCATCCAAGGATCACATGTGTGAACCAGCATTCACATGGCTTTCCTCACCAAATGAATAGCTTCTGTTACCATAAATATCTCTAAGAACACTTGATGCTTTCTGGAGTACTTGCAATGACGTCATTTGTTACTAAACTGTGCTCATCCTATTGTGAGCTTCTTGAGAAAAGGATCATATCTCAAACATCTTTGGGGGCCTCTGTGTCTTAGATATCATCCTGGGCTTAATGAGCTACAAATATTTACCAAAGGGGTAGAAATTTAAAATTAAAAAAGAATTATCTGTGTACGGATACATTGTTTGAGAGTAAATAGTTCTGGTTTTTAAAAGGGTTGAGTACAGGGGTGCCTGGGTGGCTCCGTCGGTTAAGTGTCCGGCTCTAGGTTTCAGCTCAGGTCATGATCTCATGGGTCATGAGATCAAGCCCTTTGTGAGGCTCTCTGCCCTCCACGGGGAGTCCACCCCTCCCCCCATTTGCGCTCTTTCTGTCTCTGAAATAAATAAATTAATCTTTAAAAAAGGTTAAATACATAGTATATGCATAATTTTGAAAATTTGGAAAGAGCAAATGCCTTTGCCATTCTGCTATCCAGATATAACAACTACCAACATTTTGGTGCATTTACTTGGGTCTCTGATTACAGGAACTAGCCCATCAAGTAACTTTTATTTAAGGCAAACTTTCCTTATATAAGTGTGCTCTCTCCAGCTCTTACCTCAAAGCAATGATCATGATTTTTTTTTTTTTTTTTTAGAGAGAGAGGGAGAGGAGAGGAGGGCAGAGGGAGAAGGACAATCTTTTTTTTAATTTTTAATAACTTATGAAGCTTTTTTTTTTTTTAAGATTTTATTTATTTATTTGACAGAGATCTCAAGTAGGCAGAGAGGCAGGCAGAGGGGAGGGAAGCAGGCTCCCCACTGAGCAGAGAGTCCGATGTGGGGCTCGATCCCAGGACCCTGGGATCATGACCTGAGCCGAAGGCAGAGGCTTTAACCCACTGAGCCACCCAGGCGCCCCAGGAGAGAGACAATCTTAAGCAGGTTCCACATCCAGCATGCAGCCAGCGCAAGGCTCCATCTCACCACCCTGAGCTCATGACCTGAGCTGAAATCAAGAGTCAGACGCTTAACTGACTGAGCGCCTCTGAGAGCCGCGTGGAGAAGCCAACGTGTGCCTAGAAGAAGCAGCTCCCAGCCCACCCTCCCCAAGTCCACGGCTTAAAGATATGTCTGCACGTGCCAAGAATGACTGAAGCCATTATTTGCATTGTGAGGCTCTTTGTTCGTTTCTCCCCTTTTGCCTTAGTGATCAGGTGAAGTTGTTTTGAGATCTGAGTTACATGGATAATTATTTCCCAGTTCTCCACTTTTCTCTGTGTGTGGCTTTCACCCACCTGGTGAGGGGCTACCCTTCTTCCAAGAAATGTGGTTATGCTAGAGATCCTCAGTTCAGAGCCCCCCATCCTCTGGAGTAGCCTGGACGGGTGTGGAGGTAACGGTGAAGAGCTCTGGAGCTCAGGATTCCCCTGGAAGGTGCCGTTCCCGGGCTCACTCAGCCCCCATTCGTTCTCCTTCTGTCTTGACTTGCCGTTCAGCGTGGCTGGAGGGTTAAACATTCATTTCTCCACCTGCCTCGCAGGGAGGGTCCCGAGAGTGACCTCGTTTCAGCCAACCCTGGGATTCCATGCAAGGCTCGGAGGAGCTCGGAGTAAAGGCGATCCCTGGGCACTGGAGGGGGAAGGGAAGAGTTCTTTGGACAGGCGTGGTGCTAGAGGCCTGTTCTCCAGGGGCAAGGCGAGGCAGTTCCTGGCATTTCGCCCCTGCTAACATAGGTGGAGTGCAGCAGACCGGAGGGGTGCCCGTGAGCCGCCCAGACAGTCCCGTGGGGTGCGGTGGCTTTTTCCTGGTGCTTAGTTCCCCGGACCTCCCTGATTCTGTCAACTTCGAACGTCCCCTGCTTTCCCAAGATAGAAAGGGCTCTCTCGACTGGAAATGAGAACCTGGCTGTCGAATGAGGTGGGTGTGTAGGATAGCACCGTAGTCTTTTCTCAGCTGTCTGGATTTCTTGGAGAGGAAAAATGTCCAAAATATATCTTGGCACTTGATTAACGGTGCCCACTTTTGTTGTTCTAAGAAAGCATTTAACACTACAAAATCAATTTATCATCACTAGCATTTATGTGAAGAAATGTTTTGATGATCAAAAAACTAGGAAGGACAGATACTCAGAAAAAAAAGAAAGGACAGGTGGGGGTACCTGGGTGGCTCAGTTGGTTAAGCATTTGACTCTTGATCTCTGCTCAGATCTCGATCTCAGGGTCATGAGTTCGGGCCCCTTGTTGGGGTCCACCGTGGGTGTGGAGCCCATTTTAAAAAATACATATGGGTATGTATATATAATTTACATATAAGTTAAAAATAAAAAAGTTTTTTAAATTTTTAAAAAGACGGTTTTTAAGTTGAAAAAAATTTAGCTTTATAAAGAGCCTCAGAGTAACATCCTTATATGTCCTTCAATTGTCCAAAAAGTAAGACGTATTCTTAGAAAGCCATTTGGACACCGTGGGTTTGTAAGGGGTCAGCAGACTTCAGCCTGTCACAGACTGTTATTTTTTATTTTTCTTTTTCCTGGTTCTTAACTTCCTTATGTGTTTTTTTTTAACTTACTTATTTATTTATTATTGGAGTATAGTCGACCAATAGTCGTATGAGCTTCAAGCTTACAAAATGCTGACTCAGCAGCTCTGTACATTCCTCAGTGCTCACCGCGATAAGTGGTCACCACACTCCGTTATTACCGTCTGAAAACTGTATTCCTCGGGCTGCGCTTTTCATCTCTGTGGCTTATTGACTTTATCACTGCAAGTTTGTACCTCTTCCTCCCCTTCCATCTCTCGCTGCATCCCCTCTCCGGCCTCCCCTCTGGCAATCACCAGTTTGTTCTCTGTATCAGGAGTCTGTTTTGTAGTTTGTTTTGTTCTTTAGATTTCACATGTAAAGTGTCTTTTTCAGGTTGAACTTATTTCACGGAGGACTATACCTTCTAGACTCATCCTTGTCGCCAATGACAAGATTTCATTCTTGTTTATGGCTGAGTAATATTCCGTTGTGCAATATATATGTGTGTATATATTATATATTATATATACATATATCTATATAGACATATAATATGCATATACATATAATACATATATATCACACATATATGATAACATATATACATATATATACATATATCACATCTTCTTTATCTGTTCAACTATCAGCAGGCACTTGCGTTGCTACCGATCTTGGCTACCGTACATAATGCTGAATAAACATAGGGGTGCAGATGTCTTCGAATTGTGCCGCCAACCACTTTTGTCCACACGGCTTCGTTGGAACCCAGCATGCCCATTCATGTACATAGTGTCTCTGGTCCTTCCTGCTATCATGGCAGACTTGAGTAATCATCGCACAGACATGTGACCCACAAAGCCTAAAATATTTACTCTTTGGTCCTTCTACACAAATTTGCCAACTCTGAATGGCCTAGGAGATTCCTTCTGTCTACAAGACTCTAAAGTTCTCACGGGCCCTCTTGAGGGATTCGCTCCTAGACCCACTGTTTGTACTTTCCAAAGTCATTAGGGCCTTCCTCCCTTCGGCAAACATTTATCGAATCTCCATTATGTGCCAGGCTCTCTTCTAGGTGGTTGGGGGCACAGGAATGAATTAGAAATACATGTTTCCTGATGTCATGGGAAGCCCATCGAAGTAAAAAGAGACAGGCAGTGAACAAGGAAGCAAATCAATGAGCTAGATCGTTTCCTACAGTAATGAATGTTTCCCTGAAAACAAAGCAAAACAGAACTTGTTCTGTGATGAAGACTGACCCGTGGAGGGAGGGTGTCTGCGTACTCATTTAGGATGGGTGGTCTGGGATAATTATCAGCTCTGCATTTCTCCTTGTACTTGAATGGGTTTGACCATACAGGGACTAGATGGTAATCATGTGTAACTACTCACACCTGGGCTATCGTGTCATCGTGAGCAGGGGCAGAGAAGAAAACAAAGACGGTTCCCTGGCCGGCTCAGTCAGTGAGGCGTCCAACTCTTGGTTTTGGCTCAAGTCAGAATTTCAGGGTCGGGAGATCAAGCCCCACACTGGACTCCGGGCTGGGCATGGCACCTGCTTGGAATTCTCACCCTCTCTCTCTCTCTCTGCCCCTCCCCACCTGCTAGCTCGCTCTCTCTCAAAAGAAAAAAAAAGGTACAGAGACACATAACTCCAAGTGTGTAGTCCCAGGTTACCAATCTGTCCTTAATCTGGGGGGAGTAGATCATATAGTGGAAAGTTATACAAATACATCCTACATCCTAGCTTGAGGGTTTAGACTTTTTTCTACATCAGGACATAAAAACAAGTTAAAAAAATATCTTACCCCACATAGAACATTGCAATACAGTTTTGGCGTTGGAAGGGACTCATGCTTGTGTTTATTTTTATGCTTTGTACCTTTCTGTGAAACGGCAGTGGCGGAGGTGAGGACATTCTCTCGAAAGACTCTTAAACAGGAAATCGAAGGCGGAGAGGAAGATTACAGAAACCTCGTTCTCAGGATGACGTCTGGGAATATAGCCCAGTGTGAGCAATTTTGTTTATTTTTGTTTGATTTCCCATTAGGTAAATAATACAGCATGACTCTCTCTGCTTTAGTGTTTGGCACCCATTCTTTTTTTTCTTTTTCTTTTTTTTTTTTTTTTAAGATTTTATTTACTGATTTGACAGAGAGAGAGTGAACACAAGCAGGGGGAGCAGCAGAGGGAGAGGGAGAAGCAGGATCCCCGCTGAACAGGGAGCACCATGCAGGACTCGATCCCAGGACCCCAAGATCATGACCTGAGCCAAAGACAGACGCTTAACTGACTGAGCCACCCAGATGCCCCAACCAATGTTGAAAGTAGACTAGAAGTGTCAGATCGTTTTGCTTGTTTTGCGACAGGGAGCCCTATACTGTAAAAATGGCAGAGCGTTTACAGCCCCTGCGTTGAGCAGAGCGAATTCCTGATCCGTGGGAGCATGTTTGTATTGCAATGATCCTAATTTACCCATAAATAAATTATTCTCCTCTGAAGCCCATCATAAATACAGTTTTAATTGCCTGCCAACTGTTAGACCCTAAAATTAGACAGCTTCAGTCCTCCTTTGCCAACGGGAGGAGGTGTTCTGGAATATTTGAGCCGAGATCTGCTGAGGCTCCAGAGGCACTTTCGGGGGGAGAAGAGGCAGAGATTTTTTTTGACGAGCATCTGAACAGATTTCGGTTGTAGAAGCCCGGTTTCTGGGTCAGACGGAAGCCACGTTCCCAGGTCTGCAACCCACTGGAGGGTAAGCCCCCGAGCCATGCCTTTCGTTGTCTCTCTTCTCGGCAATCTCCAGGGTTCATTTTCATGGACGGAGCCAAAGACGGTGAGTCAGAGACTGCCCTCCTGCTTTTTCCAGTCTCCCCAAATTAGCAGAAACAGTACACACTTAGAAAAGATGTTTGTGCCCTTGTGACGAAGAGCCTTCAAATAGAGTCACTGTCTAAAAAAAAAAAGTAGGGCAATCTTACAAATTAACTTGAGCACCAGGGAATACAGGCCAAGTGTGAAATTAGGTTGGCCCCAATAGAAGTGAGGTTAGGAGCAGGTGGGAGAGCATGAGCTGCGAACCCCCTCCCCCATCAGCACTGCTCGGTGCCCCCTCCCCCACTCCCCATGGAGTCACCTGCGGGAGCTGAGTGGCTTCAGGCAAGTACTTAGCCTCCTGATGCCTGTTTCCTCATTGTTTCATTCCTCCTGTCTCTGTTGACCATGAGCTATTGTAAGGATTAAATCAGAGGACGATGTTTGTGAGTGCCCACACACAGTCGGTAAAAAAGGTTGCTCCCTGCCTTCCCTTTCTTTTTAGTGCGTGATTTCCTAGCTGGCTTCATCCTTCTTCCGCACTTTTCTCTAGAAGGCTGGATGCACCAGCTAAGACCCCCTTGAGAGAAGGGGAGCTATGGGCTAACTGAACTCCAAATCGTATAGTTCCTGTTGCCCATGATGATGGGGTAGACATGCCAGCTGATCAGGGATCCTGGGGAAGCTTCAGGATCAAGCCAGGGCAGTCCCGTCTGTGATCACGGTAGCGTTCTAGAAGTATCCTTTGCCCCCCTTGACTTGGGACTTCTTCTGGAGCAAAGCACCAGGAGTCCTTCCATTCCTCAATTTCCATTTTTAACAGATGAGAGCACATTTTTAAAAACAGTTTCCCAAGCGGTGCTGGAGGACCCCTGTGTTCTTTTAAGTAACTGATGTCATCTCTGTTGCCTTTCTCCTAATTAAAAATATGTTTTCTTAAGTATACCTGGGATGTCAACAACATCCCCGCAACTCTTTATTTTGCAATAATAGGAGTGTTTAGTTAATAGAACAGTTATTTGAGGGGTACCTGGGTGGCTCAGTTGGTTGAGCGTCTGACTCTTGATCATGCTGGGTGTGGAGCCTGAGTAAAACAAACAAACAAATAAATAAACAGAACAGTTATTTGAATTCCTAGTCTCTTTCCCCTTTGAGAAGAACGTGGACTTTGGTTTCTCTTTCATGAGGGTCTTTGTTCACCTTTGCCTTGTTCCCACACTTCCTTTCTCTTTAGCAGATCTGCAATTCCACGTTTCTGGGCATGTTTCAGGAATTTTTGAGAAGTCGCCTAAAGCATTTATTTACATGCCTTTTTCTTCCTGTGCCTCTTGGCTCCTTGGCCCAGGTATAATTGTTCCTCCAAAGCTTAGAAAATAAATGCTGGCTATTGTGTTTCTACTATGGAAGGAGTCCATACAAGCCAAGAGAAAGAAAGGAAAAAATTCTTGAAGCAAATCCCAGGTCTGGATCAACCCTACATCCATCAAGCCATTCAGGATTTTCCAATGATTTCTTTTAAAAATATCCCATTTGGGGTGCCTGGTGGCTTAGTCAATTAGGGGGTCCAAGTCTTGGTATCAGCTCAGGTCTTGATCTCAGGGTGGTGAGTTCACACCCTGTGTTGGGCTCTCTGCTGGGCACACAGTCTACTTAAAAAATAATAATAATAATAATAGGGGCACCTGGGTGGCTCAGTGGGTTAGGCCTCTGCCTTCGGCTCAGGTCATGGTCTCAGCGTCCTGGGATCGAGCCCTGCATCGGGCTCTCTGCTCAGCAGGGAGCCTGCTTCCTCCTTTCTCTCCGCCTGCCTCTCTGCCTACTCGTGATCTCTCTCTCTCTCTCTCTGTCAAATAAATAAATAAATAAATAAAATCTTTTAAAATAATAATAATAATAAAGTAAATGAAAATATCCCATTTGCACACAACTTCGCTCCTGGGAGGGTGGAGTGAAAAGGTTATATTCTCTGAAAGGGATCAAGACATCTTTATTTTTTTTTTATTTTTTTAAAAGATTTTATTTATTTATCAGAGAGAGAGGGGGGCAGAGAGCAAGTACAGGCAGTCAGAATGGCAGGCAGAGGCAGAGGGAGAAGCAGGCTCCCTGCCGAGCAAGGAGCCCGATGTGGGACTCGATCCCAGGACGCTAGGATCATGACCTGAGCCGAAGGCAGCTGCTTAACCAACTGAGCCACCCAGGCGTCCCAAGACATCTTTATTAACCAGCCCCCCCAGTGCTACAAGTGAAGTTCCTTTCCTCTTGGTTTCACTAGGAAATGCATTTCTCTCTTTTGCCTCCTCCAGTTTTCCATAGAATTGTATGACTATTCAAATTCTTTTTTTTTTTTAAAGATTTTATTTATTTATTTGATAGAAAGAGCTCACAAGTAGATGGAGAGGCAGGCAGAGAGAGAGAGAGAGGAGGAAGCAGGCTCCCTGCTGAGCAGAGAGCCCGACGCGGGACTCGATCCCAGGACCCTGAGATCATGACCTGAACCGAAGGCAGTGGCTTAACCCACTGAGCCACCCAGGCGCCCTCAAATTCTTTGTACTATTAAATTATTATTCAGTTACTGAATTATTTGAATAATACATGTACATGTTTCATTCTTTTGTGGATCTATGGGGTAACATCATAAGCCAGTGTACCCCCATTTTTGTTTCCTTTGCTCTCATAACACTTTTCTTCCTCCAAGATTTTATTCATTTATTTGACAGAGAGAGATACAGCGAGAGAGGGAACACAAGCAGGGGGAGTGGGAGAGAGAGAAGCAGGCTTCCCATGGAGCAGGGAGCCCGATGTGGGACTCGATCCCAGAACCCTGGGATCATGACCTGAGCGAAAGGCAGAAGCTTAACCGACTGAGCCACCCAGGCACCCCTCATAGTACTTTCTTTCAGGAAAAACTGCACCAGAGAAATTGCTGAAATTTCCCTTCCATTCCCAGCGCCCCTTTCCCCCACATACACATACACCAGTCCCTGCTACCATGTTCATTAAGGTTGTTTATACACACATCCAAGACACTTTAAACATATACAAGTAGGAACGTACAGCTGACCCTTGAAGAACACGGGTTTGAACTCCACAGGTCCGATTGTGTTCAATCAATATAGTTCAGGGGCGCCTGGGTGGCCCTGGGCCTCCATCTCTTCCTTCTTCTGGAAACATCACAATGTTCCTTTGGCACAGGAGGGTGCATGGGCCAAACCGGACCCATCGGCTGCTTTCATTTCCCAAACCCCATGAGCTGTTCCTACGGAGCAGCCGACTCAGGTCAGTCCAACATGACTTGGTCCTGCGGCTACCGTGGAGCACTTAAAAAGGACAGAGGCTCTCTTTCCTTAATCCGCTTGGGTGAAAGCCAGGATTCTTTGGGAGTTCGGCACTGCGAGCACACCGAAAAGGAAGCCAACCCAGAGGAAATTAGACGAATAGTTAGCAAGAGAGAGATTGACTGATTCCTGGCATCGTCTGAGCCGAATGACGTCTCTAGACAGACCCAGCCCTGACATTTGCATTTCCCTGAGACGATGAACTCTCCTTTGCTGAAGCAGCTACTGACGTTGGGATTTTTCCTAGTTGGAACTCAGAGTCCCAACAGATTCATCAACCCAATGAGTGGCATTACTAATACTGTGTTGCTAAGCCTATGCTCTCACCTTCTAGAACAAAGTACTTTTCATCCCCAAACACCAACAACGGCTCTTCCTCCTCTTTTCCCTTCCTCCCCTAGAGTGTAGGAAAGTAAGCAAGGGCCCAACGTAGGGTCTTAAAGGCCTGGCTTTGGACTTGGCCTTTGAACAGTATTTTCGTGCTCAGAAGGATCTGAGCCTGGTTCTCCAGAACTTTGTAAACCAGAACTCTTTGAGCACAGACTGAAAGTTACCAGAGGGGAAGTGGGTAGGGGGCGATGGGTTATATCGGTGATGACAATTAAGGAGGGCCCTTGCTGTATGTATGGGTGATGTATGGAAGTATTGAGTCACTATATTGTAACCTTGAAAGTAATATAACACTGTATGTTAACTAACTGGAATTTAAATAGAAACTTAAAAAATATATATTTAATAAAAACAAACAAACAACCAAACCAACAGAGCTTTGGGTCCCATGAGATGTTTGTACTGAAGGGTCTTTATTCTTTCGGGCACCTGGTCTAGGTCTTTCCTGGAATTGCCAGCATCCCAGACCCCTCTGCACAGACTGAGGGGGATCTGTGCCCATGATGAGCTTGAAGGTCATTAGAGAGACACCAGCATGCAGGCATTTTTCAGAGAAAGGACATGCTATGGAGAGTTTTCAATACTTTCACAATCGTGGCTTGGATTCTCTAAAAAGCTTGTACATTCTAGAAGCTTGGGGGAATTTCAGGACTCTCAAGAAAGCCAAAAAGCTGGAGAGAGGAAGCCAAAAGGACACCGTAGATAATGAAGCAATTTTCAACCGGAAAATGTCACAACTGCAAAAAAACAGAAGCGACACTTCTCGGCCACCCTTACTGAGAGCGCTTTTTATTTTTTTGGTGGAACAAAGTTAAAAAATCCAGCCCTCAGATTTTCCTCAGGGTTTACTAAGCAGGAGGAAATTATTGATGCAATGATATCCTGCAGGCCCTCTGCGTTGGACTGTGGTCTTTTTCACGGTTAGGGGGACACGGACTCTGGGGGGTTGCCCTGAGGTCTCCAAGCTCTTCTCTTCTGGGAAAAGGGAAGGAGAGGCAAGGGTCTCCAGCTGGGGACCTGGCAGAGTGACTCAGAGGGCAGACGTTTCCTCTTTGCTTCGTGCAATGCCCAGACCTCAAATGGAGGAGAAAAGAGGCCGATGCTGATAACCAGAGGTCATTGTGGTCCTGGCTGCGGAAGTCGGAGGCAGGGGGCACCCGTGTTTTCCTTCACCTAATGCCTCCGTGGACAGAAACTCCTCAGCTGACCGGTTGGTTCTAGCATCCCTTCAGCTCTCCCTCAGCCTGGCTGAGTGTCTAAATATGAGGCTTTGTTCTCTGGGACGCCTCATGTGTCTTCAAAGCATCCCAAATCCCTTAAAGCATTTATCTGGGACTATTTTTTTTTCTTTTTCTGTTGTTCCCTCTCCTTAAAGTCACACAAAGAACTCATGCGTATTACAGAATTAGGCGAAAATTCAACCAAATGAAATGCTGTGGTCATCTTCATGGTGATCTTTGTTAACATTTTGCGACACACGTGTCCTTCATTCTGCGTGAATTGCTTGCCACTCTTTTATTTATTTATTTTTTTTGGTCTTCTACTTGAGGACATTCCAGACATCTTTCCTGGTTGATAAAGACACTTCTATGCTGTCATTTTAAAATGTTGTGGCTGGTTGTGTCCTGTTGTCTGGACACGTATGGTTGATTTGCCCAGTCTCTCTTGTTGGGGGAGAAAGCGGTATCTTGTCCTTCTGTTACAAAACACCCCTATGACCATAAATGTGCGTGTGTCTTTGGATGTTTCTCATCACTTCTTCGACTTAGAATTTGGGGTCAAGGTGTGATTGGTTTTGCGGTTTCTCTGCCCTTTTCCGAATCACCCTGCAGGAAGTTTGTGTGAGGTCACGAGTGCCCATGACTTGAGCTCTAGTCCTGATGCTAATTCTTGGGACCCAGAGTGCAAGAGACCACACACATACTGACACTTTCTCATCTAATGTGTTTACTTCTTCTTGAAGGTTTTACTTCTCTTTAGCCTGGCTATATTAAGAACTTTCAGGAAAACCGGGGAGATCTCATCCCTCCGTATTATTTAACCACTATTTGCTCAAGACCCAGACCCTGTCCTGCACACAATTGCAACCTAATGATATTACTGGGACCCACAACTTCACATAAATGATAACCAATTTGTGCAGTGATTTTAAGATCCCTCCGGATGTGTATTACCTTATTTATTTATTTGACAGAGAGAAAGGAGTACACAAGCAGCGGGGAGAAGCAGAGGGAGAGGGAGAAGCAGACTCAAGCAGGCTCCCCACTGAGCAGGGAGCCTGATGCGGGACTTGATCCCAGGACCCCAGGATTGTGACCTGAGCCGAAGGCTGCTGCTTAACCCACTGAGCCACCCAGGCCCCGCTGTGTATTACCTCATTTAAATGACAGCAACGTTGGAATCCATAGTACTACCCCCATTTGACGGGTAAATACATAAATAAGGTGGAAAGACGAAAAGATAATAGCAGAAAAGTTACGCTACTAACACGTGGCAGAGTCGCACCTCTGAATCTCCTGCTTCTTTCTCCATGCCCCAAGGAGAGCAGAAGGGAGACCAAGGGTTATATTAAGGACATTAGAAAGTCACCCAGTGTTCGATTCACTTGTTTCTAAGTAGGCCAAGTTCTTGGTCTCATTATCTCTCCTCTCTGAAAATCCTTCATTGCCTTCTTTTACAGTAAACACGACCTCTTTTGAAGAGACACATAGATATAAGCCCTAAGAAAAATAATAATTCCTGTAGGTTCTCTCTTTCTAGAAGGATCCAGGGCGGTGGTGAGGTTGCAGAATTGTAGACTTGAAAACAGTCCAAGTGGTTGGACGCCTTGGCCCAGTCAGTTGAACGTCTGTCTGGCTCTTCATTTCGGCTCAGGTCATGATCTCAGGGTCCTGAGATCAAGCCCCCCCCCCACCCCCCCACCCCCCGCTCAGCGGGAAGTCTGCTGCTTTCCCTCTGCCTCTGCCCCTTCCCTCCGCTCCTGTTCTTTCGCTCTCAAATAGATAAAATCTTTTCAAAAAATGGTTCAAGTGGCTCTTTTTATGTTACCTGTGTTTTTAAAATGTCCCCAAAGCCCAAGTTTCAATAGTTACCATTAACAAACAAGCAAACCTTGTCCTGATTCGGGGAAAAGGAAAAAGAAGAAATGGAAGGGGAGGATTTCAGGACGTGAGGTTCGCCGACCCCATATCTAACAAACATGGACGCTCCCACCATCGGGTTGGGACGCTAATACTGAAATAATTGCCATTTTTGGAGATGTCCATGGTTAGGGTTGTTTGACGGCTCATACCCACTAATTCATTTTTATTCCAGAAGTATGATTTTGTAGACTTGACTGTCATCACAGAGGTGTCTGTAAAGTCCAGAACCAGGACAGTGGCCTTCTGATCCTCCGTGTTGCTGCTACCACTTTCCAGGGACAGTAGGACGTCTCTGTCTCTGATTTAATCAAGTTGGGAAAACCAACGGTACAGACAGATCCTTTTAGAGGTAAGGGGCATTTTTGTTTCTGTTTGTGAACAAATGTGACTCCTTTTATAAGACTTTTAAAATTGGGGCGCCTGGGTGGCTCAGTTAAGCAGCTGCCTTAGGCTCAGGTCTTGATCTCAGGGTTCTGGGATGGAGTCCTGCCCCCGGGCTCCCTGCTCAGCAGGGAGTCTGCTGCTCCCTCTGCCCCTCCCCCCACCTTGTGTTCTCGTGCTCACTCTCTCTCTCTGTCTCTCCCTCATGCTGCCTCTCAAATAAACACGTTTTGTAAAAAAGGGTTTTAAAATTAATAAGATCACCTTTTCTGCCTTGGCTACCAGGAGCACAGAGCTAAGCTGATTCCAATGACTGTCCCATAGTCTAGTTCAGTGTTTTCCCATCCAGACCCTTGTCATCTCATTTTTGTTTTGATGGGTCAGTTGGATTTTTGGCTTTTGTCATAAACTTCCTCGTTTTTGTTTAATAGATGAGGGACGAAAGATTGGTAGATGGAAGGAGACAGGAACCACTTGTCAGGCAGGCAGAAACAGAAGGGTCATAGAAAATTCCTTTCTCAGTCAGCTGTCCCAGTGTAGATCCCACCGGGCTGCATTTTGCACAAGTCAGCTGCTTTTCCGGCTACCTACATGCAAGGCATACATTCTCTCATCTAGGACTCGCTTGGTCCTGGCTGGCCAAAAGAAGCCAGTTGGCCATCATTTTGGCTCTGTGGTTAATACTGTTCTGCAGGGCTTGGGACTCTGTTGAAGAGAAGTGCTGTGTGCACACATCTTCTCTTCACGCAGTGTTGAAGAGAACCTACTAGAGCCTGAGTGGGCAGGAGTATTGAACTTTTCAGAATTGAGTACTAAACTACTCCTGTTGGAGAGCCGAAGCCCCAGGACTTGAAGACTGTAGCAGGGGCAAGAAGGGGTGAGGCAGGCGGCGGGGGGCAGAGCTTGACCTGGGGGGTGAACCTGAGTCAGTGTAGTGTTCCTCTGGGATGCCGCCTTCCAAGGGGGATGGTGGGTCTGCATATCTCTCTGTGCTTGAGCATCATGTGAAATTTCTGCGGGCGTCCTGGTCGCTGAGTGCCTTGTGGTTTAGGGTCGGTGGTCAGGAGGGGTTTTCTGTGTGAGATTTTGGAATGTGATGCTGGAGGAGAATGGAGGAGATTCTCTGATAATGTTGAAAGGAAGAAAAATGAGCTCCTTGGCCAGAGGCTGAGTGAGTGCAGGGTCTGTCATTAGGGTGAGCTCATTTCCATTCTCTCTAACCCCTCACCTACTCCTGTAGCTTCTGCCCCCCCCTCCCACCGCACCCCTCACAGCCTTGCCACAGGCCCTCGATGGCAATAATCAGAAGATCTAGGAGCTCACCAGGGTGTCTCCTGTGGGCACACATTTTGATCTGATGGCGTTAAAATCTCTACAGAACCCTAGGCAGTTTGTGTGGGGATTAAAGGAGCGGAGAAATCATATTAAAATGACTTCTTAGCATTTTCTACCTTCTTTCATTTACTAGTCATTCTGGAACATCAAATATCAGGTCAAACATAATGAAAGTTCAAAATCTTGTTTCTATGATTAGTTTTAATGTCTCCTGAAGCAAAGCTGATTCTTCTCCTTCTGCAAAGTAGACCGCTTTGCCTCCCAGACGTTTCCTTTGCACACGGCTGTTCTCTCTTTGTTTTCAGGGGCCACACAAATATGGCAACAATATTGGGGGGAGAGATTCATTTTTCACAATGAGGGGGAGGTTTCAGAGGATTCAAGAAGATGGAAAGTCAGCAAGGAGCAGTGCGATCAAATATTATAGTTGAAGTCCGGGCAGTTTTTCACCCAATACTACGTTTTAAGGGATCTACGGCCATGTCATCCTAATTCCTTGTTGCTCAAGGTGTAGTACACAGACCAGAAGATCTGGCATCACTTGGAATTTTTCAGGAGAGTCTTGGATGTTCTACACTGCCACTAACAAGGAAAGAGATCATGTGACCTCTTAAAGTTTGTTTCTCGAGCACCCACTTCTCTACTTCCTCAGCTGAATGGTCCCAGTGTGAGCTCTCATTATCAGGAATAATTCAACCTCACTAGCTCAGATTTCCCTGACGGTGCCTAAACCGGGATCTCAGTTCACCTTCCAAGTACCTTTAAGCTTTTCTTAGAATCCTCAGAAGGTCACCCACGCCTACTTGAGGATCAGATTTTCTCCCCCACTGTGGCCTGTCGCTTACTGCCTGCTGGAGTGTTTCATGGCAAGCCCAAGTCCCCTCCAATGGGCGGACATGTTCAAGGGCCATATTTCTGTTCAGTCTTCACTACATCAAGACTCCACTGGGAAGTGGGGGGTTGGGCCAGATGGGTGAAGCGGAGCGGGAGATACAGGCTTCCAGTTACAGCCTGCAAGAGTCGCGGGAATACAAGGCACAGTAGAGGGAGTGTAGTCGATGGCTTCGTAATAGTGCTGTGTGGGGACGAGTATTGGCTACACTTGGGGTGAACACAGCATAATGGATAAACTTGTCAGAATCACTATGTTGTACACCTGAAACTAATGTAATATCACGTGTCAATTTTCTACCCCCCCAAAATGTAGACCCATTTTATTAAAAAATAATAGTAAAGACTCTACTAAGTCATGAGAAAGGTGGGGACGTGCCACTTCCCCCGGTTGCTAACATGGCCTTGCATGTACATTAATATCATTCCCAGCCCTACTCTGCCCACACCCACGATATCTCAAAGGCCACAGTTCTGGTAGATGCCTGTCTTCACTTCCCATTTCCATCCCCAGGTGCTCTGGCACCAAGCCCTCCCTAGAAGCTGCTTCCTCCATGAAGCTCACCATATGCCCAATGACCAATGCCGTGGGTCATTAGTCAACATTAGTACCAGCTGCTCATCTCCACTCAGAGTCTGAATCCCGCTTTAGGCTCCCCTGGAACCAGAGCCCTGAAAAGCAACAGTGTGGTGTAGATGATTTAATTTTATTACTATTTTTTAAAAAGATTTATTTACTTATTTGAGAGCGAAAGAGAAAGAAAGAGAGAGAGTGCACATAGAAAGAGGGGGTGAGGGAGAAGCAGATGCCCCGCTGAGCAGGGAGCCCAGTGCAGGACCCCAGGATCACAACTTGAGCCGAAGGCAGACGCTTAACCAACTGAGCCACCCAGGCTTCCCCACCCCACCCCCACCCCATGCACAGATGCTTTTAAAACAAATAAAAACAGCCGCCAGATCCACCACCAGTGCTTGCTTTCATTTCATTGCCAATGAAAGCAAACTCCTTGGAGAAGTGTTTTTCCTAGATGCCAGGAGACACACTTTGGTCTCTGCTGAGATCACAGATAGGGTCCACAATTTAATCTGGGAAACTACATTTTAAGATAGACATTGGTAAAGTGGAGAGGGGGCGGCGCTCAGCAAGATGGATGGCGAGGTGTCTGGCAAGCGTTTCTATAGAGTGAAAGGAAGTGCAGAGGTTTCTCTTGGAAAATGGAGGCCGGGATAAGGTCTTCAAATTTTCGACCGCAGTCACACAGCCAGATAAGGTCTGTTGTTCTCGATTTTTCTGGTGCACCGACCAAGATCAATGAGAGGATGTTACCGAGAGGCACGTTTTAAGACCACAAATCGACTAATGAGGAGTGAATGCCTTCGTAAGTGGGGTTCCCTATCGTTCAGGTGTCCCAGCTAAGGAATGTATGTTTCCATTAGAGCACTTTAGGAGAAATTACTGAATTAAGGAGGGGGATGGACTAACCCTGATCGCCTTGTATCTTGAAAAAGAAAAGCAAGAAGGAATCTTAGAGATTATTACCCACGTTTAGGAGGTTAAGATCTAGAACAGGGATTTGACTCACCCCACTTCACGCTCACTATTGGCAGAGAGGGGACGAGAGTCGAGATTTTTTTTCTTTTTTAAAGATTTTATTTATTTATTTGACAGACCGAGATCACAAGTAGGCAGAGAGGCAGGCAGAGAGAGGAGGAAGTAGGCTCCCTGCTGAGCAGAGAGCCCGAAGCGGGGCTCGATCCCAGGACCCTGAGATCATGACCTCAGCTGAAGGGCAGAGGCTTAACCCACTTGAGCCACCCAGGCACCCCGAGATTTCTAATCCCTGTCTCAGTGTATTTCTGGCTACCTGCCATTCTTCCCTCTAAGATTCCATACACCTTCTCAACTTCTTTGATGCTGTGTCTACCCTAAAGGGATCCAGTGAATGAATGGGACAATGGAGAAAAATCTGTTAGGACTTGAGGGACCTACTCTCTGGAAACTGCTGTGAAGTAAATTATACTGTTGAGGCCAAATTATCCACTTACTCTTTGACTTAGACAATTAGATTCTTTCATCTACAAATAGGTATATCTTTTTAAGAATATATTAAGAGTTCTCAGCTATTCTCCACTTAAACTTTGACTTCATTTGAAAGCCATTCCAACTAAATATTCCCTAGTACATAGGTTAGAAATTCGTTAATTCTCTGGGTTGAATGGAATGACACAGTGGTTGACCATTGAGATATATGGTTTTATGAGATTTATGGAAATATATGTGATGTATTTAATTGATAGAAAGAGCAGAGCCATTTGTGAAAGGAAAAAAAAAAAAAAATTATGCAGACATGTCCTGAGAACACACTGGCCTAAAGAACACACTTTGGCCCAGAGTTGGCAAAGTTTCTGAATTGAATAGAGACCTTCGAAACCCGTGGGAGATAGTTCCGTTCATGGTTCAACTTGAACTTGCTCATGCTTCACTCTCTAGTGCCAACTGGCCAACTCTTGCAGAGCCATTGTCCCCATCTGTGAAACAGGGGTGCTACCATCACTGTCCCCTCTCAGTCCCTCCAGGTGTGTTAGGAGAATCATCAGCAGGAGCTACAAGACTCAAAATAATGAAATGCCACTCTCAGACCCATCAACTTTCAGCAGAAAGCCTAAGCTATACCAGTAACCAAATGTAACTATGGCAAGAGAAGAGGGTAAAACAAAAATGTAAACTGTTAATGATAAGTGGGACTTCACATGCGTTCCATTCATCATAACAAAGGATGGCCCCATCCCTCTTTGTTCCTCTTTCATTCCTCCTTTCCCCTTGCTTCTTCCTTCTCTGTTCCCATCACTCCCCACCCCCCCCATTGACACCCCTTTCTTTCTTTCTGGCCCCATCCCACTATCCTTTGCTCACCAGGAATATAAAGATCAATTTAACAATATAGGCTCAGGAAAAGGTAAGATGTCAACCATCTAAGCTTGTTTTAAACTTTCGTTAAAAATGCTTTCATGCAAGGCACGTGCTGAACATTACAGAGGCTGCAGAAAGGTGAACAGATATGCCCTAAATGTTTTTATAGGCTAATAGGGGAGGGAAAACATAACCATAACTTGGGAGAAACTGGCTAGTGCCTCAGGAGAAGGAACATGACCTGGGCGGGGGAAGAGAATGTCCAGGTGCACCAGTGGAGTTCGTGGATGTAGGTTCTTGGAGCAGTGAGTATAAGAGTAGCTCATTTATTCATGATTCATTCAGCAAACGTTTGTAGTGTGTCTCTGTGTGCCAGGTATTATGCTTGGAACTGGGGGTATGACTGTGAACAAAAGCAATATGGTCCCAGCCTTTACGGTGCTTCTACTCTGGTGTAGAGACAGACTTTAAACAAATAAGCATATGTATTCATATGTAAGTAACAAACAGATGGAAAGCAGAGGGTACCCAGAGACAGGAACCAAACACAGGGAACTTAATTTATATCAAGAAGGAGGCATCAACAAAGTACTGTGAAGTCTTACCAATGAACAGGAGTCGGTAAGGGGGAGAGCAAGGACAGTTTTCCAGGAAGTGGTAACAGCATGAGTTAAGGTCCTGGGGCAGTTTCCTGGTACCTCTAGAAACTGAAAGTAAACCTTGGTGTCCACAGGACAGAGAGAGTGATACGGTATCAGGTTGAGGAGTAGGCAGAGTCTAGGTGATATGAGGCTTTTGAAGTCCTGGCCAGGATTTTGGGTTTTATTCTAAGAGTACTTAGATATGGCCAAACATTTAAGGAAGGGAGTGACAGGACTCAGTTCATGTCTTCAGAAGTAATCTCTGGCTGTCATTAGAAGGACTGAAGGAGATGGAGCATGACGAGTCTGGGTGACAGTGGCTGGGAGGAATGTGGGTGGCAGTGATGTGGGGTCTGTGTTGGGATTAGAGAACAAGATGATTCCCTAATTAGTAATAATCTTATCCAGCCAAACTGCATCTTTGGTTCTTCTCTCACCACTTGCTGAGTGTCGAAGGATCTATGATTTGCTCTTCAATAATTGTCTCCAATGCCATTGTCATGTTTGATGCCCTTTTCCCGTTCAACATTAGCGGAGTGTCTTATCTTGATTCTGACTTTTCAACTTCTGGTCGTCCCTGGGTTCTGTCTTCTGTCATATCCTTCCCGTTCCTGTCCCCTGTCTGTGTGGCTTCCAGCGAGGGGGTCAGAAAGGAGGAAGTCAAAGGAAACCCGTCAGAAGGGGCAGGGGCAGGGGAAGGCTGTGGAGATGGGAGCCCAAACGGAAGGCTTTGCTGACCTCTTCCAGTTTTTGCCACAGCCTTTTCTAACTTCTGTCATCTGTGCTTAGAAAAAGAGAAGCTGTGGGCAGTTGTCCTTTTACCGCCTACCTCTCATGCCCCATCGCAGTGGGAAGGACCATGATGAAAGGCCCACGTGAACCTGGCATTCAAAATGGCGGCCACCACAGTGATTGCTTTGGAGAACAATGCAAAATGAAAAACCCCCTCCTTCCAAAAGGGAGTCATTTTTTTATTTTCCTGAGGCCCAGAAATCTCTGTGGGAAGCAAGGGAGTGCTAAAGGGAGGAGGGCACAGTACCTGTCATCCTCGGGGAAGAGGGAACAAGACCATAGCTTCCTGGGGGCTACCTGGGAAGAGATTGGCGTGGACTGCTCCATCTGTTGGCTCTCTGGGCTTAAGCAGAGGCTGCAAAAATCAGATAGGTTTCCTGGAAAGGATGTCACATGAATGCATTGACCTGATAACTCCAAATCTTTATTCTGAGAAAATAGGGGAACTCCTTAGCATTTTCTTAGTGGCAGGAGCTTCAGCTGGACCTTGTGTTAGGAGTGGCATTTGGTTTCAGAGTGACGTCCTCTCATCCTTACCCGAGTATATGCTAACGCATGAGTCTTGAGGAGTGGGGGGCGGAGCTGGGCCACTTCAGGATGGGGGCTAACACCAGGAAAACCAAACAGGTGATTCAAGGGTTGGAATGATCAGCCCCCTACCAGCACTCTACCCTACACTCCACAGGGGCGGAGACAGTGTTCAGTCACCAGCAATGCAATCAGTCATGCCTGTGTAAGGAAACAGCCATGATAATCTCTGAAAGACCGGGTTTAGAAAGCTCCAAGGGAGCACTGGTAAACCTACTTTCAATAATTCAAGTTCATCTAGGTCACCCACTAGTTTTGTTAAACTGATTTTCGTTAACTAAAGTTTGCTGGCAGGCCTTCACCATCCATTTTCCCTTTCCTCTGATAACAGCACGTTGATTTCCCCAGAGGGCACCATCCCTCCCTCCCTTTCAGACTACAGGGGGCACTGACCCACCCCCTGACACCCCCCCCCAGACTCCAGACTTTAAACAAACAAACAAAACTGTTTCAAGCATGGGGACATGAAACAAGGTAGTTTAGTAAAACCACTCTTTGGATCTTTGCCTGACATCACAAAAGAAACTTCTCTCTCTCTTTTGAGATTGCTAACCCGAATGGATGGAAACCAAGACCTTGTGGTGGTCCTCTTGCCTCCATGGGGGTGTTGTTGCCTGGGAGTAGAGCCTGGGCAAGAGGACATTGGAGGGAGTGTGGGGCAGGGGCCGAGGGGGTTGGGAAGACATTTTCTACTGCAGGAGCCAATCGATTTCCTTTTCATTTTAGCCAGTTCAAGCTGGGTGACTGTCACTGAACCAAATGTATCCTTTTTACCATTTCCAAATTGTCCTTCCACTCTAGTCCCTGATGGCCTGGGAGGAACATGGACTAAAGTCCCAAATCTCCCTGATGAAATTATTTGGTCTCAGGAGACTGAGTTACAGTTCTGGCGTCCCCCTCATTGACAAATAATGATCAGGGACAAACCATTTAATCTCCTGAAAAGCATGAATAGAGATACCTCCTCTACCGACTTCACAGGGTTATTGCAATAACAGAATGAAATGACACATGTACACATGCAGTGCTAGCCACACGAACACGTGAAAATGTTAGTGAGGAACCGAGGAGAGGATCACCGATGACGGCTGGTGTCCTCTCTGTGCTCAACAGGATGCTGGGGGCTCCACATACACAGTTGCCTTTGATTTTTACAATGACCCTGGGAGGCAGTAAGGGTTTGCATATATATCACCTAGTACATTTCCTGGTTTGGAGCAGCGGTTCAGTAAATATCAATTTCCTCTTGTCACCGTCCTTGAACACCTAGGATAAATAACATCTACGGTCCTCGGATTTCCTTAACTGTATTGTAGGGGACTCGAGCTAAATCGCATTCTGTGTTCCATCTAGGCTTAATCGTTTAAGATCAAATTTTTGCTCTTGGTCCTTGGGAGAAGGGTCCTATGATCAGAAAAGTTTGGGAACTGCTGGAATCAAAGTTAAACGGGGGCTCCTGTGTGAGGTTGTGTAACACATCTCTAGCCAACCTTGGGGTTATTGGGGATGGTCTCGATCTGGACAGGGGTTTGGTTTACACAGATGGATGATTTGTCGAAACACAGCACCTACAGACCGAGTATTTGTGCATTTCATGGCACGTACATTTTTCATGGGAAGGAAAAACAGCCGTGGAGCTCTTGTTAACCGCACGCATGCCATATTTAGGGAGAAGTGTACTGAGGCCCTGTAAGGGACTCGGAAATGCCCCGAAATTAACATGGAGCAAGGGATGCAGAGAGGGAGAGATGGAAGGCTACATGTGATACAGAAAGAGTAGTCGAAGGAGCACGAAGGAATCCAGGTGTCTGGTGCTTTCAACTGTGCCGTGTGTTGGAGATTTTTCATAATCAAAGGAGAGAGACAGCAACCAGTAGCAAAGGCCTGTTTCCTGGCCAGAGCTTTATCTCTCTGACCAGCCCATGGCTCAGGCTTCCCTCCGGGTGCCCCCCCACCCCACCCCCGGAAAAGGCCTTCTGCCTCAGTCTGAGCTTTCAGCGTAACCAGAAACAGATGCACTGTTTATTGCAGTGATTTCCCTCCTAGGCAAAAATCTCACCCTTTTTCATAAGGTGCAAAGCAAAGTTCCCTTCAGCTCGGCCCCCTCATGCCAGAAAGAGCCAGTGTGCTTTGTGAGCCCTAGTGAGCAGCTCTGAAAATAAGTCCTCTGCTCCAGCTCACCGCCTCTGTTCCCAGCTGCTCCCTTGGCTTTGACGGCTCCCCACCCCCCAACAGCCACTCTCCCCTCTCCCCCTCCCCCTGCACACTTCCCGCCTTTGCCCTGGTTCGGGGTCCAGGGAGCCCTGGAGCCCCCTGAGAGTCCTCCTCTGCCTTCCCTCTCAGTGCGAGCGGGGATGAGTTCAGGGGTTGCAGCAGACGTCTCATCGTATGCTTTTAGTTGGGTTAATAAATTAACCAGGCTCGTCAAACCCGCTACCCGCTATGTCTTCAACTCTCCCCCACTTCCCTGCGATCATTATTCCTGCTGTTTGCTTGTGCTTTTCTTAATCCCCAGTGCTTTGCATCTCATTCCAGAGCTCATTTAAATTTTCACAAAGACAGACAGGCAAGCTTCCCTGAGCTTTCCCAGACAGAGAACCCGGGAGGCCCCGCAAACTCACATTTATTGAGCTCTTACTGTATGCTGTCATTTGCTGCATGTTTCCACCTACCCTGTCCTACTCAGAGCCTACAGCCTCCTCGAGAGGCGCTTATGACATAGGTGCCACCATACCGCTTTTGCAAATGGGGAAACTGAGGCCCAGAGAATATTTGTTGAGGTCTAACCACCAGCAGGCAACTCACACCGGAGGCAGGGCCCCACAGAAGGTCAGAGCAGAAGGGAGGTGGGCGGCTTTCTAGCCCCACCTGTGTGCTTCCCAGCAGAGGGCTCCCAGCCTCCCCCACCCCCCAGCCCCCGGAGTGGATGTGAGCTCCTTAGAAGAAAAACTTAGAATTAGAACTCAGGTCTACATTTTCTGCCTCAATTTAGAAACCGAGACACTCCATATAGACGCAGACATATGGCAAAGCTGGAGTGTCTCACGCCCACGGGATAGCTGTGTGCCACGCGAGGCCAGCCTCGCAGCTTGCAAAGCTGGCAGGAGCTGAATGCCGGGCTGTCTTGAACACTTAGCCTCTTGCAGCCCGCGAGGTTCACGGGCAGCCCAGACAGAATCGATGTTTCCTATGGAATAGCCAGCTCGCGGGCCCGGAGGCGCAGAAAGCAGGCGCGGGATCCATAACTGCATTGAGATGAGTAGCGGAGCAGGGGAACAGCACATAGAGCCCAGAATGACTGAGGACCTGGGCCTGACTGAGGACCTGGGTCTGCTTATGCAACCCCCACCCTTCTCGTCCTAATTCAGGCTGATCAGGTTTGAGGGTGACCTGGGAGGGGGGAGTGGAGGGAAGCGGGGAGGGAACGGGGTGTGAAAGACCAATTTCCTCTCTAATCTGACATGTATTGCCTCCATGCAAGTAGCCTAAGCTTGCTTATCGGATAGCCTCTGGGATAGGGCCATGTGCGGCCCACTGTTACAGTCAGAGGGATCGCGACTTGTGAGCTGGCAATTATAAACCAACCCCCAATAAAGGTGGTAGCGATGTCTGAGGTTCCTTCACAAATTTAGTTACTTGCATATATTTTAAAGTTGCTCAGTCCTCTAACACGGGGGGCTCCTAACATCGAAGGGGAACGGGGCTGGATGAGCTATCCCGTGGACGGGTGGCTGGTGTGAATGGCAAGTAACAAGCCTACACTTGAACTTCATTTGGACTGCTAATTAGCCTTGGGCTGGCCTCTCGCCGAAAAGGGACAGTATTTCTTTCACAGTGCACCCTGGATTGGATGGCCCGATGTTCCACACGTGATCTCAAGACAGAATGAGCTAGACTTTGGTAGAATTACTGCTTTCAGACAATTGGAGGCTGAGTATTATTGGGTTCCCCGGGGCCGGGAGTAGGATTTGCACCATAAGGAGTGGGTATTCTCACTGTCAGTCCTAAAGCTGGCTGTTTATTCCCAGGCAAGGTGACCATGGAACTGAACAGCCACAGTAGGTCTGTTTGGGAACCGAAAGGGGGACTATTAATAATTACAGGGGTGCACCCGGTGCGAGCCAGGAACTGAAAGCCATTCCCTTTTAGGGTACTTGAGAGAAATAAGCGAAGACACTGCCTCTGGGGCTCTGAGGCAGGAGAGGCTTGCCCTGCCTTGAAGGCAGCAGGCGAGGCATCAAGAGGGAGAGGGACGGCAGCGACCCTGTGAGCGGATCTGGGTCCTGGCACTTCCTGGAATCAGTTCACTGGATTGTTCTTCCAATCCGTCATCTCTGAATGTTGGGTGCAGATTCCTGAAATGCTCCTGCCTGGATATTTGTGTGTGGAGAACGAAGGGAAGGGACGGGTGAGCAAAGAAAAGACCGGAGGGAAAGAAGTGTCCTCCTCCCTTGAGGGCTGAGGGGTAGGAGCAGTAGGGGGGTGGCGTGCGGGGGTGTCTCCAGCAGAGCTCAGCTGTGCACAGTGCTACCACAGCCTCCCCAAAGGCGGTGGCAGGAGGCCCATTGCAGAATGTGGTAATCACCAGGCAGGGGCAGAGAGCTGGGGCCAGGGGAGCAACGTGGAGGGGTGGGGTCGGAGCCAGGGACGGGGCAGAGCCAGCCTGCCCGCTAAGGCCTTCCTACCATCTGTGAATCATGAATCAGCTGCTTGACTCACCTGCCCAAGCCCACCTGCACTCTTTCCTGTCTGAGTGATCTTAACGGGGTATTCACTTTGCAGTCAAAAGTGAGGATGCCTGGGGGCACCTGGGTGGCTCAGTCGGTTAAGCGGCTCCCTTCAGCTCAGGTCATGATCCCAGGGTCCTGGGATGGAGCCCCGCATTAGGCTCTCTGCTCAGTGGGGAGCCTGCTTCTCCCTCTCCCTCTCGCTCTGCCTACTTGTGCTCGCTGTCAAATAAATACATCCGTAAATACTAAAAAGAAAACAAAAACAAAAAACAAGTGAAGATGCTTTTAGATTCTGCTGCTGTTCTCCATGTGTGGCTTCTCACGCCTGCGGACACACTGGCAGGTTTTGGGGAAGCAGCTGGAGATCCCAGCGCCCCTGCTCTCTGCGCATACCTCCAAGCTGGCCGTTGAGTTCTGAGTTGGAATCGCCCGCCGCTTACCCAACTCTTCCACTCCCTCTGCTACCAGCAACTTGAGGTTGTCACATCCTGGGTGCCTGACACCGTGCCTGGCAAAAGGCAGGCCTCCGGGATGTCTTGGAATAAATGCTGGCAAGAGATGGCAAAGAGCGAAGGTGCGGAACAGAGGTGGAGGTAGAGCTCCTGTGTTCCTCAAGGTCTCAGATGTTCATGCCAGTTCTCCAAGATAATATAAAACCTCTATTTTTATTTTTTTTTTTTCTGTTGCTTTCAGTTTGGCTTTGTCGATCTACTCTCTGAGCTAGAAAGGTAACAACGACCTCACTGTTGCGGCTTTAGAAACGACTAGGGCAAACAGGATTTATTTTTAATTGAATGCTTCCAGAAAAACTGTGGCCAGTGCATCTTTTTCCTTTGCAATTCTTACAACTGATGGCACACAGGGGTGCTTTTCGTGCCATCCCAGTATTTTCAGTTTCCCTGCTGTACAGGAGTCCATTTAAAGCGTTGTCATGATTGCTTTGCAGTTCTGAAGGTATTTACTATCATGATCTAGAAGGAACATTTCCCTCTTTTAATTTGGCTTGCAGTTTTACTCAGAAAATTACCCTGTGTGAGGAGAAATTACATGATACATGTAGCCCTATGTCCTGCAAGTTATAATAGTTCAAGAAATGGTGCTTAATGGGAACATCTCCTATTTACAAAGGCTGAATAAAAGGGTTACCAAAAAAAAGAATAATAAAGATCAGAGAAGTTGAAGCAGAGAGACGGGCTTCCAACCTTTACAAAAGAGCCCAGATTTTATAAATTCCCTGCTAGGTAGCAGACAGAGAGATTCAAAGGTTAGGATGAAAACTTCGAAATATTTAAAATTTTTTTCTTTTATCATTTTTTATTGGACAAATGATAAGAGGAGAAAATGAAAATAATAATCATCCCAACTTGGCCATGGTTTTGAGAACTATAAACTCCCCTGTTATCACCACCACCCAAATCTAGTCACTGTTCTTAACACACTCACACACCCACACACACTCACACACAGTCACTCATACTCTTAGACTCTTAGACTCTCATCCACACATACACAAACACACACTCATCTATATCGACATTCACACAAACACAAACTCACTCACATGTATATCTACTTTAAAAAAAAAACAACAATCAATGCAGAATGGGGGCACCTGGGTGGCTCAGTGGGTTGGACCACCGACTCTCGGTTTCGGCTCAGGTCATGGTCTCCGGGTTGTGAGATTAGGCCCCAACTCAGGTTCGGTGCTGAGTGTGGAGTCTGCTTCAGATTCTCTCCCTCCCCCCCACCTCACCTCCTTCTCTAAAAAGGAAACCAAAAAACCAAAAAAACCATAACCATCCTAATTATACCATGTTCCTTTTTCATGTAAAAATTGTTGCATAGGGACGCCTGGGTGGCTCAGTTGGTTGGGCAGCTGCCTTCGGCTCAGGTCATGATCCCAGCGTGCTGGGATCGAGTCCCACATCAGGCTCCTTGCTTGGCGGGGAGCCTGCTTCTCCCTCTGCCTCTGCCTGTCATTCTGTCTGCCTGTGCTCGCTCTCCCCCCCCCTCTGATAAATTAAAAAAAAAAAATTGTTGCATAGGCCTATGCCCTGCTCAGAATGAGAAAATATCTCATTCATGTTTTAGAATTTTGTTATTGGCATTTCACTTTTTTTTTTTAAAGATTTTATTTATTTATTTGACAGAGAGAGATCACAAGTAGGCAGAGAGGCAGGCAGGGAGAGAGGAGGAAGCAGGCTCCCTGCTGAGCAGAGAGCCCGATGCGGGGCTCGATTCCAGGACCCTGAAATCATGACCCGAGCCGAAGGCAGAGGCTTAACCCACTGAGCCACCCAGGCGCCCCGGCATTTCACTTTTTAATCCGAGATTTATTTCTTTGTGGGGTATGAGACGGGGTCTAACATTGATATTCTTTCTTTTTTTTTTTTTTTTTAATTTTATTTGTTTATTTGAGAGAGAGAGAGAGAGAGAGAGAGAGAGAGATAATGTGCCTGTGCAGTGAGTCAGGGGAGGGGCAAAAGGAGAGGGAGAAGCAGACTTCCTGGTCAGGAGGGAGCCTGAGGCTAGAACAGGATGGGGCACTCAGGAGTCACGACCTGAGTCAAAAGGCAGAGGCTTAACTGACTGAGCCACCCCGGCGCCCCTACCACTGATTTTTTTTTTTTTTTAAGATTTTATTTATTTATTTGACAGAGAGAGATCACAAGCAGGCAGAGAGGCAGGCACAGAGAGAGGAGGAAGCAGGCTCCCTGCTGAGCAGAGAGCCCGATGTGGAGCTCGATCCCAGGACCCTGGGATCATGACCTGAGCCAAAGGCAGAGGCTTAACCCACTGAGCCACCCAGGCGCCCCAGCTACCATTGATTTTCTAAATGAATTAACAGATGTCTCACCCAGTCACTAAAAACTCTCCTTCCCTATTGATTTAAAATGCTGCTTTTATCGGGTACTGAATTCCCGTATGAATATGAATTTTGTGCTCTCGAGTTCCAGACTTGAGATTCTGTTTCGTTGATCTATTTGTTTATTTCTGTGCCAATTATTAGCTAACTTATATGATTTATGATGTAGTCAGATAGCTGTATGGCTCGTCCTGCATAAAGTAATTTATCGTTTTAATTTCTATTTTACTTTTTATGTCTGGTAGAAAAAAGTCCCTTTCATGGCTTCTATTTTCTGATTTTATTTTTCACTTTTAAGTTTAAATTTAAACAAAATAATACATGTATATAATTTAAAAACAAAATAAATAAGGAGGCTGGCTTATAATGATAAACAGCACTTGTCCTGATACTCTTCATTTCTTCTCAGACGTAATCACTTTTAAGCTGATAGCTCTGGCATTAACCTTTACATTTCTAAATTAAAGTGATTATACTGCTAATCATTTGATTTATCACTTTTACACATCATTTATTGGCTTCTATTAATATGTGTTTCTTTCTCTGACATCTCACTCCACTCCCTCTTCAATGCAGTATATCCTGGATTTGGGCTAAATACATGGTTCACGTTTACATTACGACTGGGCAAATACCTTTAACTTCCTTATGTCTGATGTGCTTTGTCTAGAATATACTTTAGTGCAAATCTACAGAAAGCAAACTTTCCAATGCTTTTACCTGTCCAATAATGTCTTTATGTTTTCTTCATTTCTGAGGTATAATTTTGCTGAGTTTTGACTTCTAGGTAGGTGGTTATTTTCTTTCAATATATTGAAAATAACATTCCCCTATGTTCTGGCTTTTTATTTCATTTTCTGATACTGAGAAGTCAGCAGTCACTCTGTCACTTGCCTGAAAGCAATCTTTTTCTTTAGCTTCTTTTAAGATGTTCTCTTTCTCTTTGCTTTTCTTGCAAACCAAAGGAAGTATGGATTCCTTTCAATTTGTCCTAGGGATTTCTTGGACTCCCAGACTTGTGAATTGATTAACGCCACAAGTTCTCACTCATACAGAATTTACACTTGACCTTGTCTTTCATCAATTCCTGAACATTAGTGATTTTTTTCTTCAGTTACTGCTTTTAACTTTTTTTAAAAAAAGGTTTTATTTATTATTTGACAGACAGAGATCACAAGTAGGCAGAGAGGCAGGCAGAGAGGAAGAAGCAGGCTCCCTGCTGAGCAGGGAGCCCAACACAGGGCTTGATCCCAGGACCCTGGGATCATGACCTGAGCCGAAGGCAGAGGCTTTAACCCACTGAGCCACCCAGGTGCCCCAGTTACTGCTTTTACCTTATTCCTTGCTACTGTCCTCTGGGATCTAATTGGAGACATATGCCTCCAAGATCTAATATACATGCTAGATCTTTTTATGCAATGACAAACGAAAGGTTCTGGGTTAGCCATCTATTTTTGTAAACAAAGTTTTGAATATAGTCATGCTTATTTGATTGCTTCTTGTCTCTGGATTTTTGTTTTGTTTTGGTTTTTTGTTTTTTTCCTTTTTCCTTTTTAAAGCTACAGTGGCAGGTCTGAGTAGTAATAACTGACACAGTATGACCTGCACAGCCTAAAGCATTAACTCTCTGATCTTTCAAGCAAAAGTTTGCCAAAGCTTACTTGATGTTCTTTATCCTCTCTTCTGTTTCCTCTTTCATCCTTTTGGCCTTTCTCTAATGCATTCTGAATATTTTCTCCTGATTTATATTCCAAGTTCCCTGGTCGAATCTTTGGCTATCTCCGCTCGACTGTTAAACTGTGTGTTGGATTCTCCATCATGGTTACTGTATATATATATATATTTTTAGTTTTAGACTTTCTACTTGATACTCTTTCAAATCAAAGTCACCTTTTCTGAGTTCCCACTTCCCAGCTGAAATTTCCAAGCTCTACGTTTTTCTCTTTTCAGACAGAAAACATGGTTTAGGAGTCTGCACCCAATACTTTCACCATCCTAAGTCCATATGTCTTTGTGGGTTTGTTTTTGTCATCATTTCCCACAACCACTTCTCACTCACAGAGAACTTAACACTTGACATTGCGTTCAAACTTTTTTGTTTTTGTAGAAATAATATTTACTTGTTTCTGACAGTCTGGGACCACAGGAACTGTAGTTCCAGACTTGAGGTTCCCAGAGTCCCCCTCGTGCAAGCTGTCTCACACCCCGGAGGCTCCCAGACTCCCCTGCGTGTTAGCATCACCTGGGGAGCCTCCCAATGGACCTCCACCTGTGTCCCGCCCCCAGGGATGGGGACTTCATTAGTCTGTGGTGCTGCCTGCAGTTGGGAATTTTTAAAAGCTCCCTGGAGATTCTAATGGGCAGACAGACATATATGGGAAGCTCTGCCCTGAGAGCAAAGTCCTTAAGCACCTGCACTTAACGTGCGGGTGTTTATCAGGCTCTCCACCGGGCCGGCCCTTTTATCTCTTTGGCCCAGACAGGCTGCCAAATACCACAGCTCCAAGCTGCGGCCGTGGCTTCTCGAGCAGAGCAAAACCAGCTTTGGGAGCTTGCTTCTCGGATTCTCCGAAATGTTGGCATCGTAATCCGGCACGATCTGATCAGCTTTTTGGTGCTTTCAGGAAGAAAAAAAAAATGTATTTATGTATATTTACAAAAGGTGTATAATTATATATTTTAATATCATATAGTAAAATAATTAAGTAATATATTTAATATTTATAAATGAAAATATATTGATTAGGAAATAATTACAGATATATAATGTACTTAAATAATTTAATTTGTATATATATAAATTGCGTGTATGTGTGTGTGTATTTTTTTTCCATACAGCTGTTTCAGTTGACCTCAATGGGAAGGTTGGTTTAGCCTGCAAGTAAGAGAATTGAAAGTCCTCCAGTAGCTTTTTAGAAAGAACAGAGGAGTATTTTGGAGTTCTCACCCTTGTGAAAATGTCTCTTTCATTTACTCCCTGAGGTTATAATTTGGCTAGGATTTGAAATCTAGCTTGAAACTTAATTTTCCTTTAAATATTTGAAGGTGCCGCCTTATCGATCTGTAGCATTCATTGTAGCTATGGATAATGCTAGTCCTACTTCATATCTGTTTTCCTGGGAAATGAGTTTCTTTTTCTTTCTTTCTTTATTATTATTTTATTTTTCTTTTTTGGGAATCGTTAGGATCTTCCGTTTTCCCCCGGAAACCTGACATCTCATAACTTATGTACTTTGGTATTACCAGTCTTATTTTGTCCATTTTCTTGGGCATAGAAGAGACACTTGAAATCTGGAGATTTTTATTTTCAGTGCTAGAAATTGTATTGCCACAAACCTTTCATGTTTCCCACCTCTGTATTTTCTCTTTTTCAAGAAATCATTTGGTTGGATGGCGAGCCTGTTGGATTCATCCTCGACATCACTTATCTTTTCTTCCCTAATTTCTCGTGCTATGTCTTTTTGTGCTCATTTTTGGAAGATTTCCTTATGTTTATTCTCCAACTTTCCTACTGAATATTGTATTTCAATTAAATGTATATTTCCAGGAGAAATGTTTATTTCTTGTTCTTTGTGTTAGTTATCCTTTATATAACTTCTATTTCTAGGTATTGGGATATAATTTCTTTACTTTTTTCCCCAGCGTTGTAGAATTTTAAATCTTACATCCTCTTCCACTTGTTTCCTTGAGATTTTTTCCCCCTTTATGCTCGGGTGGTCTTTCTCTTTCATGCTAGAGGTTCTCGTCCATTGTCTGGGAGAGTTGGCACCTGATCATATCTCAGAGCCTCTAAAATACTGTTTGGAGGCCCTGAGTGGGTGGGCAGGACCTGTTGGCCTGTGCCTCCATTTAGGGGCAACTGATAAGAGAGTTCATAAGAGGAAGGAAGGAAGGAAGATAAAAGGAAGGAAGGAAGACAGACAGAAGGAAGGAAGGAAAGAAAAGGAAAGGAAGAAGGAAGGAAGTGGGGAGGCAGAGAGGGAGGGAAGGAGGGAACAGAGAACTGGAAGCTCTGTCTTTAGAGCCATTTAGTTTGTGGAAGAAAGAATCTTCTGAGATTCTTTATGCGCCTGTCAGCATATGGAGGGTCATTTGGCGGGAGGTAACTGTGTAGGGCAGCCATCTCTTTTGCAGGATTCCATGTGTCCCCCCTCTGCTGCCTCCATCTGGTAAGCCTGAGTCTCAGCCTTTCCCATTAAATTAAACAGAAAACAACTCTTGAATCAGCAGTCTGGGAGATGAGTAGCCTGACCGCCTGAGGTGAGGGGAAGATATGGCTACTCCATAGACACGGTTTCAACAGTGCCCAATTTAGCCCTTGACGTCAACCCAGCGCTTCACCGATCCTGCTCTCTCCAAAGATGAACATCTCGGGTTTTCCTTGTGGATGACTTGGCTCGTTGCTTCCTCTGCCATGCTAAAGTCACTCACCTCTCCTCATCTGGTTCTATCTTCCAAGATTCTGTTCTCTGGTTGGCTTCCATCTTTGTCTTTTGTAGGTTTCTACCTGCTTTCTGTTGTTGTAGTTCCTTTACTATCAAATTAGTGGCATCTCGAGCAGGAGATGCGAGAAACAAAATTCCTCCTACTCAAAACGTATCCCAATTAACTTTAGATGGCTTGTTCATTAAAAACAAAGTTCTTAAGTTTTTACCAGGATTTACCAGGATTGCTTTAGATGTCTGGGTGGAGAATTGTCAGTTCTAGGTTACTGATTCTTCCTATTCAAGAACATGGTGAATCTCTCCATTTGTTTCGATGACTGTGAGCTTCCGGGAGGTTTCACTGTTTTCTTCCCATTCGGTTTGTCCCTGAAAGTATTCCTCTGATGAAGAGCCCTTGTGGCACAAAGGAAAAACAAATTTGTGAGCTTGCAGGTTGACCTGAAAGGTTGACCCAGAACATAACATAAAAGGACAAAGAGAAAAAACATGAGGCGAAGGGCAAAGGGATGTGGAAAGCAGATCCAGCCACCCCAACAGCCTTCCTAGGAAGAGTTTCACAAAAAAAGAACAGGAGAGAATCAAGGGAAGGAGCCAAAAAAAGGAAAGCATACAATTTCTTACAATTGCAGAATGAAGAAAAACACACACACACACACACACCCCACCTACTCCACATTGTGGGCAACAAGAAGATAAAAAGGAAGTTCTAAGGGATTTGAGAGAGTCAAGATGAGCTACATCATTTTACACCCTGAGGGCCTTCTCTGGTCATCACAGACAAATTAGACTCACTGGCTAGAGAGCCAGAAGGTCAAAGCTGCCAATACAGTGTCTCTTGGGAGCAAGCATCATCTGTCCCCAGAACCCAAAGGCCCTTGGAAGTCGTTCCAGCATCACATTCCTGTGTCTGTCACGGGACCCGCCAACACGGAGGGACCACCCACTAACAACACGTGGCCCAGGGTCCTTCTATCTTCCAGACAGTGGTGAGGACTCCAGATTCCCTGGTCCTTCATCAAACCTGCTCCACTTAGAGAAACACCCACTCCTTCCTCCTTCCAACAGCTCAGAACCCCCAAAACTCTTGGCAACAGAACAGGAGCTTGGACCCTTGGCGTTAAAATCTCCTCTGCTTGGAAATGAGAGAGGACTATCCTTTGCCTGAGGGAAAAGCCCAGAACAAGACTGAGCCAGCTCGGGTCCAGATCTTCTATTTCTCTCTCTATGTCTCTGTCTTTTCTTCAAAGGTCCAACGAGAAAAGAAGTGCCTTCAGAGACTCTCTTGAGATAATTTTAAGTACTCTGTGCAGATCTGTCTGTAATAAGATGAGGGCACTACTTGCCAAGAGTACTTGCTAAGCAAATCTTTGTACCTGTATGCACACATGCATACACACACACACACACAAGCACACGCACATGCACATGCACACACACACAGCTGCTCTTATTCTCCTTTTAAAAAGCAACTGGAGGACTTTTAATTCTCTTAATTGCAGGCTAAACCAACCCTCCCATGGAGGTCAACTAAAATAGTTGTATGGAAACAACATACACACAAACAATTTCAATTATATAAATATGTTATATATGAATAGGAGACATACCTCAAAACCTCCATATAAGGCAGGCTTTATCCCTTGTTTTGCACACGCACAAGTGGGTTATAAATGGCAGCCCAAGAGGTGATGGGCAGTCTCCCTTGTCATTAGGGTTACAGAGAGAAGGGACATAGGTATGCCGATGACGTGTGTGAGACACCCAATCTGTTCTGGCACAAACTGGTGAAGTCCTTTCCTTTTGCCCCCTTCGTGCCTCCAAGGGACTGCCCAGCTGCCGCTTTGGGACTCCACAGAGCATGAACAACCGAGTCATTGCCTGAGATCCTGGACTAGCCTGAGAACATGGGTCTGTATTCAAGGTACAGCCATTGGAGCCCATCTGCTCAGGGAGTATGAGCTTAGTGCCTGGGGCTGGGAAGTTTAGTTTAGTTTGAGAGAGAGAGAAGCGGGAGGGAAGGGCACAGGGAGAGGGAGGGAGAATTCTAAGCAGGCTCCACACCGGGTGTACTTGCTAAGCATGTGGGCCTCATGTGGGGTTCGATCTCACAACCCTGAGATCATGAACTGAGTCAAAACCAAGAGTCGGACCCTCAACTGACTGAGCCACCCAAGCATTCCTCACCTCCCCACACCACCTATTTTAAATCAAGTTAATGACAATCAACACTTCAGGGTTCTAAGGATTTTACGTATATTAACTTCCTTTACTTAGTCGTCATCATAGCAACCCTGTATTAGCCTATGTCCTGAAGGAGAAAACTGAGACTCAGACTATCCAACAAACTTGCTCAAGGTCAAGAAGCTGGCGAGCAGCAGAGCTCAGGAAATCCCTCCCCAGACCACCTTGCTGTCCTAGCTCTTAAATGAGCTTTGCTTAAGCAGCTCAGAGTCAAGAAAATCTTCCAGCATAGAAAGAACTTAGCAGGATGCTGGCATTCCTCGATTCTTTGGTGATTTGAATAAAAGTTAAGTCTGAGGTACCAACCCGAAAATGCCTTCCCATCTGTACCCAGGACTCCAGCCAGTTGGACACGAGTGTCCTTAATGCTTGAATAGCAGGCTAATGGCAGGCTGAACCATAGGACATTGTCAATATTTGCCCATTTTTCTGTCCTATGCCAATGTGGCCATTTCATACAGTGGCTGAACCTCTACTTAGATGCAAGATTTGATTCCAGGCATTTCCCTCATGTTACCTTATTTAATCATCATGACCATACTTCCAAGTGTTTTTCACCTTCATTTTCACTTAAGAAAATAGGCTCTGTCTAGCTAGCAGGTGATCCTGCTGTCATTTTATTTTATTTATTTATTTTTTAAGGCTTTTATTTATTTATTTGACAGAGAGAGAGATCACAAGGAGGCAGAGAGGCAGTCAGAGAGAGAGGAAGGGAAGCAGGCTCCCCGCTGAGCAGAGAGCACGAAATGGGCTCGATCCCAGGACCCTGAGATCATGACCTGAGCTGAAGGCAGAGACTTTAACCCACTGAGCCGCCCAGGTTCCCCCATGCTGTCATTTTAAATGGTTGGCCCAAGACTCCTATTCCAGGATGGGTCTTTGTCCAGCTCACTTTGTCCAGTCTGCAGGCTGAGCCCTAGGACCCAAGTGCAGCTGGAGGTTGCAGAGGCAAAAATGAAGGGTCATGTTCAAATAGCAGACTCAGGTTATACTAGTTTTGAAGTGAACCGTGAATCAGAAAAGGAAAGTACTCTGACCTCTGGAAAATAGAACTCAATCAGCAGCAAGTCAAATTTAGAGAACTGAATCAGACTTGCTTCATTTCATTCAATACTGTCCCGGCCATTGGAGTTCGCCCACTTGAGGGTGTGTTGGCTGTGGCTTTAAGAAAAATTTGGGGTTGAGGGGTGATTTGCCTAATGGGAAAACTCCATTGTGGGCAGCAGACCAAAGAGAGCCCGGATGGAGGGAGCCTAGAAGAGCCGCAAACTGTTGGGATCCAGGTTGAGAATGAAAGGGTTATCTGCAGAGGAGGTGGGACAGGGAGGTCATGTGCCGTACAACAGAAAAGAAATGACAGTGAAGGGCTTTCCAGATCCCCAAGTGCTGATGGAGCCCTCTGGAGCTTGGAAATCCAGGTTGACCACCTGCAAACATGTTGGGATGACTCTGAACTGTAAGTTATGGAACCCCGGGCTGGGAAAGGAAGAGGGAGTGTTAAATGGGCACAAACACACTGAGATGTGTTCCATTTGAGCGGAGTATTATTCAGGGATAGCTGCAGAAATAGCTGAAGTGGTTCGTAGGCATTCATTTGAATTCTTTGGTTCTCCTCGATGGGGAACTGCTTTCATCTGGTTCTTTTCAGTGTGGGATTGAGTCATATTCTCTTTATTTGCCACAAGCATTTATTTGCCATAAGTATTTTTTAATTTTTTTTAAAATTTTTTAAATTTATTTATCTGACAGAGATCACAAGTAGGCAGAGAGGCAGAGAGAGAGGAGGAAGCAGGCTCCCTGCTGAGCAGAGAGCCCGATGTGGGGCTCGATCCCAGGACCCTGGGATCATGACCTGAGCCGAAGGCAGAGGCTTTAACCCACCGAGCCACCTGGGCGCCCCATGCCATAAGTATTTTTTTTTTTTAAAGATTTTATTTATTTATTTGACAGAGAGAAATCACAAGTAGATGGAGAGGTAGGCAGAGAGAGAGAGAGAGGGAAGCAGGCTCCCTGCCGAGCAGAGAGCCCGATGCGGGACTCGATCCCAGGACCCTGAGATCATGACCTGAGCCGAAGGCAGCGGCTTAACCCACTGAGCCACCCAGGCGCCCCCATAAGTATTTTTTTAAAAGCACCGAACAATCCCTACCTCATTCTCAGGAGGTTGATTGGGACGCCCTCCCTGAGCCCCTGCCTCACGAAGTGTGCGAGTCGGAGATGAATTCCCAGCCACCGGATCGAAAACATCGCAAGCAAGTATGAGCGGATGTTATCTCCGATCGACAGACCTTGGCGTTGTTTTTTCTTTTTCTTAACTCTTTTTGGGGCAGCTTGCCTGGTTTGGGGAGTGCAAAGGCTTGAAGACTGCCTTCTAAGGGCTTATAATCTATTTAGGGGAAATATAAGATGTACACAGGACATGAGACAGTGTTTTGTAAATGCCAAATGTCTGGTGAATGAAAAATGAAGGTTATAGGAAAAATGAAGGTTATAGCTCTATTGACATTTGCAATAGAGCGAATAAGCTAAAACTTGGAGCTCCCAGGATTGCTGGACAGGGTATATTTAAGTTGATTGTTATGGCGTGAGTCTCCGGGAGCACAGAGGAGTGAGAGGAATTCACTGCAAATAGATGGAATGGCACACACACACACACACACACACATCTAGGAGTGGGAGAGCCCACATTTGCCTAGAACCTAAGTAAACCATTTGAACTGAGTGGAAATCTTGTTAGGGAACTAGTACAAAAGCCTCCTCCTCCATCACCGTGGCCTTTAAGGGCACAGCCCGCCCTGTGTAGTTGAAAATTCATGTATAACTTTTGACTCCCCACAGTGTAACTGCTAAAAGCCTACCGTTGTTGACCAAAAGCCTTACTGATCACGTAGACTGTCGATGAACACGTATTTTGTGTGTTCTGTGTATTGTATACTATATTTTTACACTCAAGCTAGAGAAAAGACAATGTTATTAAGAGAATCACAAGAAGGAGGAACTACATTCACAATACTGTACCACATTTACCCCCTCCCCGGTCCAACTGTCAGTGGACTCAGCTCAGATCCATGGTGTTCAAGGCTCAGACAAAGTGATCTCATTTAGCCTTTCACATTTACATAACGCCTATGTGCAGATGATCCCAGCTTTTAGGAGTCAGGCGCAGACCTTTCTTCTACATTCCAGACCCGTTCACCCAACCACCTACTCAGCGTCTCCACCGGATAATCCCACCGGAATTTCAAACCGAACACACCCACAGTGGACTTCTTGGTTTTTACTGCCGTGACTTGTCCCCGTCCTCCCACCTCCCCTGCCTTTCTCCCCTCTTGGTAAATGGCATCATGATTCACCCAGACGCTCGAGCCCAACCCTGGGAACCGTGCTCGGCTTCTCTCATTGATTGCCCTCCCTCCACTCCATAGGCAAGAACATCCCCTCGCTCACAAGAGCATCGCGGACCCGTTCACGTCTCTCTGCCTCTTCGCGCTGTCACCCACGTCCCCAAGTTCAAGGCCCCAACCTCTCTAGCCTGCCATTCTGTAATAGTTCCCTGATCTCCATCTCTCCAGGCTTAGATACTTGAAATCCTTTCTCTACTCAGTGGTCAAAGTAACCCTTCTGAATGTTATCAGATCAAATGCCAGCTGGTTGCTGCTCCCCTTCCCCACCTCACGCCTCCTTAGAACCCTTGGATGGCTTCCCAGTACACTTTGGCATAAAATCCCAAATCCTTACCACAGTCCACACAGGCCTGCCTTATGGATACCTCCCTCCCACCACCCCATGCCTGCTCAGCACCCATGCACCTGCTTCTGACAGCTGCTTCTCCAGTTTTCGGTGGAGAATTATTCTCTCTCTGATTCTTACCGCAAGCTGACTCCACTCCACTCCCTGTATCGGGGGTCAGCATGTAACCCCAACATGGGCAGTCAGCGTATTCTTTTTCTATGTCACAATGATTGGCCCAGAGAGGAATCACATCTCCTGAGCTGATCCAGTAAGACTGAAGCCCAGGTCTTCTTGCTGCAACCGTGGGGATTGCTGGCTGCAAAGGCAATGAACACCGGGGGCTTTGGGAACTCGTCTAGACAGAGTGTCAAGCGTGCAAGGCCTGTTGACTCTTTCTGAACCCAGTTCAGTCCCATGCCGTGCCTCTACTTTTCAGCTGAGCCAGTACATTCCCCGTTTAAGTTGGGTTTCCAGGCTCGCTTCTCCTACAGGGTTGGATTCCTGCCTGGACTTACGTCTTATCACAAACCTTTCTTGTCTCTGTGCTCAGCCTCGGACCAGAGACACATGAAACCCTCTCTCACTTCAATGTCCTGGCCTTGTGTCCATGTTGCTTAGAATTATCTTCCTCACATTTTTAAGAGGCTAGCATACTCTCATTTCTTCTAATCCTTCTCCTCCTTCTTCCTCTTCTCTTTTTATTTTTGGGGGCAGAGGGAGAGAGAGAGAGAGAGAGAGAGAGAAGTAGACTCCCCATGGAGCACAGAGCCCATCAACGTGGGACTCGATCTCAAGACCCTGAGATCATGACCTGAGCTGAAATCAACAACCAGATGCTCAACCAACTGAGCCACCCGGGCACCCTACAAACTCTCATTTCTTAGGTCCACACTCAGATATCACCTCCTTAAAGAGCCCTTCCAAAACGACCCATCTAAGTAGAAGAGGCTCCTTCAGTTCCGTTTGTCAGGTCCCCTGGCTTCGTTTCGGGCAATGATCAGAACCTGTATCTCACACTTTACCTCTCCCTGTACTTGTTTATCTTCTGGCTCCCTCCATTAAAATATTAGCTTTATATGGGCTAAGATCTGCCTGTCTCGCTCAGCATGTCCCCCAGGATCTAGCTAGCTCAGGGTCTCAGATGCCGTACATGCTTTGTAAGTGTTGGTTCAGCGTGTGAATGAGGAAATGCACGCATGCATGCTTGACTCTCTGTAGAGGGAGTCCACTGTAAAAGGTCTTGCTTCCTTGGCCTTGCCAGCAGGGCTCTTACAGGCACCACCAGTAATAAAGTCGTAGCAGCAACAGCAGACATGGGGATCAGGCTCGCTTTGTGCTGGGACTTCTTCTAGGTGTTTTGGACAGCTTAGCGCATTTCCTTCCCGCAGCCACTGGGGTAGACTAATGAAAGCCACAGGTTCTTTGATACTCCTCTCTTTGAGAACTGAGGTTAAGGCCCCTTCCCTCCTGTTGAATCTGGACGGCTCTAGGGCTGCTGTAACCAGCAGAATACGGCAGAAGTGATGACCTGTCAGTTTGGAACTGGATTTGGGAACTGTTGCTCTGAGGCACCCACTCTAGGGAAAGCCAGACCCAGGTAAGAAGTTTGTGCTGGAGAAATTACGGGGCGGGGATGCAATGCTCCCTGAAGAGAGATAGAGGGACCAGCAGACCCTGAGAACCTTCGCTCTCAGGTTGTCCCCTCTGTAACATGGCACCCTCTGTGTGCGACTCTCATCTCCTCCTCTTTCCATGGTGTCTCTGCCCCTGGGTTGAGTTGAGTGCCCCTTCTGTGCTGGTGCAGGGTGTCCTTCTGTGGTGCAAATGGAGATGTTGACATGGCTGGGTCCCTACTGGTCTGTAGGCTTCATGAGGACAAAGACTGTGTCTTCTTCTTCTTCTTCTTCTTCTTTTTTTTTTTTTTTAAGATTTTACTTATTTACTTGAGAGAAAGAGAGAGAGCATCAGGGAGAGGGGGAAGCAGGTTCCCTACTAAACAGAGAGCCCCATGCGGAACTCAGTCTCAGGACCCTGGGATCATGACCCAAGCCAAAGGCAGACGCTTGACCGACTGAGCCACCCAGGCACCCCAGACAGAGACTGTGTCTTACTTGTCTTTGTAGCTTCAGTGTTCAACGCAAGTCCTGGCCAGCTCAGTGTTGGTGCTCAGTAAATTCTCACCAGAACAGCGAATGAGCAAAGGAATGGATGGGGAGGTCCCATGTGGTAGTCTGTGGAGCGTGGGCTCTTGAGTCAGCTGAAGTGGGTTTGAATCCTGGCTCTGCCACTTCCCAGCAGCACAGAGTTGGGAAAGTTACATCATCTCCTTGATTTTCCTCAGTGATACAGGCACAGTGGAAATATCCACATCAGAGTATGGGTGTTGTAAGTGTTAGGGTCCATGATCAAAGGAACGAGGCCAACACAAAGCGAAAGTCAAGCAAAGCTTTATTTCGTGCCAAGCATCGAAAATCAAACCAACTGGTCGGGGCGTCTCTTATGAAGAGAAGATGACGAGGACTGTGCTACCCCAGCCTCACAGACTAACATTTATAACATTTGACGTTCCCTGTTCTTTAGTTCTGCGTTCTGTAAGCAGAGCTTGTTGGCACAGACACTGGTAGTTTCTAACTTCCTGTTCCTCAAGAATTCCGCACTGTGGACTGAACTTGTTCCTACTCAGCCCTCAGTTCAAGTCCATGCAGTTTTCTCAGCATTGTCATCAGGGACACCCCACCTCTGTGTCCTCTAATGGACCCAGGGAGCAAGGGCAGGTCATCTGCAGCTTGGTGAGAATCCACAACCTGACCTGCAGAGGAGTCAGGCTCGGGTGACCAGATGTCTGCTCTTTATCCTCAGCATCTGAGGGCTGGACTGGGAGCCAGAGAAGGAGAGTCAGCCAGGAGAGCCAGGGGAAATGGGGGGATTGTGGGCAGTTTGTGGACAGCAGGGAGTACTTATCACCCTTCCCTCCCTTTCTGGGGAAACTTGCTAGCAATGGTCACAGAGCAAAATCATATACAAATACTTATGACCGAATGCATTCGAGCTTGAACAAGAAGGGGATTTAGGATCTCATTTGATATGAAATCTGGTAGAAAGACACCTCCAGGATTGGTTAATTTAGCTGCTCAATAGTATCATCAAAGAGCAGGTTCTACTGTGTGTTGGTTTGTCTGGTTCCCATGGTGCCAAGATGGCTGCCATAGCTCCAGGCTTCACACACGGTCAGCAGTGTGCAGAGGCAGAAAAGAAGGTACTCTTGCTTCTTCTCACACCTTTTAAGAGCTGAAGAAAACACTTCCAGAAGTCTTCTGGAAGCCTTCCTCTATGTCTCATTGGCCAGCTGGGGTTCATTTGTCCATCCTAAACCAACTCCCAGAGGCTTTAAGCAATCCCTGAAGAGCACGGGTCCTTTAGGGAGCATCAACAAAACTCTGTTCTCTCGCCGTTTGAAAGGGGGCAACCAGGGGCGCCTGGGTGGCTCAGTGGGTTAAAGCCTCTGCCTTTGGCTCAGGTCATGATCCCAGGGTCCTGGGATCGAGCCCCGCATCGGGCTCTCTGCTCAGCGGGAAGCCTGTTTCCCTTCCTCTCTCTCTGCCTGCCTCTCTGCCTACTTGTGATCTCTATCAAATAGATAAATAAAAATAAAAAAAAAAAAAAAGAAAGGGGGCAACCAGATGAATAGTTGTTAGGTTTTTTAAAAAAGACTTATGTACTTATTTTAGAGAGAGCGTGTGCAGGGGGTGGGGCAGGGGCAGAGAAAGAGAGAGAGAAAGAGTCTTAAGCAGATTCCATGTCAAGAGCAGAGCTGGACCTGGGGCTCAATCTCACAATCCTGAGATAACAACCTGAGCCAAAATCAAGAGCCAGACACTTAACCAACTGCGCCACCCAGGCACCCCGATTGTTGTTAGGTTTTAACAGTGTCTGCTCTATAAGGTTATTCCTCCCACCCTTCTTTGGGTCCCGAAACCATGAACACGGGAAACAGCTAATGATATACCTGGATAGCGGGTTGTCAGGGTCTTGGCTTTCTGCTGGACCTCTGACAGTCTGTGTGATTTTGTTGAGACACCCCTCTCCTTTTCTGGTTACAGTGTCCATCTCTTCGGCAGGAATTCAGGTTTCTCAGATGGCCCTTATGGAGCTCCAGCTAATTGCAATTCATACGGACGGCGCAGAGCTGCTCAGAAACACAGATTTTAAAAGGGGTTTCTCTCTTCACCAAGCCAGGAGCTTTTTGAGGACTTATTGGTGACTTTATCACAGAGAAACTGTGGAATCTCAGGCAAATTAATAAGCCTCTCTGAGCCTCGGTTTCCTCATCTGTAAAATGGGGATAAAAATACACCTTCCCTCTGAGGGTTGTTGGCATAATTAAGTGGCAGAGAGGAAGACACGGAAGCTGGAGTATAGTATTTAGTCAACATTGTTGTTACTGTAATGGTAACACTGTAATGGTCCATTACATCATCAGCATCATGGCTGGCATCCCCGGGAGATGCCGCGGGTTCGGTTCCACACCAGAGCAACAAAGCGAACATTGCAATAAAGTGAGATGCTTCACCGACTGAGCCACCTGGGCGCCCCCCACAAGATATATGTCTAAAAACAGGCCAGCAGGGCAGGGAGATGTGACAAGGTGACAAGGAGTGCAATTAATTCCCTCCAGAGAGGTGCCTACCAGCAGTTCCCTTGACTGTAGAGTGAAGCTTCCCTGTGAGAGGGGGCCGTGGGGGAAGGCTTCCCCAGGTGGCAGTGGGGTCCAAATGCTCTGTGTAGGATGGTTGGGAACCCAGGAAGCAGGGGGGAGAAGGAGGCAGGTTTAGGTCCAGCTCCCTACTGTGCAGGAAGAGGACATCCCCTTGGGGAAGTATAATTTGGTGTTTGGTTCTGTTGTTCTTGTTCTTCTTCTTCTTTTTTAAAGATCTCATTTATTTATTTGACAGATAGAGACAGAGTAGGGGAGGGAACACAAGCAGGGGAGCAGCGGGCAGAGGCAGAGGGAGAAGCAGGCTTCCAGCTGAGCTGGAAGGGTTTGAGCTGAGGGCTCGATCCCAGGACCCTGGGATCATGACCTGAGCGGAGGGCAGATGCTCAAACCCTGAGCCACCTCTGTGGCTTACTTCTTAAGGGCTCAGCTCCGGGCTAGCATCAGTTTGCTTCTTGCTGGGGGGTGGGAAGCGGCTTCGGGGGGGAGCCCACACATCTGCACAGACATTGTCTTTTGTAAACCCGCTCTCTGTGACAACCGTCCGCATGTGTTCTAGGGTACGGGCCAGCTGACTCAGGAATTAATCAAAGCCTTTTATGCCAGTTCTCAGCCGCTTTCAAAGGGGCTTTACACAGAACACTCCGAAATGAGTCGCAAATGAATATTCATGGATGCATTTTCCCCAGCGCTGATCTGGAAGGGCGAGGCTCAGAGCCGGGCCTGGATGGGGTCTTTGGTAGAAGAGAGGGGGCTGGGGTTGGTCTCTGCGCTTCTTGCAGAGAAGAGGGGAATGAGTCAGCCTCTGCCACAGAAAGAGACAGAAGGTCCTCCCGCAGTCAGGGCTGAGCTTATCAAAGCTAAGGGCTGGGGAAGGAGTCAGGGAGGTCTGCAATGTGGACTACAGTCTGTCACCTGTATTCTCCCCTACCCCTCCGACGGCTCAGGCTACCCCCTCCAAGGGACACACATCCCCAGGGTTGTCATTCATTCACCCTGCCTGATCCAAGGTCCCCGGCATGCTGATTGGACTGGACGCTGCCTTTCAGGGACAATAACTTGGACATTTGAAGAGTACTTTATAGTTGGGGTGGGGGCTTCCCATCCACATCATCTGATTGCCTGGACAAGCCTGGGAGAAGTTCAGGGCAGGGGGCATGGAACTTACTGCTCAGGTGAGGGGCTTGAAATAAGCTCAGGGAGCCAGTTAAGTCACAGAAAGGGGGCGGGGGACCCACAGTGACACCGCCATCCCACCACACACCAGGGTTAGGTCCACAAACATGGAAGGTCACGTGAGCTCAAAAACTGGTCTCGAGGGCATCAAATCACTTATGAGTTCAAGGGTCTATGCATCTGTTCAGTTTCTGTTCTGAAAGAGGCCTCCCCAATGGCGAGGGGGCCTTTGAGCCCTTCCTTAAACCTGGAGTAGCTCAAGTGGGCTTGGCAACTCTGAGATAATGCCCTCTGGGACACTGGTCTGGACAGCCTAGAACCGTCTGCTGCCTTCCACTCCTCTCTCATGGGGTGTCTGCCAGGCTCCCCATGGCCCCCATCTCACCTCAGACACCTCCCCTGCCAAGCAGGCACGGCCCTCCGATGTCTGCGAGGAGCAAACGGGCCAGCGGCATGGAACACGGTGGGGTTGTATCCCTCCCCAATATCAAGCACGTTGACTCTCCCTTCTGGAAGGTTCCCTCCTCGTGGATTGTCAGATGTGTGTGTAAGCTTTTCCACTGCGGCCCGTTTTATAGTAGCAGAGATGTAACCCGCTCAAAGGGACTGTGTCTAGAGGACCAGTAGGTGCCCTGTGATGGAAGGTCATGGACGCTACCTAGCTATAAAAATGAGTGAGGAAGTTCTCAGTCGGCTGGTGGAAGATGGTTGCCTGCAGCATGCAAATGGTGTACCTAGCGCGCTATAGTCTGTGTAGGGTATGGGGAGTGAGTGTGTGTTTGCTTATGTTTGCATAAAGGAACCCTGGAGAGATGCTTGAGGAATGAATAGAACAGTTACTTTGGGGGGACAGAGAATGGGATGGGTGCAGTGTGGTGGAGGAAGTGGAGGTCAGACTTTTTTTTTTCTTCAAGATTATATGTATTTATTTATTTATTTGAGAGAGAGAGGGAGAGCAAGGGAGAGAACATGAGCAGAGTGAGGGGCAGAGGGAAAAGCAAGCTCTCCCCTGACCAGGGAGACCCATGTAGGGCTTGATCCCAGGGCCCCGGGATCATGACCTGAGCTGAAGGCAGACGTTTTACCGGCTGAGCCACCCAGGCACCCATTGCGGGGAGGGGGGGCTGTCAGATTTTGGCGGGGGGGAATATTTTATATCCTTGTAAGTTTCGAAGCATGTTAATGGAATCTTTATTCAGAGCAACTAGGCCCTACCAGCCAACCAAGGTGGAGGCTCCCAGAAACCCGTGCATTTGAGCAGAATCCAAATCCTCGACCCTTGCTCTGTGGCCAGGAATTCATCCAAGTCACTGGGGGCATGCCGTTACTTGAGGGGAGCCAGTTGGAGAGAACGTGTCACCCCAAATGTAGATAGGAAGAGGAGGAAGGGGAGCCCTGAGTGATGGTTTAGAGGACCGAGCAGCTGCCTGGGCTCTTCTCATGACTTCTGGATTTTTGCAGAACTCGGGGCTGCACTGACGGGAGCTCAGGTGAATCCCCAGGTCATTGTCCAGCCACGCTCTGGCTTGGCCGAGTCCTGGGGCACCGGGATCCGCCATTCTAAGAATTAACAGATATTCGGATGCCAGCTCTGCGCCGGGTCTGGCCTTGCCTGGAATGAGGCCTGGCTTCTAGGAGTGAGGTCTTGGCACCAACCGCTCCATTCTGCTATCAGGGTGACGTTGGAGACCTTAAACCACCCCAGGGGCATGGAAGTTCTCCACTCAGCAGCAACCAAGTGCCTGCTGCTCCGGGCCTGCCTGGGGGAAGCTACACCATCCCACCGCCCCATCCCTCCCCTCACTCCTAACACGAACCTCGCGCTCCCTAGATGTTCCTCTCTCCTCTGGCTCTTGGTATGGGTTCCGTTCAGGAAGCCCCATTGGCCTCCATTCCACTAGGACCAAATTTCGGTGAACCCGGCTTCACCATCAGAACCAGCAGGGACCCCTGAAGATCACTATTGGTGGTCCTGGACCACCTCCACTCTTTGGGGGTGCGGACAGTTGGTGGGAGGGACTTAGTCCATCTTACCATTTTCTTAGAGCCATGAAAAGAAGGCAGAAAAGAGCAGATTTCCCTGCCAAGCAGTAGGCTTGCATGCCACACGCAGCTCAGACCCTCTTGAGGTCAGCTGCATTTGTTAGCAATTTTGAACCAGCTGAGCACACTCTTAAGTCCCCCTGAGCCCCAGGTAAGGGCTTGGGGACCCAAGGAAGCACACAGGAGCCTCTGGGCTATCCCTACAGGTGGAATAGAAGCATGCCAAGAAAGTAGGGGGTCTGCTGAGCAAAGTGGCTTAATTTGGCCCATCTTAATTTGACCACTCATTTGCCTCTACCATGAAAGACAGAAAAAGATTGTGTTTTGTTTTTTTTGTGTGTGTGTTTTTTAAATTTAATTTAATTAATTTATTTGACAGACAGAGATCACACATAGACAGAGAGGCAGGCAGAGAGAGAGGGGCAAGAAGGCTCCCTGCTGAGCAGAGAGCCTGACTTGGGGCTCAATCCCAGGACCCTGGGATCACAACCCGAGCCGAAGGCAGAGACCTTAACCCACTGAGCCACCCAGGCGCCCCTTGTTTTGTTTTTTTTAATTGGAGTAGAGTTGACACACAACATCCCATCAGTTTCAGGTATACAACATGTCGATTTGACAAGTCTGTGCGTTACGCTATGCTCACCACCTGCGTGGCAACCATCTGTCCGCATACAACACTATTATGATACCGTTGACTGGTCCCTATGCTGTGCCTTTCATCCCCGTAACTGATTCCTTCCCTATCTGGAAGCCTATACCCCCCACTCCCCTTCACCCGGTTTGGCTAGCTCCCTTCCCACATTTCCTCTTGGCCACCATCATTTTATCCTTTGTATTTATGGGTTTCTGCTCTTGTTTGTTGGTTCATTTGTTTCATTTTTTAGATCGACTTATATGTGAGATCGTATGGTATGTGTCTCTCAGTCTGACTTATTTCATTTAGCATAGTATCCTCTTGGTCCATCCATGTTGTTGCCAATGGCAAGATCTCATTCTTTTTTTTATGGCTGAGTAATATTTCATGCCCCATCCCCTATATGTATACACCACATCTTCCTTATCTACTCAGCTATTATGGACCCTTGGGCTGCTTTTGCGTGTCTTGGCTCTTACAAATAATACCACAGTAAATGTAAGGATGCGTATAACTTTTTCAAATTATTATTTCTGTTTTCTTTGGATAACCCAGTTAGTGGAATGACTAGATTTTATGGTCTTTCTATTTTTAATCTTTTGAGGATCTACCTACTCTTTTCCACAGTGGCTGTACCTCAGTCTGCATGGTGGCTTCTTGCCAACAGTGCACGAGGGTTCCTTTTTCTCCACATCCTCACCAACACAGTTATTTCTTATCTTTTCATTACTAGCAATTCTGCGTGGTGTGTTATAATTTCTCACTGTGGATTCGATATGCATTTCCTTGATGATGAGTGATGTTGAGCATCTTTTCATGTGTCTGTTGGCCATCTGTGTGACTTCTTTGGGGAAAATGTCTATTCAGGTCCTGTGCCCATTTTTACATCAGATAGCTTGTCGTCGTGTGTGTTGATTGATTTGTTTCTGTTCTCGGCATATTTTGGACATTAACCCCTTATCAGATATGTCATTTGCAAATATCTTCTCCCATTCAGTAGATTGCCTTTTTGTTTTGTTGATGGTTTCCTTTATTGTGAAAACCCTTTTTATTTTTGTGTGGTCCCAATCATTTATTTTTGCTTTTGTTTCCCTTGCTGAGGGGAGACCTATCTAGAAAAATGTTGCTTAGGCCGATGTCCCAGAGATTACTGCCGTGAGTGGACCTAGAGGGCATTATGTGAAAGGAAGTAAGTCAGATTGAGAAAGAAAATACCATATGATTCTACTCACACATGGAATCTAAAAAAAAAAAAAAAAAAAAAAGAATAAACAAACAGTAAGCAGAAAGCTAACTGATGGTTGCCAGAGGGAAGGAAAGTAGGGGTTAGGCAAAACGGGTGAAGGGCAGTGGGAGATACAGGCTTCCAGTTATAAAATGAATAAGTCCTGGGAACAAGGAGCAGAGCATAAGGAATACAGTCAGTGGTCTAGGAGCAGTGAGGTCACGGGCCAGGGGGTGAGGACAGCAGAAGGTATAAACTTGTGTATCCACTATATTCAAACTAAAGACAAGAGATTACTGCCTATGTTCTCTTTCAGAAGTTTTATGGTTTCAGGTCTCACATTTAGGTCTTTAATCCATTTTGAGTTTATTTTTGTGTGTGCTGTAAGACAGTGGTTCAGTTTCATTTTGTGTGTGGCCGTCGTCCAATTTTCCCAACCCCATGTGTTGAAGGGACTGTCTTTTCCCCACTGGATATTCTTGCCTCCTTTGTCATTGATTAATTGGCCATGTAAGTGCGGGTTTATTTCTGGACCCTCTACAGAAAGGGGAGCTTTTTAGTGGTGTTTTTCTTTCATTGGTGTCTTTCTTTTAAATATTATATATATATATATAATATATATATATGTATATATATATATTATATATATATATATATATGTATATATATATATACATATACACTCCATCTCTCTCCTAGGGAAATATCTGGATAGGGCAAAGGAAGACAGGACAACTTAATAGAATGAGGTCTGAGTTGAACATCTAGGCTCTGACCCAGGCCATCCTCACAAATAATCTGTGGTTGATTTAATCACAGTCTGTGGTCCTACCTGCGGAATGGGTGGAATGACTCTCTTTTGCTTCTCTTGGAGGACATTATGAAAATTAATGGACTGGTCCCTCGCCGCCAGTTTCTTCCCTTCCCACGCACCCCATCTTCTCTATGGTACTGTTATCACACCCCCCAGCCCATCCCTGTGAAATATACCCAAAGTCCATGTTTCTAAGGAGCTCACTGTTTCCAGCAGAAGTGTGCAGGTCATTTGGTAGGACAGGGAGCCCCTAGCCCACAAGCTAGTACCTTAGAATCAACAAAACACTCCACTGGGTGAACAAGCCATCCCACAGGCAGGATGGAACTCCTCAGCTGCCACTTTGGGAAACTCTGGGCTGCCAGGACCTCAATGCACGCAGAGGGGAGAGAGGGAGACATAGTGGGAGCTCTGACTTTCCAGCTGGAAAGGACAGAGGGCACACACTGAATGTGGGGGTGTGGGGTGCCTTGGGAGATAGGGGTCCAGGGCCATGTCCTGGGAAAATCCCCACTAAGTGTAGCCCTCAGCCCATCTGTCTGAAGCTAGGAACCCCAGCTGAGGAGTACCATTGGCAGCTCAGAGGTCTAGAACTGTATATGCTCAGAGGATTTTTTTTTTTTTATCATCATTACCGATCACCCGGGGACTGCATGTGGGAGCAGGAACTTGGTCTAGGGCCACTGGAGTTCACCCCCAGCCCACCCCCAGGGCCCTGTTTCCCAGCCACAGGGCACATCCTGCACATGAAGGCTAGAGGCACCGATGAATGAAATCATTGAGCCTGAACTCCTCCAATGCCTGTTGAGCTGCACTGTTCCAGGTGCCCCCTAATAACCCACTCGTCCAAGAACCGTATTGGCTACATTTCCAGTGGCGGAGAAGGTGAAGGAGTTAGGTTTCACCAGAAAAGCCCCTGCTTCTTTACAGTTGCACCAGGAAAGGTGATAGCATCTTGCCCCTTGTTTGCATTAAAAACAACCTGGGGTGGAGGTGGGGGTGCCTGGGTGGCTCAGTCGGTTAAGCAGCTGCCTTTGGCTTGGGTCATGATTCTGGGGTCCTGGGATTGAGTCTGGCATCGGGGGGGGGGGGTCCCTGCTCAGCGGGGAACCTGCTTCTCTCTCTGCCTGCTGCTCCCCCTGTTTGTGCTCTCTCTCTGACAAATAAATAAATAAAATCTTAAAAAATAAAATAAAATAAAATATAATAAAATAAAATCAGCCTAGGAAACATACTCTTGGGGCGTTGTGTTTCTCAAAGTCCTGAAAGAAGAAAAGCAGTATCAAAGCTTAACCAATGTATGTGCTATTGTAACATGTATGTGTGTGTGTATACGTGTGTGTGTGTAAATTTTATAAAATTATAGATAAATTTTAACCCTATACATTAGATATTAATCTTCATAAATGCATATGAATTCGATAAACTACATATGTATGTATATAAATCTTCTCTCAGGAAAGCCTGGCTGTGGGGAGTGACTCAGATCACAGTATAAACCTGAGGAATTTGATGACACAAGAACTGATCTCCTACTTTCCTTTGACGAAATGCCCTGTTTTCGAGTCTCATCTGAGCTGGGGCCCCACCCAGCAATTTCCATGTTAAATTCATCATGAGCGTTTGTGCTAGGTTAATGGGGTCATGGGAGTATGGTCTATTTCCAGACCATTCCTTCCTGCTCAGCTTATAGAGGCCAAGTCTGTAGTCCATGGGGTGACTGGATGGCAAGGGATAGATTCAGTTCATCATCTGGAAGATTCCTGGAAGTCCCCAGATACCTGTTGTATAAACCAGACTTCCCGAGGGCTTCTGGAAGGAGCATCCACCCTTGATCTGAAAACCCTTCTGGAACCGGTAGTGCTGACTCCTTGCTTAACTTGAGAATTTCCCTTGGTTTCTCCACAGCCCCCCACCCCCAGCCCCCCTGCCTGTGATCGGCCACCAGGCCAGGCCAAACTGTTGCTGGCCTTTGTTCCGGGAAGATACTCACACTGGAGATGGGTTGGCAATCACTGCTCTCATTTGTTCTTTAAGGAGAGGGAGGATGAAAGCTTGTTTTTGTTTAGGGTCTTGGCTTCCTTTCCCTGGAAGCAGAGGAGAAAGGCAGAAAGAAACAAAATGAGGTCACAGGCAGCAGTTGGCATGGGGTTGACTCTACGGGTCCCCCAGGGAAGGGGGCCTTCATTTGTCAGCCTGGAGAGGGATGTCAGGGTGAACTTGGAATACTCATTAGCATGTGGTCATAGGAAGAGCCTGACCGGTGCGTGGGCCACAGAAAGAAGTTAGGGTCCCAAATGGCTTAGATCAGGGAGGAGGGGTTCCTGAGTGTGTGGGGACCAGGCTGCCAACTTTAAAAAGGATGGGAAGGAATTGCAGCAACGTGGAGTGTCTGGGCCCCAGAGCAAAGAAACACTTGAATAAATTCCAGCCAATGGTTACCCAGTGGGACTAGGGGTCCAATCTTGCTAAATGTCATTGTTTTTCAAGAGACAGTAGATATCCGGGTTTCTGTATGCAGTCTTTTGATTGATTAAAGGTTTTACTATTTATGTCTTTATTAAAGCAATTTAATTTAAATAATTGAAAAATACTTAAAAACCTTAAGAGGATTATCAAAATATATTTGCAAGCAATATATAGCCCTGTAGTCCATTGAGAAATTTCTGCTGGCCGGGGGACTTGAGGCAGGGCGATACTTTCCAGGTCTTTTGAAGTTCCCGAGTCCCTCACGTGACAGAGGTTTCCGGAGATCTCTGTGTCCCACACTACCCTGGGCTTGGAGCAGGAAGAGGAACGGGAGAGGAGAAGGCCAAGTACCTACCCCCTCACTTTGTATTTTGGAGGAGACACCGGTGAGCACCTATTACTTCCTTCCACAAATATCTACGAAGCACCTTCCGTGAGCAAAACTTTTTAGGGGCAGATAGAGCCAATTTGCCCTCCCATATCGAAAGCTCTTGACCTCTTCAGGGGCTTCCAAGACAAATTAAGGCCCTAATGGAAACTCAGAAGCACAGAAATCACTACAAGGCAAGGTGGTAAAATGCCAAGATGGCAGAATGAAGTCTGTGGCTTCAAGGGTAACCTTTGGAAAGAGGGGGGCAAAGGACAGAGCCTGAGCAAAACAGGGAGAATGAGAGCCCAGGTATGCTCAGGAATATCGGGGGGCTCAGTTGCTGGTGGAGTGAGGACACTCGGGTTGCTACGACAGGGGAGGAGATGAGTGACAAGGAGGCCACCTGGGTGGTAGCCGTGAGAACAGAAATGTGAGAGACTCTGAGACACGTCTGGATGGGATAAACTGTGGAAATGAGGTGGTTGTGGGGAGCAGGGCAAGGCAATGGGCAGAAAATACCGTTCAACTTCAAGTTGAAGCCCAGGTACTTGGAAGTTATGGTGAATTCGTAGAGAGGTCAGTAGGAACGAACACACACACACACACACACACACACACACACACACACGGCTTTTTGGACAAGGAGATGGACAATGACTTTTGGACATAATAAAATTTAAGTACCAGAGAGACACCTAAGAGGAGAAATCCTGAATACAGGGAAAAAATACGAATCTAGAGCTCATGAGAGAATCTGGAGCTGGAGATATGTGTGGTGGAATCTCCTCTGACAAGATGATGTACTTTGAAGGTAGGTATGATTGTTAACAAAACAGTGGTGGGGAAGAGAACCCGGCCAGAGGAACACTTTGGGGAGTACCGTACTCAGGACATCAGATGGAGGGGATTCCCCTGCAAACAGAGGATCACAACAAGAACCCAAACGGAAGATGTTTTAAGAGTCCCGAGAGGCCCTTTGGAAGGCCAAAGACGGAGGGCCCAAGAGCGTCTAATCATTAATGAGTCTTTGAGAAACCTCCAAGGAGCCGCGTCACTTAGGTGCAGGTGGAGAGCAGCAGTCAGGACGCAGAAGGGTTTCAGAGGACATGGGTGATGAAGAAGTCACAACAAGAGTGAAGGGAACTTTCTGTCACTGGGGAGAAAAAGAGTAGGCTGAGCTCCGGCAGTACAGATGAACACACAGAGAATGCGATGATGACAGGTTTCCCATATGTCCTATACTCCAGGCCTTTCCCCCCACTTAGGCAGCCTAGCCTTGCTGTATGTTCAGTCCCAGGGAAGGCGTGCTGCCATGGGCAAAATAGTTTTGGTGGAATATGAGGCTCCCTGGACTTGTGACTGCATAAAGAGCTCCTGGTTGAAGAAGGATGAGTGTTGAAGGGGAAGCAAAGGAGGTGCTAACGTTGTGCTTCCTGAGAACCCAGCCCACTGCCTGTGGCTCTGTGATGGTCAGTTTCCTATGCCAACATGGCTAGGCTATGACGTGCAAATATTTGGCACAACAATGGTCTAGGTGTGACTTTGAAGGTATTTTGTAAAAGATGTAAATAACATGTACAATCAATAGACTTCCAATAAAGCACATGATACCCCATCGTGTAGGTGGGCCTCACCTAGTCAGTTGAAGCCCTTTAGCACAAAGATGGAGGTTTCCTCCCAAAAGAAGGAATTCTTGGGGCTCCTGGGTGGCTCAGTGGGTTAAAGCCTCTGCCTTCAGCTCTGGTCATAATCCCAGGATCCTGGGATCAAGCCCCGCATCAAGCCCCTGCTGAGCAGAGAGCCCGCTTCCTCCCCTCTCTCTCTCTGCCTGCCTCTCTGCCTACTTGTGATCTCTATCTGTCAAATAAATAAATAAATAAATAATCTTTTAAAAAAAGAATTCTTTCTTTTTTTAGCTTCTGATATTTTTAAATTTAATTTTTAAATTAACATATAATGTTTTATTTGCCCCAGGGGTACAGGTTTGTGAATCGCCAGGTTTACACACTTCACACACTCACCATATCACATACCCTCCCCAATATCCATAACCCAACCAACCTCTCCATAACCCCCCCCTACCCCCAGCAGCCCTCAGATTGTTTTGTGAGATTAAGAGTCTCTTATGGTTTGTCTCCCTCCCAATCCCATCTTGTTTTGTTTTTCCTTCTCTACCCCCCAAACCCCCCACATTGCCTCTTAAATTCCTCCTATCAGGGAGATCATTTGATAATCGTCTTTCTCTGATTGACTTATTTTGTTCAGCATAAGACCCTCTAGTTCCATCTACGTCCTTGCAAATGGCAAGATTTCTTTCTTTTGATGGCTGCATAGTATTCCATTGTATATATATACCACATCTTACTTATCCATTCATCTGTTGATGGACATCTAGATTCTTTCCAAAGTTTGGCTATTGTGGACATTGCTGCTATAAACATTTGGGTGCATGTGCCCCTTCGGATCACTACATTTGTATATTTAGGATAAATATCCAGTAGTGCGATTGCTGGGTTGTAGTGTAGCTCTATTTTCAACTCTCTGAGGAATCTCCATGTTGTTTTCCAGTGGCCATACCAGCTTACATTCCCACCAACAGTGTAGGAGGGGTCCCCTTTCTCTGCATCCTCTCCAACATCTGTCGTTTCCTGATTTGTTAATTTTAGCCATTCTGACTGGCATAAAGTAGTATCTTATTGTGATTTTGATTTGTATTTCCCTGATGCCAAGTGATATGGAGCACTTTTTCATGTGTCTGTTGGCCATCTGGATGTCTTCTTTGCAGAAATGTCTGTTCATTGTCTTCTGCCCATTTCTTGATTGGATTATTTGTTCTTTGGGTGTTGAGTTTGATAAGTTCTTTATAGATTTTGGATACTAGCCCTTTATCTGATATGTCATTTGCAAATATCTTCTCCCATTCTGTCAGTTGTCTTTTGGTTTTGTTGACCATTTCCTTTGCTGTGCAAAAGCTTTTGATCTTGATGAAATCCCAATAGTTCATTTTTGCCCTTGCTTCCCTTGTCTCTGGCGATGTTTCTAGGAAGAAGTTGCTACGGCTGAGGTCAAAGAGGTTGCTGCCTGTGTTCTCCTCAAGGATTTTGATGGATTCCTGTCTCACATTGAGGTCTTGTATCCATTTTGAGTCTATTTTTGTGTTTGGTGTAAGGAAATGGTCCAGTATCATTTTTCTGCATGTGGCTGTCCAATTTTCCCAACACCATTTGCGGAAGAGGCTGTCTTTTTTCCATTGGGCATTCTTTCCTGCTTTGTCAAAGATTAGTTACCATAGAATTGAGGGTCTATTTCTGGGCTCTCTATTATGTTCCATTGATCTATATGGATCTATATGCTTTTGTGCCAGTACATACTGTCTTGGTGATGACAGCATTGTAATAGAACTTGAAGTCCGGAATTGTGATGCCACCAACTTTGGCTTTCTTTTTCAACATTCCTCTGGCTATTTGGGGTCTTTTCTGGTTCCATATAAGTTTTAGGATTATTTGATCCCTCTCTCTGAAAAAAATTGATGGTATTTTCATAGGGATTGCATTAAATGTTTAGATTGTTTTAGATAGCATAGACATTTTCACAATATTTGTTCTTCCAATCCATGAGCATGGAATGTTTTTCCATTTCTTTGTGTCTTCCTCAATTTCTTTCATGAGTACTTTATAGTTTTCTGAGTACAGATTCTTTGCCTCTTTGGTTATGTTTATTCCTAGGTATCTTATGGTTTGGGGAGCAATTGTAAATGGGATTGATTCCTTAATTTCTCTTTCTTCTGTCTTGCTGTTGTTGTATGAAATGCAACTGATTTCTGTGCATTGATTTTATATCCTGACACTTAACTGAATTCCTGTATGAGTTCTAGTAGTTTTGGAGTGGAATCTTTTGGGTTTTCTACACAAAGTATCATATCATCTGCAAAGAGCGGTAGTTTGACTTCTTCTTTGCTGATTTGGATATCTTTTATTTCTTTCTGTTGTCTGATTGCTGAGACTAGGACTTCTAGTACTATGTTGAATAGCAGTGGTGATAGTGGACATCCCTGCCATGTTCCTGACCTTAGGGGAAAATCTCTCAGTTTTTCTCCATTGAGAATGATATTCACTATGGGTTTTTCATAGATGGCTTTGATAATATTGAGGTATATACCATTTATCCCTACATTTTGAAGAGTTTTGATCAAGAAAGGATGCTGTACTTTGTCAAATGCTTTTTCAGCATCTATTGAGAGTATCATATGGCTCTTGTTCTTTCTTTTATTAATGTATTGTATCACATTGATTGATTTGCGGATGTTGAACCAACCTTGCAGCCCAGAAATAAATCCCACTTGGTTGTAGTGAATAATCCTTTTAATGTACTGTTGGATCCTATTGGCTGGTATTTTGGTGAGAATTTTCGCATCTGTGTTCATCAAGGATAGTGGTCTGTAATTCTCCTTTTTGATGGGGTCTTTGTCTGGTTTGGGGATCAAGGTAATGTTGGCCTCATAAAATGAGTTTGGAGGTTTTCCTTCCATTTCTATTTTTTGGAACAGGAGATAAGGTATTAATTCTTCTTCAAATGTTTAGTAGAATTCCCCTGGGAAGCCGTCTGGCCCTGGGCTCTTGTTTATTGGGATTTTTTTCTCTTAAGATTTTATTTATTCATTTGACAGAGAGAGAGAGATCACAAGTAGGCAGAGAGGCAAGCAGAGAGAGAGAGAGAGGGAAGCAGGCTCCCTGCTAAGCAGAGAGCCCAATGTGGGGCTCGACCCCAGGACCCTGAGATCGTGACCTGGGCCGAAGGGAGAGGCTTAACCCACTGAGCCGCCTGGGTACCCCATGTTGGGATATTTTTAATGACTGCTTCAATCTCCTTACTGGTTATGGGTCTGTTCAGGTTTTCTATTTCTTCCTGGTTCCGTTTTGGTAGTTTATTCATCTCTAGGAATGCATCCATTTCTTCCAGATTGTCAAATTTGCTGGTGTATGTTTGCTTGCAATATGTTCTTATAATTGTTTGTATTTCTTTGGTATTGGTTGTAATCTCTCCTCTGTCATTCATAATTTTATTTATTTGGGTCCTTTCTCTTTTCTTTTTGATAAGTCTCACCAGGGCGTTTTCAATCTTACTAATTCTTTTAAAGAACCAGCTCCTAGTTTCATTGATCTGTTCTACTGTTCTTTTGGTTTCTATGCCATTGATTTCTGCTCTGATCTTTATGATTTCTCTTCTCCTGCTGGGTTTAGGCTTTCTTTGCTCTTCTTTCTCCAGCTCCTTTAGGTGTAGGGTTAGGTTGTGTATTTGAGACCTTTCTTGTTTCTTGAGAAAGGCTTATATCGCTATATATTTTCCTCTCAGGACTGCCTTTGCTGTGTCCCACAGATTTTGAATTGTTGTGTTTTCATTATCATTTGTTTCCATGAATTTTTCAATTCTTCTTTAATTTCCTGGTTGACCCATTCATTCTTTAGTAGGATGCTCTTTAGCCTCCATGTATTTACGTTCTTTCCTACTTTACTCTTGTGGTTGAGTTCTAGCTTCAGAGCACTGTGGTCTGAAAGTATGCAGGGAATGATCCCAGTCATTTGGTACCAGTTGAGACCTGATTTGTGAGCCAGGATGTGATCTCTTCTGGAGAATGTTCCATGTGCACTAAAGAATGTGTATTCTGTTGCTTTAGGATGGAATGTTCTGAATATATCTGTGATGTCCATCTGGTCCAGTGTGTCATTTAAGGCCTTTCTTTCTTTGTGGATCTTTTGCTTGGATGATCTGTCCATTTCAGTGAGGAGGGTATTAAAGTGTCCTGCTATTATTATATTACTGTTGATGTGTTTCTTTGATTTTATTAATTGGTTTATATAATTGACTGCTCCCATGTTCGGGGCATAGATATTTTAAATTGCTATATCTTCTTGTTGGACAGACCCTTTAAGTATGATATAGTGTCCTTCCTCATCTCTTATTATAGTCTTTGGCTTAAAATCTAATTTATCTGAGGGGCACCTGGGTGGCTCAGTGGGTTAAAGCCTCTGCCTTCAGCTCAGGTCATGATCCCAGGATCCTGGGATCAAGCCCCACATCAGGATCTCTGCTCAGTGGCAAGCCTGCTTCCCCCCTTCTCTCTCTGCCTGCCTCTCTGCCTACTTGTGATCTCTGTCAAATAAATAAATAAAATCTTTTAAAAAATCTAATTTATCTGATATGAAGATTGCCACCCCATCTTTCTTTTGATGTCCATTAGTATGGTACATTGTTTTCCACCCCCTTCTGTAAACCTGGTGGTGTCTTTGGGTCTAAAATAAGTTTCTTGTAGACAACAAATTGATGAGTCCTGTTTTTTTTTGTTTTTTGTATTTTTGTTTTTGTTTTTGTTTTTATCCAGTCTGATACCCCGTGTCTTTTGATTGGGGCATTTAGCCTTTTACATTCAGGGTAACTGTTGAAAGATATGAATTTAGTGCCTTATATTGCCTGTAAGGTGACTGTATAATGCCTCTGTTTCTTTCTGGTCTACTACTTTTAGGCTCTCTCTTTGCTTAGAGGACCACTTTCAATATTTCCTGTAGGGCTGGTTTGGTGTTTGCAAATTATTTTAGTTTTTGTTTGTCCTGGAAGCTTTTGATCTCTCCTTCTATTTTCAATGGTAGCCTAGCTGGATATAGTATTCTTGGCTGCATATTTTCTCATTCAGTGCTCTAAATATATCATGCCAGTTTTTTCTGGCCTGCCTGGTCTCTGTGGATAAGTCTTCTGCCAGTCTTATATTTCTACTATTGTATGTTAGAGACTTTTTGTCCTGAGCTGCTTTCAGGATATTCTCTTTGTCACTAAGACTTGTAAGTTTTACTTTTAGATGATGGGTGTGGATCTCTTTTTATTGTTTTTGATGGGGCTTCTCTGTGCCTCCTGGATTTTTGATGTTGGTTCCCTTTGCCATATTAGGGAAATTCTCTACTATAATTAGCTCCAATATACCTTCCGGACTTCTCTCTCTTTCTTCTTCTTCTGGAATCCCAATTATTCTAATATTGTTCTGTCTTATGGTATCACTTATCTCTCAAGTTCCCACTTTGTGGTCCAGTAGTTGTTTGTCTCTCTTTTGCTCAGCTTCTTTATTCTCCATCATTTGGTCTTCTATATCACTAATTCTCTCTTCTGCCTCATTCATCCTAGCAGTAAGAGCCTCCTTTTTTTTTTTTTTTTTTAAGATTTTTTATTTATTTATTTGACAGGCAGAGATTACAAGTAGGCAGAGAGAGAGAGGAGGAAGCAAGCTCTCCGCTGAGCAGAGAGCCCGATGCGGGGCTCGCATCATGACCTGAGCCGAAGGCAGAGGCTTTAACCCACTGAGCCACCCAGGCGCCCCAAGAGCCTCCATTTTTTATTGCACCTCATTAATAGCTTTTTAAATTTCAGCTTGGTTAGATTTTAGTTCCTTTATTTCTCCAAAAAGGGATTTTATTTCTCCAGAAAGGGTTTCTCTAATATCTTCCATGCCTTTTTTGAGCCCAGCTAGCACCTTGAGAATTGTCATTCTGAACTCTAGATCTGACATATTACAAATGTCCATATTGATTAGGTCCCTAGCTGTCGGTGTTGCCTCTTGTTTTTGTTTTGTTTTGTGATGAGATTTCCCCCTTGTCATTTTATCCAGATAAGAATATAAGAACAAGAGAATAAAATACTAAAAGGGTGGCAAAGGCCCCAGAAAAAGAATCATGAATTCTTTGTGCTGTATTCTCGCATCTCTGAGGTTTTGCAGTTATTGATCCATGAGCTTGGCATTGACTGGATGTTCTTGCTGATCTGCGAGAGGGGCATGTTGCCGTGATTCTCAAATGCCTTTGCCGGAGGTGGAATTGTACCACCCTTGCTGGGGGCCAGGCTAAGTAATCTGCTTGGGTTCGCTCTGGGGACCTTTTCCCTGAACACTTTCCGTAGAGCTCTGGAGGCCGGGAATGAAGATGGCGGCCTCCCAGTCTCCAGCCCAGTGGAGCCGAGAGCTTGGGACCCCACTCCTCAGTGCTCCCTCAAAGAAAATCAGTCAATGCCTCTCCTCTCCCTGGTCTCCGTCCGTGCTCCAAGTTCACTGGCCTGTGACCAAGTGTTTCTGTCTCTGGCGCAGAGCCCTGACTGGAGTCTCCAAACCATGCAGATTCCTGCTGCGTACTCCTGCCACTCCTCCCAGAAGGAAGGTGAGTCTCTGGATCTGCCACTTGTGGGGTCCACAGGATATATCCCTGCTCAAAGAGCAGTAGCCTGGCTGTGCCTCAGATCATGGTTTAAGTAACCCTGAACTGAAAGCCCCTTCCTTGGCTCCGTCTCTGTAGCCAGCTTCCCTGCTCCAATTCCTGGGAGCTCTGCCACACTCAGACACCCCTGGTCTTTCTGTGACCCCAAGGGTCCTGAGACCACACTGTTCCCATGAGGGTTCCACCTCTGCTCAGCCTCTGGAGCAATGTCCCTCAGTGGATCAGACTTATAAATGTTCTGATTTTGTGCTCTGCTACTATTATCACTTGCCAGGAGCCTGCCCTTCCCTTCACGGCCAATCTTCCAGTAGGTTGTCTTGGATTCACTTCTCCGCACATCCTACCTTCCGGAAAGTGGTCGATTTCCTGTTCCTAAAATTGCTGCTCTTCTCTTCGATCTCCTCTTGAGTTTGTAAGTGTTTGGAATGGTTTGATAAGCATCTAGCTGAGCTCCTGGGATCTGATGTCATTTCAGTCCCCTACTCCTCCGCCATCTTGCCAACTTCCCAAAGAAGGAATTCTGCCCCTAGACTGAAATATAGAAACTCTGCCTGCGTGTCCAGGCTTTGGACTCAAGACTGCAAGATCAACTCACCTGAATTTTCAGCCTGTTGGCTTGCCCTTTAAATTTTAGATCTGACAGTCCCTATAATCCCATAAGCTAATTCTTTAAGATCACTTTCTGGGTAAGTGTGTGTATGTATACATAGGATATCTAACTATTTCTACCTATCCTATAAGGTTTTGTGTGTCTGAAAAACCATGACAAATACAAGCTCCCTAAAAGTCCCAGAAAGGTTCGGGGAACCTGAAAATAATGGGGACTACCCTGGCTGGTATGAAGTGATCACTGATGCCAGTCAAGTAGAAATGGCAGGGACAGTGGTGAATTGGGGGCTCAAACTCCTTCTAAAAGGAGTGCTTTCTCCTCAACTCCAGGCAAGGGTTGCCATGGGGAATGGCGTCTGGTTTTATCAGACAATTTGACTAATTAAGACAAGCCAAAATCTAGCTCATGAGGGAAAATTGCTATAGAAAAGGTCTTGTAGAAAAGGAAGGTTTGGGGCATTTGCAGAGAAACAAAATATATCCGGAAGTGTAGGAAATGCTTGTATGAAGCCGTATAAAGTAAGCATAAGCCCCCCTTCCCACCCAGGGTCCTCTCTATGTGAGCTGGAAAATATATCCCATGGGTTTGAGCATCTCCGAAGAAAATTAATTATGTGAACTATGGTTAACTGAGTCACTTGCTTTTATTTAATCACTACGATGTTTGCTTGTTTTAATGCTTAGAGGGAAAGAGAGGAATAAAGAGGGCTCCTCTTTTTATTGGCTTCACTCATGTCTTGTTGTTTGTTTTTAGATTTTATTTATTTATTTGTCAGAAGAGAGAAAGCACAAGCATGGGGAGTGGCAGGCAGGACAGAAGCAGTCTCCCTGCTGTGCAGGGAGCCTGATGCGGGACTCGATCCCAGGACCCTGGGATCACTACCTGAGCCAAAAAGCCAGACCCTTAACAACTGAACCACCCAGGGGTCCCCATATCCTGTATTTTAATCCCGTCCAGCATGTTTTTTAAAAGGCTTGAAATGAATGGAGCTTCAGGAGGACAACGTAACTTCCTGAAACTTCAAGCCAAGTTATTTCTGTCTTGTTACTTTGAAAGGGCGTCAGAGCTCACAGAGCAGAGACGAGAAGGAACAAACAACAGAGGTGAAGACCTGGTCCTCGCTCGTGGGAGGCAGGCTCGCATGGAACATGCGATTATGTGGCAGGAGGTATGGATATGAATCACGAAATTGTATAACCATTTGATTCCCCAGGGGAAAAAATGGTTCAATGAAGCAGACCAACCTATCATTGAAAGTGACATGAATGCTGGTTAATATTATTGCACAATAGAAAGCTCGGCTGATTATGATTTCCTTTCCTCTTTTAAAAAGCAGCTAATTGCCCACGATATATTTTCTCCTGCTTTTCCTTGTGTTTCTGATCTTAGAACAAATCTGGTGATTCACATAATTGAACAGAAATATGCGTTATTACATAAGAGAAGGGAAACGATTGAGTTGTCCCTGGGGTGCCGCCCGTTTCTAGCTCATTCTGCAATGTGGGGAGCACCTTGACTTTTCCTCTCCTAAGAGTGAAAAGTATTTATCGGCTGAAATGGTTTCGGCCAAATTCTTTGGTCCTAAGACGCCCCAAACAATGACAACCTAATTCTGGAAACCTGCCCTCAGAATATGCTGAGTGGCAGATGGCCCTAGGGAGCATAGATAAAAGACAATAATTTCTTTTTTTTTTTTTTAAGATTTTATTTATTTATTTGACACAGAGAGAGAGAGAGAGAGATCACAAGTAGGCAGAGAGGCAGGCAGAGAGAGGTGGGGGTCGGGGAAGCAGGCTCTCTGCTGAGCAGAGAGCCCGATGTGGGGCTTGATCCCAGGACCCTGAGATCATGACCTGAGCCGAAGGCAGAGGCTTG
>NC_081568.1:144209197-144236231 GCF_022355385.1 Mustela nigripes
GATGTGGGGCTTGATCCCAGGACCCTGAGATCATGACCTGAGCCGAAGGCAGAGGCTTAACGCACTGAACCACCCAGGTGCCCCAAAGACAATAATTTCTAATGCAGCGAGTAGACTGCACATGGCATACGACCCTAGCTGCAGGGTCACGTGGGCTACTGATGGGTTCCCTGGGAGGTGTGCTTTTCACCCCACTCAGCTTGCTCTTCGAGAAGGTTGCAGTATAAGGAAATAGGATCCTGCTTCTCACTCTCGGTGGAAACTCAGAATCACCTGGGGAGATTTACACTATATATTGATGCCTGGGCCTTATCACCAGAAATTCTCACGTAATTGATCTGGGTTGCAGCCCAGGTAGTCAGGGTTCTTTTTAAAGCTCTCAAAACTATCTCCGATGTGCAAGCCAAGGCTGGCAGCCCCACAGAGCTCAGTACATTATGGAGTGCAGAACGCCCAAGCTTGACAAGAATGAATGCTTCGCTTTGTAGAGGAAACAGCAGATGCTCAGTGACACCACGGGATTTGCTGGAAATCACATACCTTCTTAATAGCAGTATGGGGACTAGAACCCACCCCAGTGTTTTTTTTCTGTAACACCCCTTGGTGTTTGGTCGATTGGCTGGGGACAAATTAGGGACTTACCAGTGCTTGAGAAGTTGTCAGAATACTGTGGAAATAGCTACTCTTGCCCCTAGATATGGGACTGGGTTGCTGGGTCTCTAGATCTGGCTGGAGCCCTGTCTCCTAGCCTATCCCTCTTTGGGCTTCCTGTTTGAAGTTGAACTGCTAAAATAGGCCAAGTGTCTACCGAGACTCATTAGTAACCTGAATGAGTAAATTCTGCGCTTTGGCGGGGTCCTTTGTCTTTGCAGACTGCCGCACACGGTCTTTGCACCCAGGAAACCCCATGTTTTTTTTTTTTTTTTTTTTAATTGTTCTGTGCTAGTCAATCAGTTGGTCAGCTAGCAGTGAGGATTTGCATTAGCTGCTTTGAGAGTGAAAGGTGCATGACATGGTTGCTGCTTCTGATTGCTGTGGTTTGAAATGGTCTCGGGAGCCAAGGGTCAAGAAAGAATTCTTGAGACGTTTTCAGTGCAAAAAAGGGTGTTTTTATTACAGCACGGGGACAGGATCTGTGGGCAGAAAGAGCTGCATTGTGAGTGTGAGGAATAACTGATTATATAAGATTTTCTATCCTAGGGAGGGGAGGGTGACGTTACGGCTCCAAGAAACGGAGTCTCTGGTTTTCTGGAGGTCTGCCTATTGATAAGCTTGCTTTTTTCCTTGGAAACCATTGACACTGTTGCAAACTGATGGAGTCTCTCATCCCAGGAGACAAGAGTGATCTCTATCAGTTGGCCCTTTGTTTTTCCCTTTCCTTTGATCTCTGGTGGGCAGGAGTACCAGAGGGGTGGGGGTGGGGTGGGAGAGGGCAGCATTGTGGGGTGTTAGCTTGGGCTTTGCCCTCAGCTTACATTTTGCTCCCTCATCTTAATCAACATATGACACAAAGGAGGGATGAGCCATCAGAATGAAGATCTTTTCTTGCTTGCCCAACATCTTCTGTTTGTGAAACTACTCTTCTCACTCCCAGTTCGTATGTATGTGGGCAGCCCCCCGCTCTAGGTTTATGGCTGCGCAGAAACCCCAGTCTTGGCCAGAATAGCCCAAGACTAAGGACTGGGCAAGTACTCCAAGTTAAGCCAAATAGGGGCAGCCCTAAGACTCACTGGAGTTGTAAAGAGGGTCTCTAGTCTGTAGAATGGCCCCGATTTTGCAGGCAACCAGAGCTAAGGGCAGAGAGACAGGGTGTTTCCTTGATGGCACTACTTGTACCCCTGGATTCAGCCTTGCCTGAACTCCTCCAGGCTTTCTTGAAGACTCAGGACTTCCCAGGTACATAAATCAAAACCTCCTCACCTCCCCCGCCCCGACCCTTTTTTTTCTTCTTGAACTAGCTGGAGTTGGGTTTTTCTCCTTGTCGACCAAAAGAGCCCCAAGTCATGGAGCTTTATGTCCGACCACTTGAGTTGTTTGGACAGTCTGTTCCCATTCATCTTTGGGACGTCAAACCCAGCTGAGGTTTTTGGCCAGCATGAGTGGTGATAAATTAGCTGGGCTGCCAGACCTGTCTTGTGGAGACTTTAAGGTCAATTTATTTTCAGGGGCCCATGGAGAAACTGCTGAGGACATTTGTTTCGTGATACATAGATTAATTTGATTTTTTTGGTGGGGCTCTAGCATCATAAAAGCCATTCTTTAAAGATTTTTTCTTTCTTTTTTTTTTAAATTTGACAGACAGAAATCATGAGTAGGCAGAGGGCAGGCAGAGAGAGAAAAAGGGAAGCAGGCTTCCCGCCGAGCAGAGACCCCAATGCAGGGCTTGATCTCAGGACCCCGAGATCATGACCTAAGCCAAAGGCAGGGGCTTTAACCAACTGAGCCACCCAGGCACCCCTCAAAAGTCATTCTTGATGAAACTTACCACTTGCCTGTGAAGTAAATTCATTAGTCTGAATACTAGCTAGAGGACCAAATTTGGCATGCCTGTAAATTCTTTGGCTATTAGCATATATGTGGGATGTGGGTGAATACGTGACTTGGGACATTAGGGGGCTTTGCAGTGCATAATTCTGCCCTACAAAGTGATCCATGACTATGGATATGTCACTGATGAGGTCACTGATGTGGCAAACTCAGTCTGTGCTTTTGGTCCCAGAAAAGACAGTAAGTATTTCAGGGGATATATCTGACATTTCCAAAGAAGCGCCAAAAACATACATCGTAGGAAATATTAGAGAACTTTGTGGGGCTTTTTCCTCCCCCTACTCATTTGGTGATTTAGAATTGTGCTGATTTTCAGTTACCCAACAGTAGGGGAGTGGAAAAAGTACCGTAATGTAGCCTCTGAAGATTTTAATCTGTCTCTAAACGCCAAGGAGCCTGCCAGCAAGAACTGAAGAAGAACAGGTGTGCTAGCATGGGGAATGAGGGTCCCAAGAATGGGAAAGCAGGGACGGGCCTTGACTTTTTTCATCACTGGGATACCAAACACTTCTTAGTAGAGAATGTTCTAGAAATGTGCTAAAGGTTTGCATTATTTTATGCAGAGAGAGGAGTCTCGGTTCTTTCGTAAATGGTTTGAGGTTTCAAAGACTCTTTGGCTTTCTAATTTATTTGAAACACTCATTGCTTTATGAAGTGGCCTCGAGCCCTCCTTGATAGGCTGTTAATGTTGACAGCCGCTGTGGGTTTGTATCAAGCCCCAGCTGTGTAAACAAAGACTGTCAACCTGTTGGTTAGATTTCGAGATTTCGGAGACACTTTGGTCTGCACATGCCCACTGGAATTTCCAGTTACTTGGTCTTCAGATTCTTTGTGGGACAACAACTGAAGGTGATGAGGCTATTTCTAAATAGCCCTCGTGACAAACGTGTTTGGTTCAAAAGAACAACCGCTGGGGGAATAGGGACTGGCATTCTATTGACACTCAAAGTCATGGGGAAACATTTCAAAGGCGGGTGGGGGGGACGGGGGCGGGTGGAGGGAAGTCAAGATGGCTCACAAAGGAAGGAGGTTCCAGACTGTCTTCATGTTAGTGAGGCAAACTCGTATTTTCTACAAGGAGTGCGTGAGTCACAGTAGTATTTTAGTGGCCCGTTGGGAAATACTGGGCTTCCCGTGTCTATGTTCTTTCTTAGATAAGCTTTTAGAGGACCACATGCTTTTGGGTTCGCCCAAGGAGACCCAGAGACCAGGCTGAGTTTAGCTAGTTATTCAGAAGCGGATTCCAGAAAGCCGCCTCGAAGGATGCGTATGGTCACGCAAGAAGGGAAGAAAGCCAGTAAATCAGTGGGTCACTATCCCAGGTCCCTACAACTCCATCCTACCAGATCCTACCAAGAATATGTAAGTAAGAGACTAGCATGAGCTTCAGAAAGTTCCCAGGGAAGGCCAAGGAACTTGGGTTATTTATCAACCAACTCTCCCTGTTATTGGTCAAAGATTGCTCTTGGAGTCTTTGAATTCCTGAGAAAACCCCAGGCAGAGAAGGAGAATGGCTTGGGGCTTCCATGAAGAGGCTGTCAGGGGACAAAGAAGGTGGCTGCAGCTGAACAGATAAAGGGAAACATGGGGGTGCCCATCAATGGGACCCGTCCACTGGCCATTTTTATCTGGTGGAAAACTGTAGGTTTGTCCTCAGAAGTTGTGTTTATTTTCTCCAGCAGGAAGAGGGTCTACTTGACTGTTTCCTAAAAAGATTCCAGCGAAATGATTTGGGCTACATTTCCCATTCGCACCCTCCAGTAACCATAACGTGATGTGTGAACAACATAAGAGAAAAACATGGTTGCATTATCTGAGCGCTGGGCCATATTATGAAGCTGTATGCTTTTGGAATTTTTAAGAACAGGAAAAATGCCTAGTGAAATGGTTTTTGTTAAGTAAAAAAGAGCAGGTTCTCAAACTCCAATTTCAGTTATGTGAGAAAAAAATTTTTTTACACAAAGAAAAACACAACCAAAAAAAAAGACTAGAAAAAATTTTCCAGGATGTTAAACGGTGTCTATCTTTGGGCAGTGATGTGATGGAGAATTTGACGACTTTTTGTGCTTTTCTTCCTTTCCCAAATGTTCTACAGTTGAACATTTTTGCCTTTTTTTTTTTTTAAAAATAAGTAAACAGGTTTTTGGTTTTCTCTGTGTGATCAGATTAAATGGGAAGCTTGCTGGGTGGACAGGTGGACTTCCCTCTTGAGCTCGTTGGTTTGGACGCAGAGGGCAGGCTGTTACTCGGCTCGGTTACTGGGCCGGGAACTCAGCCCAACTCCCCAGGGCAATCTGACAATCTGTAGGTGCTCATTTCAAGGTTAGCTCATGAGTCTGCTTCTGCATGAACTTGCAAGGCCAATAGGGCAGTTCACAGATGGTCTGTGCCCAGCCAGACTCCTGCAAGGGCCATGGGGAGGCAGTTGGCTATCCCTTGCTTACGACATAGGAGGCCACCAGGGAGGCTGTACCTGGGCCGGGTTTCCCGCACGTTTTTTTGAATCAAGCTGAGGAGCCCATTCCAGTTTATGTCTGTATTAGCTAACTGTCCTCAGCAGCCCTTCAGGCTAGTGTTGGTCCCTGGGCAGTCCATTCCCAGCCCCATCTGAGACCAGGCATGGTGCTGGGAGTCAAGAGTTTCCTTAAGGAGGAAACGTTCCAGAGGGAAGGTTATATAATCCATTAATAATGACTGATTGTGTCAAGAGGATGTGTTAAAGACCAAGGTAACCTGCAAATACAATGTGTTAGGAGCTGGGGAGGTGGTTGAGTTGGCGTGGGGGGGGGCAGGTCTCAGAAAGGGTCACCATGGACTGGAGTGGTTGAGAAAGGCTTTCTAGAGAAGGTAGTGCGTTGAAGAATGGGGCCATTGGAAAACGACGAAAGACCACCTAATTCAGTAGAGTATTTTTCATCTTGGGTCATGTGCAGCCCTGGAGTCCTGAACAGAGTAGTGTCTCCCATTCCCTGTGTGTCATCAAGAGTGTATTCCGTGGCCCCTAAAATGCCAGTGGTGACTGCCCCCAGCCCTGCAGGGGAACTCTGATGAGTAACCGCTGGTGAACATCCTGGGCTGAATTTGGGGGTGCTGTGGCCAAAGGCAGAGGGAGCCTTCCAGTGGTTTCCTGAGCTACAGAATGATGATCGTGCGAGAAAACTGTTCCAAGCATCCCTGACACACAGTGCGACACTTGGAACAGTGTCCAGCATCAGCAAGCCGGTCAGGAGGAATTCTCCTCGTGGGCATGCGAGTTGCAGGCTGCACAGAGAGAGGCGGAGTCCAATGAGGACTGTTTACTCAGTTCCCCGTGTGTGTCTGACATGAAGCTGGTTAACACCGGGGGCAGTTAAGGACATCACCAGCCAGTGTGGGGCCAGTGAGTCTGTGGCATCCCAGCTTCAACCAGAGGCTGTCGGTCCTCAGGACTGCAGACATGCAGCTGGGTTCGTACCGCAGAGTTCACAGAACCTTCCAGAAGATGCCTAGGAAAGGCTCAGTCTCCCCCAAGGACCTGGTTCATTACAGAATCTAATTCTTGCACGTCTTTGAGCGCAAGACCCCCTCTTGCCTTTCCTTGTCCCGTCAATGGGAGGGACTCCCATGAATCAGGATGCCGTGTCCCCAAAACTAACCAACAAACAAAACTCACAGCGTGCCGACCCCGACTCACCCATTTCTTTATGCTGGTCTATTCACAGTATGGCCTGACCGTTCCTGCACACTGAGCTGGTCTGTCCCCACGGTGAGAGCTCTCCTGCCCTTGGGGGCAGTCCTGGGAACTAAAGGGGCAAGAAGAGGTTAGGGTTTACTCTGTCACTTCTGCGCGTCAGGAGCAGTGAGGTGGCTGTTTGTGTGCAGAATGCCATTTGATACCTGGCTGCAAACCCTCTGATAAGAGATGTTGTAATGGCTCTAGAGTCACCAAAAAACAAAAAAACAATACACATGAAATACCATGAAAATGAGGCCACAGGACTGCCCCCTTTTTTTTTTTTAAGATTTATTTATTTACTTGACAGACAGAGATCACAAGTAGGCAGAGAGGCAGGCAGAGGGAGGGGGGAAGCAGGCTCCCCGCTGAGCCGAGAGCCCGATGTGGGGCTCGATCCCAGAACCCTGAGCTCTTGACCTGAGCCGAAGGCAGAGGATTTAACCACTGAGCCACCCAGGTGCCCCCAGAGGACTGCCCTTGTAACATTTCCTTAAGGCAGTATTTGCAGCTCTTTTGCTGAATTGACTCACGGAGTAGGAAGCTGAAAAGAAACGTGGTTTATAGCTGGGCCAACCCCACTCAGTGCTTAGGTATGTCCCGCGGGACTCCTCTGCTGGCCCTGGGATCATGCCCAGAAACGAGCGCTCCTCTACATGGAACCTGTAGTCTTCCTTGGGAGTGTCTTCTCTGCCCGTCTGAATTCATAAAGGGCTTTCTTCTCCGGTTTGGAAGAGCCTTTTCTTCCAGCAGTTGGAAGAATGAGGAGGCAAGACGAGTTGTATTTGATGACATGTGGCCTTGTAGAGACAGTCGTTCTATTCTATTCTAATTTTTATTTTAAAGCTTTTATTTACTTATTTGACAGAGAGAGAGCACAAGCAGGGGGAGAGGCAGAGGGAGAAGCTGAGCGGGGAGACTGACAGGGGACTCGATCTCAGGGCCAAAGGTTAAGCCAAATACAGATGCTTAACGGACTGAGCCACCCAAGCGCCCCAGAAATAGCCATTCTATTTTCATATGGAAATGTGCTGTTTTCTTTCTCCCCCTCCCTTCTGTGTCTGCACTCAAGGAATGAAATGCAAAGTCTCCTTTCTTCCTGGAGAAGTTTGCTGATCAAAGACAAACCAACATCTGCTTTGTGAATCATCACACTCTGGGGAGAATAGGCCTAAAGAATGGTTGCAAAAGAACAGGACAGACAAGAGGCCTGTGTTTTAGAGGAAGCTGCTTAGGAAAGAGGAGTTTCTCTTGGAACAGGAGAGGGAAGAGGTCTGTGGGTCCCTGGAGAGGGGAATGTGCCTGTCTTTTAGTCCAGGTTCCTAAGGAAGTGGCTGGCCAGTCCTCGCGGGAGATGGTTGGATGATGGGCCTGAGGACACTGGCTCTGGGGTTCTGGGTCCTGGTGGGAACTGCTGAGTCTCAAGAACAGACAGGGCAGCCATCCTCAGAGAGGGGTGTGTGTGTGTGTGTGTGTGTGTGTGTGTGTGTGTGTGTGTGCGCGCGCGCGCCAGTAGGGTGGGGCTTCCAAAGGGAAATCAGGTTGATTCACATAAAATACAGAGAGATGTGGGCCTTCTTGCACAGCCACCGAAAGGCAGCAGCTCTCAGCGTTTTCCTCCATGACCCACATCAGACCGACCTGTGCTCACAGTTCTGCCCCTCAGAATCTCTACGTGGCACATTCAGGGGCTACTCCCGATTTTAGGAGACTGAAAGTTATTCAGTCTTGGGAAGGGGGCTTCTTGAAGGAAAGGGAAACTGCTTTGAAATAGGAAATTAGCTAGGGAGCCTTGGAAGGAGTTTGGGCCATCGAGGAACCCTGAGCGTACGCTTCACTCGTCATGTGGCCATTCGTCATTTGTCCTCTGTTGGCCTTATTACGTCTTGTCCTGGTTAAGCTGGTGGAAAAAGAGCCCCAAACAACTCTCCCCACAACCATCCATGGACATCCTTCCTTCTCTTGAAGATATTTCCCGCTTCCTGATTTCTCCACCACTCTGCCCATCCCAGCACCGGAGACTCTGAAAATGGGTCATTTACACAACGCATTTGTTTGGAGACTTACTGACTCCCTCGACAGGGTGACTCAACCCAGGTGTTTACCTTGAACTTTTAGATCTTGTACTGCAGAATGAAAGCCTTCACTACTGCAGTCACTTCTCTCCCCCTACTAAGACTCAGCCTTCTCCTTTGTGCAACCATCTTCGAAAGAAAATCGCTAGCTATGTTTTCTTTTAGCGTTACAAGAAAACTGTCAGCACAGGAAAACAGGCCCCAAGACTGGGACAAAGAGGAGGAGGAGGAAGAAGGGGACCTGCCACCAAACCTCACTGGAGCCATTGATCAGGCCTCGAAGGGAGACTGATTCGCTCTCTTGATGGTTGAGAGCAAGCACAGCTCTGAGAGTTTCTCCATCTGAGGCTCATCTCGTCACGGTGGAAATACTCAGGTTCACACGAGTGGTCAACATGCTGTGAATCAACCCTACGGGGAAGTGAGGAACGATGGGCTTTTTTTTTTGCAGGCTTTTCTAGAGAAGGTGCTGAGAGTCCAATCTCACCAAGACTGAGAATCGTTTCACTGACGACCTGCAAAAGAATGTCCCAGAGATGCGAAAGAAAATTCCCTAGAATTCGAACACCTTCTGTGCTGAGCACGATGTTCACGCTGCTCGTTTGGACGTTTGGTCTCCATTGGGAAAGGAGATCGCATTGTCTAGGAATTAGACCTCACCGCTACTTGAAGAAAAATGCCTCCACATGGTTGAAGGCAGAGACCTTTACATATGAAACAATGTTTCCCTTAGCTGTCCTTTTCCAGTGTTGGCACTGGGTGGAATGAATAAAGAAACGGCAGGATCTTATCACAGAAAAGAAAGAGGTTTTAGTTGTTGGAATTTCAACATAGGATTTATGACTTTGCCTGTAGCCTCTTTTTTTTTTCTGTTTTTTTTTTTGTTTTGTTTTGTTTTGTTTGTGGGTTTGTTTGTTTGTTTGTTTTTGCCTTCTTTAAAAAAAAAACCGAAAAGCGTACATTGTCAGAAGAGGACCAGCAGCCTAAGTGAAAGAGCAGGTAGAAAACCTGGGGTCTCGGCCCCCTTCGGCCAGTGGCCAGCCAGGCCGGGGATTTGGTCCATGTGCCTCAAGCCATCTGCCTCACCCTGCTCGTCAGTGCAGGCAGTGCTGGGTGGTTCCTTGGGGTTTTCCAGTTCTGCTCCTCAGTTAATGATTTTCCTCTCAGAATTCCAGAGACTACCTAACGGCACACCTTAGGGTCCGTTCAGGGGACGCTCTCCCGCCATCATAGAAATCTTCAAATTCAGAGAGATGTTCCACCCCAGGCGGGTAGGGAGTGGTACGTTCAGACGGGGGCAGGGAGAGCTAATAGAATCCATCACCCCCACAGGCATTGGTGTGGGGCTGCTGTCCGGCTCGGAGCCCACAAGGAATCTTTGCAGGATGAAAGGGTATGTGGTGGGGAGACCTAAAAGCAAGGGCGGGGCGGGGGAGCTCTGCCACAAACATTGTCTGACCTTTGGCTAGGTCATTGGGCTCTCTGGGACACTTTTTCTTCCTTTTTTTTTTTTTTTAAGATTTTATTTATTTATTTAGAGAGTGCAAATGGGGGAGGGTCAGAGGGTAAGAGGATCTCAAGCAGACTCCACGCTGAGCACGGAACCCAACGTAGGGCTCCATCCCAGGACCTCGAAATCATGACCTGAGCCTAAATCAGGAGTTGGACGCTTAAACAACTGAGCCACCCAGCAACCCCGACACCATTTCTTTCTGGGTATGAAGTGTGAGTAATGCCATCAGCCCTGCATGGCTCAGGGGCTTCTGCTAAGGCCCAACCACGTATGGAAGTAAGAAGGTGTGGGAATCATACAATGACACATAACGAAAAGGACCCTGATCCCCTTGGAAAGGTGTTTCTGCCCCTGTGCCTGGCCTCAAGGAGGAAGAAGGGCTTCCACTAGAAGCTGCTCGTAGGCTAACGAGAGCTGCGTTAGAGGGACGGGACCCCGTGGCAGTTTCGGGGAGCTTTTGGCTCTCAGAGCTGCCATCTGGGTCCTGCAGAGCAAGGGCTCGGTGTCCAGACTTCCCTTTGGCAGGGTCGGTGGCCTGGCCTGTGACAGTGAGGCTGCAGGTCTGTGTGAATGACCTTCTCCTTTCTGACGTCGTAACACCAGCTACCAAAGGGGTCATGGCCGCGTGGACGGAATCACAGAGCTGCCCGAGTTCGGGGGAGGAATGTACCTGCCAGACCGCCTCACGTTTCACCCGTGTCTGCATTCCTCAGATACGACACTTAACCACGATCCCTCCCTGTGTACGACCTTTCTCAATTTTCCACCATGGGGGCCAGGAGTGTGACATCCCAGGTTTGCCATTCCTCCCAGAGTTTTGTTGTAAGATTTTTGCTTGAAGTGGAGTAGACATGGGTGCATCTGGGGCTGCTCTCCGAACTGCTCCCTTCCATGTATGTGCTCCCGGGGAGGGGTTGGGGGGGGTGCCTACGGGACACTTCCCCCAATGTCCCGAGACTGGAATCATGAGAGGATAGTCCCAGACAGTCTCTCCCTCCCTCTCTCTCTCTTTTTTTTAAAAAAGATTTTATTTATTTATTTGACAGAAAGAGACAGCAAATATCAGCAGGGGGAGTGGGAGAGGGAGAAGCAGACTCCCCACTGAGCAGAGAGCCCCATGCGGGACTCAACCCCAGGACCCTGGGATCATGACCTGAGCCAAAGGCAGCCACTTAGCTGGCTGAGCCACCCAGGTGCCCCTTGGACAGTCTCTCTTACTAAGGCGCCTCTGGTTCCAAGATTCGGTGCCTCAGGAACTACCATCCGTGGGGCACGTAACACACTCAGCTCTGGAAACGTGCTCTTCACAATGGTTTGAGGGAAGATGGGGTTCTGGTCTTAGCCCTCTGGCAGGTTCAAGACCTTTGTTCTTCCAAAGGTCTTGTGTTCCTGATCAGAACTTGGCAAGTGGAAGGATACCTTCCTTCAGATTCCCTGGTTCAGCAGCAGCAGAGCTGCAGTAAAAGTAACCGGAGACTCAGTGACCCGCTGGGACCCACTCTGGAGCTCACAGGTGGGTCGCAGAGAGCCCCAGGACAGCTGGGAGGCCCTTCTGTGCATTCCTGCTTCTGCCGGGCACGGTCCTCACGTGGCCTGCCTTATGTAAGACTCGGCGGCCCCAGCCTGCCCCTCCCTGTGGGGACAGCTCACCAGGACCCGGGATTAGCCGGTGACAGCCAGGCTCTATTTCTGGAAGGCAGAAAGTTCAGCTGAAGGGTAGCCACCGGCAAGACATTCATTTACTCTACTGAAGGGAGCGGAGATAGAGACGCCTAGGGAGAGCGTTATTTTGGGACACTCTTTTGTACCGATGTGCCAAGCACATTTGGGATCAGAGCAGGGGAAGAAAGCAGAGGGAGCGCACACTTGGACAGAAGCCCTTCTTCCTCCTGTCACCATGCCCTCCTTCGGCTACTGTACAGATTCAACCTCAGGATTTAGAAAAAATAGAATTTATAAAGACTGTGGTTTTTGTCTTCACTACCAACCCACACTTGGATTTGAGTACAGATTGTGCATAAATAGGTACAGTAAATCCTGATGATTCCTAGTCCCCGTGCCAGGCTGAACACTGGTTATTGTAGTCAGGTTGCTGGAAGGGCCGTTATCCTGCACATGCGAGGTGGTTAGTTCTTGAGGACAGAACGAAGGGATCACTTCATGTGGCTAATTAAGGAAAGATTATCTGAACTCTTGGTTTTAGTGGTGGTGGTGATGTGCGTGTGTGCGTGTGTGTGTGTGTGTGTGTGTGTGTGTGTGTGAGTGATGGGTGTGATGGGTGTGTGGAGTCTATTGGAAATGACCATTTTCACTTGCAGGGGATGGGGGTAGGTCCAAAGCTGGGAAAGGGACTGCCAAACCAGGATCTGGGAACTAGAGGTGAAAACTAACCTTCACAGCTGGTTGAAAGCAGGGACATTGAGGCATGGGAGCAGGGACAAATCTGGAAGGCAGGAACCAAATCAGGAAAGGGCTGTCCTATGACAGGAAGGGGGTATGGAATGGGAACCAGGGAACTGGGCTTTGACAAGACCCGGGACATTCCTGAAATATCAAGCTTAGTGAAAGGAGCGTCCGCCACAAGGCCCAGAGGGCTCCTGGTCTGTACCATGGGCAGCAGATTCTGTTACCCGAATACTCAGATACCCTACAGGCTTACATGATGTTATCTGCTCAGATGATCACCCAGCGTTCTGGGAAGACACATTTGGAAACTGTTTCCAGAGACAAGTTTTTGGGCAACACAGGGAAAAACAAATATATTGAGGTCTTTGTCAATGGTTTTATTATTTTACCCTTTCTACAGAAGCATAGGGGTGGCAAGACCGAATGTGTGGCAGGTAGAGGATGGATGGGTGTCTCGGATGTCTATTGGGAAGGCATCGCTGTGTCCAGGAGCAGATGACCATGGCCCAGAGGAGGAGGGGGTTGGAGATGCAGAAGAGGCAGGCGGATGAGCGCTAGTTAGACCGCAAATAGCTAGTTAACGCTAGTTAGACTGCAAATCGAAACACCTTAATAAATTTCTGTCAATCATGAGAAAACAATCATGAGAAAACCAGAAACCTGCAGGTGAAGAAAGACTCCAACGCATCTACCCGTTGAATGCCTGAAGCGTATTTGGGGTCTTTATTCAGGCAAACGGGAGAAAGACTCAGGAGACATGGAATGTGGAATACTGACTTTGTATTAAGGAGGAGTCATTTTCACATGGGATCCTGGCATTGTGGCATTGTTTTTTTTAGAGTTTTTATGTTTTCCAGATGTATGCTGGGGCATTTTTGGATGAAATTAGATGACTGGAGTTTTCTCCCAAAAAATATGGGGGAGCGGGCAGGCGTTGGCTGAAACTGGGTTAGCTCTGAGTGACAATGTGTTAAAGCTGAATGATGGGAGCTCACTGTGTATGGAGCCAAGGCTTTCCTTGTGATGACAGCTGCTCGCGCCCCAGAAACTTCTCAGAGCTCCGTGTCTGCTCCTTCCATCTCTGAAGTCTCCTATCGCTCGAGGACAAAGACGTACAGATACTCCTATTGGTAGGGACGTAAGACAGCCTCCAGAAGGTGGGGGAGCTCCACTGTGTGTTTTAGATGGATAGCTCTAGCCCTTCCTGCTAAAAATGGAAGAGAAGCAGCATTTTGGAACTTACCCAGAGGATTCCAGGCATCGTCATCTCACACTTCACAGACACTGGGTTTGGGGTTTGGGGTTTTTTCTGTGGTTTTTTTTTTTTTTTCTGTTGTTGTTGTTGTTGCTTTTACAAACTGAACATCTGTGGCAACCTGCTTTTCTGACAGCATTTGCTCACTTCGTGCCTTCGTTTCGCGTTTTGGTAATGCGCAGTATTTTAGACTTTTTCGTGGTTATCACGTTTGTTATGGTGATCGGTGATTACAACTTGCCCAGAGCTCAGAGGATAGCATTTTCGGCAAGAACGCTAATCGAGGTAGGAATGTTGCTTTTTTAGACACAATGCCATTACACAGTTAATAGACCTCGGTATGATGTAAACATAAATTTCATATACACTGGGAAACCAAAAATTCACTTGACTTGCTTTATTGAGATATTGACTGCATTCTGGTGGCCTGGAATTGAATATCTCTGAGGTCCGCCTGTCATGATGTGTGGGAGAGGCTAGCTGTCCCCCTCCTCTTCTGCCTCTTCGAAGCTGAACCCTAATTGTTTGGCAGGCTTCACTGTGGGCCAGACACTTCCCAGTCTCCTTATCTCAAGGCATGGTCATGTGATTTGGTTCTGGCCAGTGAGATGTAGCAGAAGTGTTATGTGGAACTTTCTAGAAGGCTTCTTCAGGGGAGCTGACTCTTGTAGGAGGTGTCTCCCTCTTCTGTTCTCCTCCATCTGTTTCCTGCTGCCTGGAATGTGGGCATGGGGTGCAGAGCCCCCCACGGACCCATGCTGGCCCATGAAGTGGTTTTGAGGATAGAAGGCACACACCTTACGTGTCAGCAGAATAAAGGAGGAGCCTGGGTCGCTGATGAGTCTCTGAACTGGTTGAAGGAAAGAAGAGTGAACCTTCACGTGGTTAAGCCAAAATTGCTCTAGGCTTTTTTTTTTTCTTTTAGATTTTATTTGTTTATTTGAAAGAGAGAGAGCGCAAGCAAGGAGAGCAGCAGGCAGAGCGAGATGGAGAAGCAGGCTCCTGGCAGAGCAGGGAGACCGACGCGGGGCTCAATCCCAGGACCCCGGGATCATGACCTGAGCCGAAGGCAGGCACTTAACTGACTGAGCCATTCAGGTGCCCCTTAGGTTTTTAATAATAGGCAGAGTCTTACTGCTGACTGATACAGGAGAGTGTGTGTAAATGAATAAAGCACTATATGGCATCATCTATCTAAAAGCAAAGTGCTGGGATGCCTGGGTGGCTCAATCAGTTAAGTGTCTGTCTTTGGCTCAGTTCATGATCCTGGGGTCCTGGGATCAAGCCCACGTCAGGTTCCCTGCTCAGCAGGGAGTCTGCTTCCCCCTCTGCCTCTGCTCTTCTACCTACTTGTGCTTGCTCTCTCTCTCTCTCTCTCTCTCTCATAAATAAATAAATAAATAAATATTAAAAAAGCAACGTGCACAGAGTCATTGACTTGGCAATTTGAATCAGGACTGCAGACTGTAGACATACAGTCTGACTGCATCAAGAATAGTATTGTTTGCAAGAGCAAACGCTGTTAAAAATGAAACACAGCAAACCTTCAGCATCCAGGCATGGGGACTGGTTACGGAAACGAGCCTTCAGTGGGAGATCAGGCAGCCGCTGGAGAGTGAGACAGGCCTGTTTGTGTTTCTGTGAAAGAGCCTCGGGTCTTATTAGTAATTGAAAACAAGGAAGTTATTTTAAGACGCGTGTTTAGTTTGATCTCTTTTGTGAAATAAATATAAAAACATGTGCGTTTATTTCCTAGCAGGAAAGACAAACCTGCCAACTGAAGGGAGAGAGGGCCAGGGGGTCAGCATGGAGAGAGGTTTTGACTTTGTCAGTGAATATACTTTTGTACAGATTGAATTTTCTATCTTACCCAATACTAATACAAAAAATTACTTCCGATAGCACACCTTTGCTCAAAGCCTAATTTCTGAAAAAAAGTAGCATGAATAGGGGCGCCTGGGTGGCTCCGTGGGTTAAAGCCTCTGCCTTTGGCTCAGGTCATGATCCCAGGGTCCTGAGATGGAGCCCCACATCGGGCTCTCTGCTCAGCAGGGAACCTGCTTCCTCCTCTCTCTCTGCCTGCCTCTCCACCTACTTGTGATCTCTGTCAAATAAATAAATGAAATCTTTTAAAAATAAATAAATAAATAAATAAATAGCGTGAATAGTTTCTAGTCTTTAGACTTTCTCTGCCATCACTATCTTCAGATCTAAGGTACAGTCTGATTTCCCATCTGAACTAACTGAGATGGTCACAGCAAAGATATTTTCGTCCCCTCCCATCTCCCTGTCCTCTCTCTCCGGTCCCTCCTCTCCACTTTCCATAAGTGTCTGATGTTACGGACTCTCCAAAGACCTCATCTTCCCAGGGCCCAGGCAGAGGAGCGGGGAGACCAGAGCCCAGGAAAGCAGCTGGCAGGAGTGCTGGGCTGGCTAGGGATTCCAGCCGTCGGCCCGAGGGCAGGTGGTGATACTCCTCCTGAACGCAGAGTCCTGGTAACACTCAGTGGCCTCCAGGTAGTGTTCACCTGCCGTCTTGTTTGTTTCTTGCCAATGAATGAGGACACACGCTCTCTGACAGCAGTTGGCATTTGTCCTGGAGGTCAGCGACCCAGGCTTCCATGCGTGTATCTGAGGCTTCCCTAGAACAAGAGAGCTCTGCTTATGGGAGCAGGACGGGAACACAGCAGGCAGCTAGCGGGAAGACAGCCATGTGCCAGGAGGCAGATGGCTGGAAAGGTAACATTTGTTTCCAAAGGATCTCCAGGCCCTGGAGAGCTCACAAGAGCAGCTCAATGAGCAGGTTTCTAGAGGACTGCATGCTTTAACGAGAAGATCCGAACCCTGGCAGCCCCATGGTGCAGGAAGAATTACGTAGGATGATCAAGAACACTCATATCTAAGGAGTGGGAATGCCAGGGCTGCTCAGGGACAGACTCTCACATACAGTAACTCGAGTTGACAAAGTCAGAGCAGCGAAGGGGGAGGGGCATGTGGGAATTACGGGATCTCCGGTGTATGGATCCCACGCACTCTGGTTGTGAAAGGCATGCCCAGCTTGACCTGGCTTGAAGGAAAATCGGAATTTATTGTAACTGGAACACTCGGAAGGCGATCTCAAGCTCGTTTAGATCCAAGGCTTTCAACAGTGCGTGAAGGACGCTCTCACCGCCTCCCTCCCTCCCTCCCCCGCGCTTTCCGCTGGGGTAGTTTCCTTCCGGGGCTGGCGTTCCCTACAAGGGGCTCCATCCACCAGCTTTGCAATCCCCACGTCAGACACTTCTTTCTCTCTAGCTCTGACAGTGTCCGGGCTGACTTCCACGCCTCGTTTGGGACCCATGCCCATCTCCGAATCCAACACAGCCCCTGCAGACGCGGTGCCGAAGCCTGGAGCCTGGGTCACAGCAGATGTTTAGGGGGGCCACCGCTGGAGGTGCACGTTCAAAGAAAAATCAGAATGTTGTTCTCAGGGGTGGGGGGGGGGGGGGAATTCGTCAGACAATTAAACGTCCACTACACTAGAGGCGCCTGGGTGGCTCAGCTGGTAAAGCGTCTGCCTTTGGCTCAGACCATGGTCGCAGGATCCTGCGATGGAACCCTGCATCAGACTCCCTGCTCAGTGGGAGCCTGCTTCTCCCTCTCCCTCTACTCCTCCCCACTGCTTGTGCTGTCTCTCCAATAAATAAAAATTAAAAAATAAATAAATGTCCACTACACCAGTGTATACTTCCGAGCTTCAGGTTCCTTCCCAGTACTAAATAAAAGGCAGAAAGGGGACTCCCCAGACCCCCAGTATATAATCCTTCTTTGAAATGTTAGAGATTAGAGGCTCCCAGACCACAACCAAGGCTTTAGGGCTTGCTCTAGGATCTTTGGGGTTTTGTTTGTGTTTTGTGGTTATCCTGAGCTTGGGGTTGAAAATAAATTGGGACTTGAAAACATATATATACTCTTAGGAGTATTCTCCAAGCATGGAGGGATTCCTGGTCTAGGATTCCCCTTGGAAAGGTAAAATAATCCCATAGTGTTCCTAGGGGATTCCTGGGGTTTTTCTGTCCCAAACCTAAAGGAGCCAGCCTAACTTATTCTTCGTTCCATATTTGCCTGTGTTTTTAGAGACTTTTACTAATGGTGAGCCAGACATTCAGGTGTGCGGGTCCTGGTCAAGTGGGCTGTCCTCTGCTCTGCCGTGAGAGGGTAGGAAGAGCAGCAAAGGACATGGGTGCCGCCTTCCAGAAATGGGATGTTTGTGGGGCGCCTGGGTAGTTCAGTGCTTTAAGCCTCTGCCTTCGGCTCAGGTCATGATCCCAACATCCTGAGATTGAGCCCCCGCTGAGCAGGGAGCCTGCTTCCCCCACTCTCTCTACCTGCCTCTCTGCCTACTTGTGATCTCCGTCAGATAAATAAAATCTTAAAAAAAACAAACAAACCAAATAAATGGGATGTTTCAAAAGAAATCTTTGTAAGACTGAGCAGCGTCGTCTTACAGAATACACAGATTGAGCAGAATCTACGGAGACTTGGAAAAGGCTGGACCCGAATGCAAATGATGTGATCAGACCAAGGAAGCCGAGAGAGAAATGCAGCATCACCAGCCCTCTGCTTCATTTCTGAAAACGAGAAGTGGGTGAAGACAAGCAGCTCCCCTCAGAACCTGATAGCCGTCAGTTCTCTTCTTTACTGGTGAGAGGATATTCTGGAACTGGTCCTACAGGAGTGGCCATCAGGCATCGACCTATTTCCAAGCAAGAGTGAGTAAAGGAGGAGTGTCATTTGTAAATGTGAAGGAAAAAAAAAAAAATAAAAGAGTCCATCTTGACCGCACAAGAAGCTGGGGTGATGGCCCATATTCAAGTCTGCTCTGAAACCCTGACTGAGAAGCAATTGGCAGAGAAGATGCCACCACAGTTCCTCTCAGATGTCAACCCCCCGACCAAAGCATGCTGGGAAATTTTCACAGGGCATCTCATCACTGCCAACTGCCACCTCCTTTTACTTATAGGAAGGATTAGAAAGATCAGGGAAGACAGGTCCTCTGCTCCCTTCTCAGTCTGAGAACGCGACCCAAAGAGGAACCCAAATCTGGCAGTGTCAACAACGATCACCCACAACTTCTAGAAAGGGCCACCCAAGCCAACCATTGGACCAGCGAAGGCCACTTAGCAAGGCAGCAGCACTGAAATTACTCTTTAGGGATTAGGAACTCAGAGACAGAGACAGAATTTGCCAGTACATTTGAGGAACAGAAGGAAGTAGATACGTGGAACAGAAGGAGAGTCACCGGGGCACCGGTGGCTGGAAGCCAGCCGCCCACAGGACATATCTGAGGCACAACATGTTTTGCTTGGCCCACAGGGTTTGAAATTCAAAATGATTGCCAACCCTTAAAAAACTCTACGCTTTCACATTTTACAATGGGTGGGCTTCTGGAGCACACAGGGAGAGGGGAAATTGTGACTTTCTAAGAATAAGTCACTTGGGGTGCATTTGGGACTTTTCAGAACATCACACATGTTCCCAGGAGGGTCCCTTTAGGAGCACCACTGGCCACCCTCCAGATCCTGGAGCAGTCTGTGGGGTTCTACTTAGAATAACGGAGCTTCTAGCAAGCTTAACGGGGCACAGGATGAATGAAGAATTTTATATAAGTGGCCCAGAGTCCCCACCACTGCCTTCGCTCCCCAGACCCGGAGTCCGAGTGACTCAAGCGATTTTCTGTTTTAGACCCACTGTGGCATGTGTGAACGCCCACAAACCCACAAGAGGGGAGTCAGGGAGCCTGCACTAAGAGAAAGATCCTGGTTCTGGCTGTGGGGGCTTCGGATGAACCACTTCCTGCCCCTATGGAGGTCTGGTTCGTTAATGATTCCCCAATCCCTAACCCTACAGAGAGTGAGATTTCTCCCTCCTCCCTGCTTCCCCCACACAACACGAAATTTACTGGAGCAACTTTGAGTGGGTTTCGGACCTCTCTGCCGAAAGAGCTCTCGGCTAAGACGACTTCTGAGGATTAACTTGGCCAAGGAAAGGCGCCTGAGGGAAGAGCCCTTGACAACGGGCCCGTCACCTGAAGCCGCTGGCTCCTGCAGCAAGGTTCTCCTTGCCCCTTCTTGGTGGCCTCAGGACCCTGTGGATACGGATGCTTTTAGGCTTCTTCCCACCCACGGCATCTGGGCATAGCTAACTATATCATAGAAGACAACAAGCTAGAAACGACATGACTTTTTTTTCTTTCTTTTCTTTTTTTTTTTTTTTTTGGCCCCCACATGTTGGCACAGGTACTCCACTTGTCCCTTTGGGGGCTATTTTTACATGTTTGCTTCTCTCCTGCTGTATTTTGACGACCTCACTCATTGGGTCTCTTCATAAACACCAGAAGGGGAAAGGGTCTCCGACAGGGGCACTCGGAGACCTGAATTTTCTTTTGGCCTCTCGCCCAAGGTAGTGGGTGTGCGGCATGTTTTCAAGCCATCAGGCAGTTCTTTGCTCTTTCGCGTGAGTCAGAGTCATGTGCTGTCTAAAATAGGTGGAGGGTGTGGGCAGGGTAGTCCAAACCCCAGATCAAGGCATGGAGTTGATTCCCAGGGAGAGGTGGCCCCTTCCCCAGAGCCTCAGCGAGGCTGCACGGGACCGGCGCCAGGATCGCACGGAGCGCACCCACCCGCTGCGCTGTCGGGCTTCTCGCTGTCCCCAGGAGCCACACATGCACCTTCCTGCTGCCTCTTCAGGGAGGTGGGAGCAGGTGCATTTTACCAGATGTCTGGACATGAAGCAGGCACGTCCTTGGGGCTGGGCTTCCCCAATAAACTGTACAGAACCTGGGGTTAGCAAGGAAGGTGCGTGCTCCTTCATGCAGCTCAAGACTAAGACATGTTTGGGCTGTTTACACGTTTACGTGTAAGTTTGGAAATGAGGTACCCCCCCAACACTCTCCGACACACGCACACAGGTGCGTGCACGCCCGCAAACGTATCCTGGAGATGTTCCCGGGAACGTTTACCCAGTAGCTCATGCTGATTGTGGCACCAAGAGCTCAGTTCTAAAGCAACCTGGGGCTGGTAAGGCTTAGCGGGTGGCTTAGCTGTAGATCACGGAAAGAGTAATCACATGACTATTGGCAAATGCCCTTGAGACATCTTGGAGGAGGTGATGAGCTAACTGCCCCCCTCGTCCCCCCTCCCCAATCCCTGGCTGTAATGCATCCGAGCACAGAAATAGACATTCTTTCCTAGAAGAAAAGCCAGAGGAAGGAGGTAGTTGCTTAGAAGAATTGCAAAACACCGGTGCCGAAGAAGCTTAGTCACTGGCAAGTACCTGTTGGGTCGGAGGAAATTTTCGTGATCGCTCTATAGGGGGGTGAGGAGGAAGGTTTTGCTGAACCAATGGAAAAATCCCATCACCGCCCAGCCTTGCCCTAGGCACAGGTTATCCATCAACCTCCCTTTCTAGAACAGTTTCTTGACCTCCCTCTTGGCTTTCACCACATCCCACCTCACCACCAGCCATGCCAGAAGCAACCATCACTCCCTCCGCCCTCTTAAATTCTCCATTTTTATCCTGTGATTGCCTATCAGTCACTGTGTTAAAGTCTTCTGAGATGACGCTAAGCATTATTGTTAACCATGCCGAGAAGAACGTGTCCCCCTTTGGCAATTATTACCAGAAGAGGAAGGGCATGGGGGCTATAGAAGGGCTTTTAAAAAATTTATTTGTTTAAATTCAGTTAACCCGTATCTAGTACATCCTTTGTTTCAGATGTAGAGTTCAGTAATTCGTCAGTTGCACGCTCATCACATCAGGTCCCCTCTTTAATGCCCATCACCCGGTTACCGCATCCCCCACCCACCGCCGCTCCAGCAATCCCCAGTTTGTTTTCCGTAGTTAAGAGTCTCTTGTGGTTTTTCTCCCTCTCTGATGACTTCCCATTCAATTTCCCCTCCCTTCCCCTGTGATCCTCTGGGCTATTTCTTATACTCCACATGTGAGTGAAACCATGTAATTGTCTTTCACTGATGGACTTATTTCACTCAGCAAAATACCCTCCAGTTCCATCAAAGTCAATGTAAACGGTATGTATTCATTCTTTCAGATTGTATATATGAACCACATCTTTATCCATTCATCTGTCGGTGGACATCTGGGTTCTTTCCATAGTTTGGCTATTGTGGATATTGCTGCTATAAACGTTGGGGTGCAGGTGCCCCTTCGGATCACTACATTTGTTTGTATCTTTGGGGTAAATACCTAGTACTGCGTTTGCAGGGTCATAGGGTAGATCTATTTTCAACTTTTGAGGAACCTCCATGCTGTTTTCCAGAGTGGCTGCACCAGCTTGCATTCCCACCAACAGTGTAGGAGGGTTCCCCTTTCTCCGTATCCTCGCCAACATCTGTTGTTTCCTGTCTTACTCATTTTAGCCATTCGGACTGTGTAAGGTGTTAGCTCACTGTAGTTTTGATTTGTATTTCCCTGATGCCAAGGGATGTGGAGCATTTTTTCATGGGTCTGTTGGCCATTTCTATGTCTTCTTTGCAGAAATGTCTGTTCATGTCTCCCGCCCATTTCTTGACTGGATTGTTTTTGGGGTGTGGAGTTTGATAAGTTCTTTATAGATCTTGAATACTAGCCCTTTATCTGATATGTCATTTGCAAATGCCTTCTCCCATTCCATAGGTCGCCTTTTAGTGTTGTTGACTGTTTCCTTCACTGTGCAGAAGCTTTTGATCTTGATGAAGTCCCACTAGTTCATTTTCGCTTTTGTTTCCCTTGCCTTTGGAGGCATGCCTAGCGAGAAGTTGTTGCAGCCAAGGTGGAAGAGGATGCTGCCTGTGTTGTAACAGGAGGGCTTTTTTACTTTCCTGAACCTGCAGATCATGGTTTAGGGCACTAAAAAAAAAAAAAAAAAAAAAAAAAAAAAAAGCAAACAACATATCTAATGGGGACCAGGAGTTTAAAACCACCCACACAGAAGGACAGTGTCCCCAAAAGGGACTTGGCATTGCTCTTATGTGTTGCTGCTTTTCTTGTTGTTAGAGTTGTTTGTTTCAGTTTCAGTTTTGTTTTGTTTTATTTTTGAGGACTTGACATTTCCCTTCCCCTGGGGCCTCAAATGCAGACACAGCACTGACCAGCTCTTGACATCTCTTTGAGGCCCTGTAATCCCTACAGCTTCCTGGTAAGATTTTCTCTCCTGACAGTTCCTGGCTACTGCATTTCACAAGGGCATTTTAAGTGACAAGAGAGCTAACAAACTACTGCTTAAATGTGTTAACTTTTAGGAGCACTCTCCTAGAGACTAAGAAAAAGAAGGCGCTGGGACTATTAAACTTGCTAAAGATTTTCATGGGTGCTCCAGAGATTTCTGAAATGATCACCATTGAAGACATATTGCATGCAATGTTCCCACCTTTGAGGATCTCATGAAATGGCCATTCCAAATGGTAATGACTCTAGGAAGCAAGTCCTATTGTTGCTAGATGAAAACCCCATTAAGACTTCAGACGCTGGGCATCTGGGTGGTTCAGTGGGTTATACCTCTGCCTTTGGCTCAGGTCATGATCTCAGGGACCTGGGATCAAGCCCCTCAGCAGGGAGCCTGCTTCTCCCTCTCTTTCTGTCTGCCTCTCTACCTACTTGTGATCTCTTTCTCTGTCAAATAAATAAATAAAATCTTTAAGAAAAAAAAAAAAAAGACTTCATTTGCTTCAAAGTAATTACCTGGACCTCTCTTCACTTATCACAGTTAATGGTTCTTATCAATGTCCCAGTCAGAGTGATTTTTTCATAAGAAATAAAAACATCAAGAAAGGAGAACTTGAACTCATGACCAATAAGCATGGGTCTGTTGCTTTACTCCTGTTGCAATGCCATCCATTCTCTTGTTCTCATTTCTTTCTTAGTTCTAGAGATTTCCTTCTAATCTATCGCACCCTCAAATCCCATGTCCTACCGAATAAGCAATTGCCCATTCTTTTCTGAGTCGTTCCAGTCAACATCTAACCCTAACTTCATTTCTCTCACTCAGTGGGACCTGCCCTTACCCATAGAATCATGACTGGTTGGGTGTTTGATCAATCCTCAAAGCTTTACACTTTGACCATCGCCACATTTGGTATCCGTGTGGCCGGACGTCTGTCCACTTCATTAAACATACATTCTGATTACCTACAGAAAATCCTGGCTACCACCACTAATTTTGAATACACTTTCTAGTCTCTCTATATTTTGCGGATTTTGTCAGCTTGCTGAAGGGAGGGTGGTACCACTGTGCCCTATTCAAAGTCCTCTTCCATGTGTCCTCAGTGTGCCTTCCTTCTACCTCATACCTCCGCCCCAGCCGTCCTCTGTTCAAACTCACCATTTATTCCGAATACCCAGAGTTTCCCTGCCCCTTGCTGGAGAAGACACTACCATAAGCTTGTCTGGGCGGTCAAGCACCAAAAGTGTGTAAGGACCTCACGAGACCAGGGACCTCGACCTCAGTCGTGGGCTGAACTGGAGAATAAGGATATCCCACAATTGCCATTTCAGCTGATCTAAGTGTATGTCAGTCAGTTACTAATATAAAACATAGCTGTTTTCCAAGAAACAAATTGTGTTTTAGGGCTACTTAATCTTCAGAGTCCGCTTAATTGGCTTTTTAAAAATCGGGTTTTTAGTTGGAACTGAACAAAAGCTATTTTGAAGATCAGACAACATTAAACCCATATATTATGATTTCACTGCAAGTTGGCTTCGCAACCCGCACACTGGAAAATAAGCTCACTATAGCCAAATTGAAATGCCATAGAGTCATCAGAGAGCTTGACCAACTCCCCCCATCCCTGGCCTCCCGGAAAAGGTGTTTATTTAAACAAGCCAGGGAACCTAGTTCACGAGGGTGACATTTGATCAGCAACAACACAGATAAAGTGAAAAATGAAAAAATGGTAGCCGTGGTAATGACTCACGAGAGAATAATGAGGAAATATCCACTGCTTAAATATCCCTGTGTGGCAGGGGGAAAAGGGGTAAGGGGCTCAGAACCTTTTGTGATGTAAGTTCCAGCTGGTGAGAGGGCCTGGTGGTCTTGAGTCTCTGCTGAACATGGATTTGTAGTCTGGTGCTTTCAGTTAATCAACTTGTTACTTTACTATAGTGACTTATAACAAGTAGGGAGCTCTTAAAATACAGCAAACATAGCAATGAGCATGATTCTGTTCCCTTTCCCACTACACCTGACTGTTCAGTCAAATTGTCAGGGTTGTCACCGTTCTCTTAAAGCTCCCCAGATGATTCTAGTGTGCAGCCAGAGTTGAAAGCTGCGGCTGCAGGTGTGGTGGCGTTTAGATTTTGAGGCTAGACAAGGAAATCTGGTTCCATTTCAGGATGGTGGAGTAAGGAGCCTACTGAGTCCTACAGATTCTTCTCTTCCCATGAACCGGAAATCGGGATAGATCCTGAAATGTGGCACGTAGAGCTGGCTGATGCAAGGACAGAAAATCCAATCTAAAATGCACACAGAAGGCTATCGTCAGAAAGGTGCGAGGGGCACCAAGTCTGCTCCATCCCCAAAGGGGGCAGGCACCAGAAGCAGAAGGGTTTCAAGGACAATCAACACGTAGGCTCTTGGGCCATTGCTGCAGGAGGGGCCAATGAGCCATCCTTCACTGGTGCCCTTCTGTCTGCTCTTGACCTGAATAGCAGTGACAGAATAGAGTCATGGCCAGGGAGCCCAAATTAGGTGGGTATGGCCATGTGTCTTGAGGCTGTCCATTGCCAGGGGAATGGGGTAGATCTGAACACCCCAGAGAAATCTCACTCAGTGGCTTCCCTGAGAGGCATCCAATTCAGACCAGCAATCTCCCCCAAGCAGATGATGTCCGCTGGCAGGGAATATAGACTGATGGAGAGTCTCAGCCCATCTAGAAGATCCCAGGGTCAGGGTCACCATACACTGGAGGAAGACCCAACAGTGCAAAAGACAACTGAACAAAATAGCCAATTAACACCCAAGCAAGATAAAGCACACAGCAAGCAGAAGAGGAATTAAGAATAAGCCAGACAAAGACAACTCCCTTATGATTTCACATAGACAGGTACCATATGACTTCACTTACATGTGACATCTCAAAAACACAATAAACGAACAAACAAACTAAAACAGGGACAGACTCATAAATACAGGGAAATAACTGATGATTGCCAGAGGGGAGGGGAGGAGGAAGGAGGGGAGAGATGGGCAAAATGGGGAAAGGGGAGGCAGAGATACAAACTTCCGGTTATAAAATGAGTAAGGTACAGACATGAATAGTCCAGCGTGGTGAATATAGTCAATAGGACATAGTGGCTTACACTTATTGTGGCAAGCACTGTGTCTTGTCCGGAATGGTCAGATCACTGTGTCGTGTATCTGAAATTTATACGTAAACTAGGCTTCAGTTAGAAAAATAAGCATAAGTAAATTTCTCCGCTGTGTGAGGATACAGCAGTCACAAACAAACCAACTAGTGGTCATAGAGATTAAAGATTTTATCCTTAAAGTAACCCGAATAAGCAGATGAAGCTTTTTTTTTTTTTTTTTTTTTTTCTGAAGTGTAATTTTATTGTAATGAAGACTAACTTGTGTCTTATAACCTAGGGACTCATGATCGCTCATAAGTTGAGTAATTCACTTTTCTAGAAAGTACATAGTATCCAAGCAGGTCGTTACAGAGAGTATTTTGAAGGATGAAATGTTTTCTGTAACCCTTTTAAAAAGACTCGGTCCATTTTGGAAAATTGATGACGAATGATAAATACAATCGAAAGAAAGAAAAGTAAGTTTTTTCTCCCATATATCTAAGAGATCTTCACTGGTTTTTGTATTTTAAGTGCCCCGAATGAAATGGGCCTCATTTTCAAAGGCAGTTAAGTACCAGCATGTACAAAAACTTGTTTCCTTTGATGTAGCACCAACTGAAATAAGGATAAATATGTCATTGAAGATAATAGTGTGTTTCTCCTCTACCTCCCCAACTCCTTTAGGCCACAGTAGGTATGCATGTGTCCTCCCAACCCCATGAAGGAACCTAAAATAAGGATTTTAAAATGGCTGGTCAGATTACACACACTGCCAGGACTTCTCCCCTTAAGAGAGGATGTCAGTGAATGCTCCCCAGGTATCACCTTTGATCAGAAATAAAGAACTCTGCCTTCAGCAAACTCACTTTCCTGGTCCTTTTTACCTCTCATAGAAAGCTTTTTTGTTGCTACACCTGTTTATTAATTATGACTGCTGTATTTATCAAGGAAATTTCCCACCAGGTATGCCGGATCTATTTCTATCTCCTAATGACAAAGCATGTGTGTTTTATGTAGTGTCACCAGTTTTTCTTCTTGTTAAAAAAGAAAGAAAGAAAGAAAGAAAGACTTGTTACCCTTCAAGGCATAATGATCAAAAAGAACTATCAAGTAAATCCTAAAGCACACACTTCTTTTTTTTTTATATTTTTTTATTTTTTATAAACATATATTTTTATCCCCAGGGGTACAGGTCTGTGAATCAC